>NW_024420561.1:34393-47388 GCF_014898765.1 Herpailurus yagouaroundi
ATTATATTATATTATATTATATTATATTATATTATATTATATTATATATTATTATATTACATTATATTATATTACATTATATACATTTATATATACATATATACATATATATACATATATACACACATATATACATTATATATACATATATACATATATACACACATACATATACATATATACACATATGTATATATGTACATATATGTACACATATACATATGTACACACATATACATATGTACACATATATGTACATATATATGTACATATATGTACATATATACATATATACACACATATATACATATATACATACATACATATACATATATACATACATACACACATATATATATACATATATATACACATATATATACATATGTATATATAATGTATATATATGTGTGTATATATGTATATATGTATATATAATGTATATATGTGTGTATATATGTATATGTATATACATATGTATATGTATATATATGTATATGTATATACATATATGCATATATATAATGTATATATATGTGTATATATGTATATATGTGTATATGTGTATATATATAATGTATATATATGTATATAATGTATATATACGTGTATATATATCCCCCCCCACCTTACTTCCCTCATGGTTTTCTGTTAAGTTTCTCAAGATCCACATATGAGTGAAATCATATGATATCTATCTTTCTCTGACTGTTTATCTCTCTTAAACACAATACCCTCCAGTTCCATTCACGTTGCTGCAAATGGCAAGATTTCATTCTTTTTGATTGCTTTTTGATTGTGTGTATATATATATACACACATATATACATTATATATGTGTATATATACATGTATACATATGTGCATATATACATGTATATACATGTATATATGTATATACATGTATACATATGTGTATATATACATGTATAAATGTATATACATATGTGTATATATGCATGTATACATATGTGCATATATACATGTATACATATGTGTATATATACATGTATATATGTATACATACATGTATACATATGTGTATATATACATGTATACATATGTGTATGTGTGCATGTATACATATGTGTATATATACATGTATACATGTGTATATATATACATGTATATATAATGTATATATATGTGTGTATATATATGTACACACAATCAAAAAGCAATCAAAAAGAATGAAATCTTGCCATTTGCAGCAATGTGAATGGAACTGGAGGGTATTGTGTTTAAGAGAGATAAACAGTCAGAGAAAGATAGATATCATATGTTTTCACTCATATGTGGATCTTGAGAAACTTAACAGAAAACCATGAGGGAAGTAAGGTGGGGGGGATATTTGTAAAGAGAGAAGGAAGGAGGCAAGCCATAAGAGACTCTTAAATACAGAGAACAAACTGAGGGTTGATGGGGTGGTGGAAGAGAGGGGAAATGGGTGATGGGCATTGAAGAGGGCACTTGTTGGGATGAGTACTGGGTGTTTATGTAAGTGATAAATCATGGGAGTCTACCCCTAAAACCAAAAGCACACTGTATACATTGTATGTTAGCCAACTTGACAAGAAAGAGTATTTTTAAAAAGTGTGATACACACACACACACACACACACACACACACACACACACACACACACTGCACATTAGCCATAAAAAAGGATGAAATCTTGCCATTAATAAAAACATGAGTGGATCACAGGGTATAATATTAAGTGAAATAAGTCAGTCAGAGAAAGACAAAACTGTATGATTTTACTCATATGTGGAATATCAGAAACAAACAAACAAAGCGCAAAAAAGAGGAGCAACAACAAAAAGCAGCTATTTAACTATAGAGAACAACCTTGTGGTTATAAGATGGGAGGTGAGTGGGGATGGATGAAATAGGTGATGGGGATTATGAATACATTTGTTTGATGAATTCACGAATCACGAGATCATGATGTAAGCTGAAGTCGGATGCTCAGCTGACTAAGCCACCCAGTCACTCCATCTATTCACATTTTAAAAAAGAGTACCTTTATCTTGATGAGCACTTATAGAATTATTGAATCATTATATTGTACCTCCAAAATTAATATAACACTGTATGTTAATTATAGTTGAGTTTTAAAAAGGAAGATGTCAGACAAGAACAAATACCATATTAATTCACTTACACTTATAATATAAAAACAAAAACAAGGACAAACCTACCTCATAGATAAAAACAGAAAATTGGTGATTGACATAGGTGGAATTTCAGGGTAGGCAAAAGGGCAGAAAGGGGTCAAAAGGTATAATTGTTCATTCATCATATAAATAAATAATTACGAGTAACACATACCACGGTAACTAGAGTTAATATTATATAATTGAGAGTTGGTAAAAGGTAAAAAAAAATTATAATCAGAATAAAATAAAATTTATGTAACTGTGACAGATATTAACTAGACTTGTCATAATCACTTTGCAGTATGTACAAATATCAAATAATCACGCTTGAAACTTATTTCATTTAGTATAAATATTAGGATTAAACAAACCACAGAATCAAATGACTACTACACTGAAAAGTAGAAAACATTGCTGAAAGATATTTTAAAGAAAAATAAAAGGAAATACATCTTACGTTCATGATTTTTAAGACTTACTAGTGCTAAACTGCCCACACTACCCAAATCAATATAGAGATTTAACACAATCCCTATCATAATCATGGCATTTTTGGTAGACATGTAAAAACAGGCCCATCAGAAGGAAGCCAGGGTACATATGGAAACAATAGTTAGGAATATAACACAATGGTCTTGGTAATAGTCTTATCTTATTAGCTGTCAGTTGGCATAGAAAAAAAGTAGGCATGTCTGTGAAGGATTTAGGAGATACCACCTACAGTGTGTTGTGATGTATCACAATGGACAATAAAGGAGAAAATTGTGGACAGGGTGGATCTCAGGTTATTTGACTTGTGAAACTGAATGGATGTTGATACCATTCCTTATAAGAACATAAGTTCTAGGAGAGATAAAAATGACTTTTAATCATGATTTTAAGTTTGACCATCCAGTGATGGGCTTATAAGTGATAACTGAGCCATGGTCATGGATGATACTGTGTAGGATAGGATGTCATTTAAAAAAAAAGAGAGAGAGGATCTGGACTGAGCCTTAAGAAGCTACTTTATTTGATGGAAGACAGAACTGAAGAGAATAAGTGGTCATAGAGGTAGGAGGAAAAGTGTGACAGCAAAGTGTTTAGAAATCAAGACAGGTAGATATGTCAAATATCTTCTATAGGACATCAGTGAAAATGGCAAGGTAGGAAGCTCCAAGGACCCATTCCTTGAATGAAGCAATGAATAAGCTGTCAGAAACTGAAACCAACTTTGATAGTACTCTGGAATCAAAGAGAGAAGTTACATCAACCAGTTGGAACTTAATGAAGAAAATAATGACTAAATTTAGGTAGGAGGGCATTATGGCGTGTTGCTTTCCTCCCTATCATTCTCCATTTCTAAGCTAGGTGGCCTGTACTTTGTTATAGTTTGCTTATGCCAGAGGGCCCATGAGACTTTTTTATCAAAGAATTATGGTTGTGTATTTTTATCTGTCTGATAATACCTTGAGAGATCAGCTGTTTTGTCCCCCTTGGAACACTCCCAGGCTGTAACAATCTCCTAAGTGGCATTTAAAAAATATTTAAAGACATGTATCATCTGTAGATATGTGTTCCATCACTCAGGACATTTATTGTTGTCACAAGGATTCATTACAGTCTAACCTTTTATTTACCAACATTTATACATATTTATTTCAATACATAGTTTTAAACATATCCCACCTGAATGTTACACAACAATTCCTAATACCATAAAATATACACTTCCTTCCCAAAAGAAGATAATCCAATAATCAGTCTCTTAAATTACTGTTGAGAGAAGACTATAGACAATGGACCTTCCATATATAAAAACTGATGACCCATAATCTGCAGCAAAGATTGTGTTTATGGTTGTGGTTGTAGTTTCCACAACCAGCCCAGAAAACCAACCCATTACCTATACTAACCAGTCTAGGAAGCCAGGTTGCTATCTATGTCATCTTGTAGATAGTCAGATCACTGTCTCTAGGAACCAGCTGGGGAAGCCAAATAATAACCCTTAAAATAATTGACCCCAAAATACTCAAGACTTGATTAGTAATTGAATTTCTGTAATTTTAGTCCCTTCTTTGTTTCCAACTTGGGTGCAAATAGAGGAAGCAAATAGAGGAAGTACACCCCTAGCCAAATGTATAAAATCTCCTCTTCTCAGTAACCAGCTCACAGCACTATCATGCCAACAGCCTCCAATCAGGGTGCATGAAACCTTCCCTTTTTTTCACCTTGAAGGATCCTGCTCCTTTGCTTGTCTTTGACTATTTGCCAAAATACAAGTGATGGTGGTGCCTCATTTGTTATAGCAAGCTCTGAGTAAATAACCTTTGTTTATTTTCATTTTGTTGATGTTTGGCCATCTGTGGTACCCTTAAAGACCCTTATGCCTTGCTACCCATAGCTTGTTGAGACCATAACAGTAGGTCAGCACCTGGTCTGAACTTCATACTCTTTGTGTTGATTTCCTTGGCCATTTATTCTCATTTAGTAATTCATCCCTGCTACACATTTTTTGTCATCCTTAGTAGAATCAGGCTATTGCTTTGCTGTCTTTTGTTATTGTTTTCTGTTGTGCAGTCAAAACCTGTTGTTTGTTATGAGAAGAAAACTTAAAGGCATATAGACCCTATGAATCTGTTGTTCAAGCAGGTCTTAAAGGCATATAGATCCTATGAATCTGTTGTTCAAGCAGGTCTCTTAGCCTTGTGAGTGGGCAGTTCTCAATAGACTAGTATTGACTTGAGAATTGTCCTGTGTCACTAATAAATCCAAGTGAGATGCATTCTCCTTGTTTCTCAATTTTGTGATCTGAGAAATTGGCTTTAATTAAGAGAGAGCATACCCTTTGGCTTTCTGTCTTCCATCCTGTGAAAATAGATAACAAAAATCTCTCTATTCAGATCAATGGTGTTCTGAAGTAAGGAAAAAACACCTCAGATACTGCCATACTTTTAAACATTCAAGGTGAATCAACTATAAATATAGATGGTAATCCTCACGAATTCCTAGTAGATATGGATGCTATTCTTTCTACAGTTAACCCTATCACCACTTCCTCTTTGTAAACATACCACATACATAGAAGGTGATTGAAATAACTCATAGATGTTCTCTCTCAACCCTTTGACACTTAACTGGAAAACATTCCATCCTCTTCTGTGGTACAACAGCTATAAATATAACAAGGAGAGATTTTCTTTGAGAATGGAATTGTGAATCTTTTTTTTTTCAACGTTTATTTATTTTTGGGACAGAGAGAGAGACAGAGCATGAACGGGGGAGGGGCAGAGAGAGAGGGAGACACAGAATCGGAAACAGGCTCCAGGCTCCGAGCCCTCAGCCCAGAGCCTGACGCGGGGCTCGAACTCCCGGACCGCGAGATCGTGACCTGGCTGAAGTCGGACGCTTCAGCGACTGCACCACCCAGGCGCCCCTGGAATTGTGAATCTTAAATGCACATTAGAAGGACTGTTTTTGGGATTCCAGGAATGTCTTTATTCATAATCAAACTGTGTGTGGTGTACATATACCTTTGCTTTTCCCACTATTTGATGCATAACTCAGATAATGGTACTGACATTGTACCTGACAGTCAAAAAGCTAAAATTCCACTAACATAAGAAAAATAATTGGAACAGAATCTATAAAAGTTGAGATAAGATACTATCAAACCATTACCTTAATTTCCCCCAGTATCTCCTGAAGCGAGAGCAAAAGATGGGCTTAAATTTATAGTAGAAAATCTTATAGACAAAGGCCTTCTCATGTCCTTACACTAGGCCTTGTATCCCTCCTTCCAACTGTAAACAAAAAAGGCAAGGATATCAATTTGTTCACGGTCTTACAGCCATCACAAACTATGCATTTGTCATAGTCAAATTGATTATATCAAATCAATACTGGTGGGGAAAGTAAAATATAGCTGAGGTTATGTTTGAGTCATAGATCACCTGTCAAAACAGAATCTTGGAAAAACTGTAAAGGAGACCAGAAAAACCTGGGTTTTGGCCAGAAACCAAAACTACAAGGGCCCTTTGCATACATACACCTTCACATGGGTCTTACCCAGCTTCTACCCTCTATTATTGATTATATTTTAGTTAGTGCATTCCTATCTCCAGGGTTGCTTGAAGCATTTCCTTGCCCAAAGCTTCTTATGGTCATTCATGGATTATTTAGCTCCTCAGCTTTTTATTCTTAGTTTGGTACATCAGTTTGTATTGGTTCTGATTTGCTTGACATCCTTGGTAGAATCAGGCTATTGCTTTTACTCTTTTTTGTTGTCTTTGTGTTACTGTTTCCAACCTGGGCCATCCCAAATTTTATACCACTTAATCAAGGTACATACTTTATAAAGTATGCTATAGGAAGCATTACACTATCTCTTACTAAAATCACACTGGCCTTACCATATACAACCTTCCATAAAGGTGGCACCCTTGTAATAAAATTGAAAAAATGTTCAATAATCATTAAACTCCACTGGGCAAAAGAACTCACACTACCCCTTGTAACCAAATAGCCCACTCCCTTGAGGACACATGAGTTAATCTCTACAAAGTGGTAACTGGAAGACTCATGTATCTAAGAATTTCACCTCCAATACTAGATTTAGTCCTCCTGCATATGCACATGGCAACATATTGCCAGAGATTCATGTACTACTCCAAGCCACCAAGGCAGCCCTCCTATAACATCTTCCTAAATCATGTCTTCATAATCTTCAGCTAGGGTATTGGAAGAGGTTTCATACAAAAACCATTCTTGAACTTCCTCTAAGATCCTGTTAATAAAAATAAAAGCAGTGAAATCCCATGGAGATAACCCTTGGGTTAATATGTCACAACAAAAGAAGAAATTCAAAATTCCACACAAATATCCCCCTACTTGAATAGGCCACCTCAAACTGAGAATTCTCAGAGATCCTTTAGAAGTGGATAATAGACTAAGCAGGTGATGATGGATAATGGATAGTTTCTAGCCAAGACATGATACCAAGACCTTTAATTCCTGCCTTTTTTTAAATCTACTTGCTTATAATCATTATTCTTCTCATTTTCTTTCTCTTTTTATTTTTTTAACACTTATTTAATTTTGAGAGAGAGACAGAACACAAGAGGGGAAGGGCAGAGAAAGAGAGAGAGAGACACCGAATTGGAAGGAGGCTTCAGGTTCTGAGCTGTCAACACAGAGCCTGATGCAGGGCTCAAAATCATGAGGTGTGAGATCATGACCTGAGTCAAAGTCAGATGCTCAACAGCCTGAGCCACCCAGGCATCCCTTTCTTCTCATTTTCAATACACATTTTGCCTTTTTACTATTAATTTACCCCTAAGACACTCTTACTTAGTGTTTTTAATTTTGGTTTTGTTTTGCCTTTCTTATTACAAGTATTAGGTCAAAACATACTCATTTTAACACCATTGTTAGAGTATCCCATACAGATGTCACTGTCCCCAATCTTCACTGAACACTAGATATGTCCTCCCTCAACAGATCCCCATGTTACAAACTTCTGGGCAACTCTGCTTTCACCAAATGAGACCAGAAAAGTTTCCACTTGCAACTATGTAGACAATGCATATGTAAACAATTCAACTTGTATGTTTGCTTGCATATCTAGCCAAGAAAAAGAAATAATTACTACAATATATTTACCAGACCCTAGGTAATTATAAATTTAAATTCAACAAACTTCATAGAGCAACAGGCCAAATGCCACCTGGAATAGAATAATTGAAATCCAAACATGCAATCCAGGTAAGGTAAGGCCTTGGTTCCTACATCATAATATGAACAACTCCTTTATTCCTGGGATATCCATATGCCCTTACCATTTACTACTTCCTTTGTGGCAAGGATTCCTGTTCTCATTGATCTCCCACATTTAGGAATAGTATTCCAAGACTTGTCTAGACACAGACACTCAGATTCTATTAATTACTGTTGGAATTGGTTGGAAATTGGCTACTCCTGATTATTGAAGCACACTACAGGGAAACTACTGAGTCACTACTTATGTGAATGATCAAGAGTAGTGTTCCCCTCACTAGGAATAACACAAATAGAAAAGACTACTAAAAAACCTACCAATAGCCATGGCAGAATTATGAATCAAACCACCTTGCCTATGCAATATAGCTCAATCTCAGTTCATTGGTCCAGGCTAGGACCTTGTAAAGTGAAGTAAAACTGAGTGGAAAAGACAGAGTTTTGGAACAAAATGGGCCTATGCAAGGGCCCAAAAATTTATAATCAAAGTGTAGGTGGGGGCCTCAAGCTAAATAAGGAACCCACTATTAGATGCTAAAGGACTGGAAAGAATTTATTGGATTGAGCAGAAAAAAAAAAGTCACTTGGTCACTTTGATAAAACTCATTTCAGGGGCGCCTGGGTGGATCATTTGGTTAAGTGCCTGACTTCAGTTCAGGTCATGGTCTTGCAGTTCATGGGTTCCAGCCCTGCGTCTGGCTCTGTGCTGACAGCTCAAAGCCTGGAGCCTGCTTCAGATTCTGTGTCTCCCTCTCTCTCTGCCCCTCCCCTGCTGGTGCTCTGTCTCTCTCTGTCTCTCTGTCTCTATCAAAAATAAATTAACATTTGAAATTTTTTTAATGAAAAAAACTCATTTCAGAATAGTAATAAAAAGTTTCACTGAAATAGGTTTACAAGTCTTTAAGAAGTGACAAATAGATATACTAAGGTTAATCTGTTCTTTTGAAATATTATAACTAAAGGTGTCTATCATGGTCTGCCAAGGGTGTGTGGGTGTGTGTGCGTGTGTGCGCGTGTGTGTGTGTGGGCGCGCGCGTGCGCGCGCGCCATGTGCATGCACTTAACACAGAAGCATCTTATGTTTAAAGTATCTTTGAGTACATACATGGAAAGAGCGAGGTTAAACATAAAGCAAGGAAATATTAGAGGAAGAAATATCATTATTTTAATGGAAATAGGATGGCATGAATCTTGAAGCTGAATTGAATTGTGATGTCTTGCCAAAATAAACAACTGCTTGACTGCTAGAAATATCAGAAGGCATGAAAGTTAAAGAATAAGACTTAAAGAGTTAAAGAATAAGACTTAAAGAGTTCAAATCCAAATCCATTCTGCTATATAAATTAGCCAGTTTAACAATATCCAGTAAAAAGCACTAATTTTCAGGGCACTTGGGTGGCTCAGTTGGTTGAGCGTCCGACTTCGGCTCAGGTCATGATCTCACTGTTTGTGAGTTTGAGCCCCACATCAGGGCCTGTGCTGACAGCTCGTAGCCGGAAGCCTGCTTCAGATTCTTTGTCTTCTCCTGTCTCTGCCCCTCCTATGTTCATGCTCTGTCTCTCTCTCAAAAATAAAGATTAAAAAAAATTTTTTTTTAAAGCACTAATTTTCACTGTCTGAAACTAGTAACTGTTTGGTAGCAGTACTTTTTATTTGGAGCATGATCTTTAATGAGCAGTCAGAAATTCACAGACATGCTTTTCCAAAAACATAATCAGCTAAAATAAATGTATCACTTTACAGAAGTTAATTTTTCTAAAAAAATTTCTTATAGGCACTTTCTTGAAGGCTAACACAAAGACAAGCTTATGGTTACAACTACAGTTTGTCTTGGCTACTGGATAATTTAGCTCTCTAGCTGGGAATTTAAATCTTATGCAGGAGCAAAATGATTTGGGATGGAAAAGTATGTCAAACTTGCTAAAAGGAAAGAAATGAAAAGAACCAGAGAAATTAACTCAAATAAACAGAATGAAAAGTGGACTGTAGAAGCTTGGGGGAAGTTACCATCTGCAGTAAACTTTTTTAGGCTCTAGTTCTTTGATTCATATTATCCCATTCCCTATAATCCCATACTTTCCCATTTAGAAATCTGTGTACTCAACTGTTCTAGTTGATAACTCTACAGAAATCAAGAATCCCATCAAACAACCAAATTTACAGAGAAGACCTTGAAAATAGATTGTTAAATTCAGAGATAGTCCCCTGCCACTTGATAAATAGCTACCACCCTGGAGGAGAGGAAGACAAGGAACTGCTCTATGGGTTACAGTGTTGTAAACAAGAGGCACATTTCACTAAATCATTAATAGAATAAAATTAAATGACATTAAAAAATATGTCATTGGATGTACCAGCAAGTACAAATTGGTTTAACTAAAAGCAGTGTGTTATCCATATTTAAGCACTTACATGTTTATGGATTAGGTTCTCCTCCATTCCTGATTATCACTCTCATTGAAAGTGATAGGCCGTCACAGAATATGCCTAAATATTATCATCATTCCATTTCCTTTATATCCTATAAACTGTCTCATTTTTAGTGTGTGGTTTCATAGAATGTGAGACATTTTAGGAACATACATGGCATATTATGGCAGAAACAAAAATATTTAGGTTTATTTATGGTTTATTATTTTGTACTTTAAATACTTTATTTTTTTAATTTTTTTTCAACGTTTATTTATTTTTGGGACAGAGAGAGACAGAGCATGAACAGGGGAGGGACAGAGAGAGAGAGGGAGACACAGAATCGGAAACAGGCTCCAGGCTCCGAGCCCTCAGCCCGGAGCCTGACGCGGGGCTCGAACTCCCGGACCGCGAGATTGTGACCTGGCTGAAGTCGGACGCTTAACGGACTGTGCCACCCAGGCGCCCTAAATACTTTATTTCTATACTTCCTTTAAAAATACTTTGCTTCTTTTGTATTGATCATGATTTTTTCCCCTTTATAACTAATGGTTGAGAAACTACAGATTCCTTTTTTTTTTCAATATATGAAATTTATTGTCAAATTGGATTCCATACAACACCCAGTGCTCATCCCAAAAGGTGCCCTCCTCAATACCCATCACCCACCCTCTCCTCCCTCCCACCCCCCATCAACCCTCACTTTGCTCTCAGTTCTCAACAGTCTCTTATGCTTTGGCTCTCTCCCACTCTAACCTCTTTTTCTTTTTCCTTCCCCTCCCCCATAGGTTTCTGTTAAGTTTCTCAAGATCCACATAAGAGTGAAACCATATGGTATCTGTCTTTCTCTGTATGGCTTATTTCACTTAGCATCACACTCTCCAGTTCCATCCATGTTGCTACAAAGGGCCATATTTCGTTCTTTCTCATTGCCATGTAGTACTCCATAGTGTATATAAACCACAATTTCTTTATCCATTCATCAGTTGGTGGACATTTACGCTCTTTCCACAATTTGGCTACTGTTGAGAGTGCTGCTATAAACATTGGGGTACAAGTGCCCCTATGCATCAGTACTCCTGTATCCCTTGGGTAAATTCCTAACAGTGCTATTGCTGGGTCATAGGGTAGGTCTATTTTTAATTTTCAGAGGAACCTCCACACTGCTTTCCAGAGCGGCTGCACCAATTTGCATTCCCACCAACAGGGCAAGAGGGTTCCCATTTCTCCACATCCTCGCCAGCATCTATAGTCTCCTGATTTGTTCATTTTGGCCACTCTGACTGGCGTGAGGTGATATCTGAGTGTGGTTTTGATTTGTATTTCCCTGATGAGGAGCGACGTTGAACATCTTTTCATGTGCCTGTTGGCCATCCGGATGTCTTCTTTAGAGAAGTGTCTATTCATGTTTTCTGCCCATTTCTTCACTGGGTTATATGATTTTCGGGTGTGGAGTTTGGTGAGCTCTTTATACATTTTGGATACTAACCCTTTGTCCGATATGTCATTTGCAAATATCTTTTCCCACTCCATTGGTTGCCTATTAGTTTTGTTGGTTGTTTCCTTTGCTGTGCAGAAGCTTTTTATCTTCATAAGGTCCCAGTAATTCATTTTTGCTTTTAATTCCCTTGCCTTTGGGGATGTGTCGAGTAAGAGATTGCTACGGCTGAGGTCAGAGAGGTCTTTTCCTGCTTTCTCCTCTAGGGTTTTGATGGTTTCCTGTCTCACATTCAGGTCCTTTATCCATTTTGAATTTATTTTTGTGAATGGTGTGAGAAAGTGGTCTAGTTTCAACCTTCTGCATGTTGCTGTCCAGTTCTCCCAGCACCATTTGTTAAAGAGACTGTCTTTTTTCCATTGGATGTTCTTTCCTGCTTTGTCAAAGATGAGTTGGCCATACGTTTGTGGGTCTAGTTCTGGGGTTTCTATTCTATTCCATTGGTCTATGTGTCTGTTTTTGTGCCAATACCATGCTGTCTTGATGATGACAGCTTTGTAGTAGAGGCTAAAGTCTGGGATTGTGATGCCTCCTGCTTTGGTCTTCTTCTTCAAAATTCCTTTGGCTATTCGGGGCCTTTTGTGGTGCCATATGAATTTTAGGATTGCTTGTTCTAGTTTCGAGAAGAATGCTGGTGCAATTTTGATTGGGATTGCATTGAATGGATAGATAGCTTTGGGTAGTATTGATATTTTGACAATATTTATTCTTCCAATCCATGAGCAGGGAATGTCTTTCCATTTCTTTAAATCTTCTTCAATTACCTTCATAAGCTTTCTATAGTTTTCAGCATATAGATCTTTTACATCTTTGTTTAGATTTATTCCTAGGTATTTTATGCCTCTTGGTGCAATTGTGAATGGGGTCAGTTTCTTTATTTGTCATTCTATTGCTTCATTGTTAGTGTATAAGAATGCAACTGATTTCTGTACATTGATTTTGTATCCTGCAACTTTGCTGAATTCATGTATCAGTTCTAGCAGACTTTTGGTGGAGTCTGTCGGATTTTCTATGTATAATATCATGTCATCTGCAAAAAGCGAAAGCTTGACTTCATCTTCGCCCATTTTGATGCCTTTGATTTCCTTTTGTTGTCTGATTGCTGATGCTAGAACTTCCAACACTGTTAAACAACAGCGGTGAGAGTGGGCATCCCTGTCGTGTTCCTGAT
>NW_024420561.1:47398-48520 GCF_014898765.1 Herpailurus yagouaroundi
GAGAAGAAAGTATATTCTGTTGCTTTGGGATGCAGAGTTCTAAATATATCTGTCAAGTCCATCTGATCCAATGTATCATTCAGGGCCCTTGTTTCTTTATTGACCATGTGTCTAGATGATCTATCCATTTCTGTAAGTGGAGTGTTAAAGTCCCCTGCAATTACCACATTTTTCTCAATAAGGTTGCTTATGTTTATGAGTAATTGTTTTATATATTTGGGCGCTCCGGTATTCGGCGCATAGACTTTATAATTGTTAGGTCTTCCTGATGGATAGACCCTGTAATTATTATATAATGCCCTTCTTCATCTCTTGTTACATCCTTTAATTTAAAGTCTAGTTTGTCTGATACAAGTATGGCTACCCCAACTTTCTTTTGGCTTCCAGTAGCATGATAAATAGTTCTCCATCCCCTCACTCTCAATCTAAAGGTGTCCTCAGGTCTAAAATGAGTCTCTTGTAGACAGCAAATAGATGGGTCTTGTTTTTTTATCCATTCTGATACCCTATGTCTTTTGGTTGGCGCATTTAATCCATTTACATTCAGTGTTATTATAGAAAGATACGGGTTTACAGTCATTGTGATGTCTGTATGTTTTATGCTTGTAGTGATGTCTCTGGTACTTGGTCTCACAGGGTCCCCCTTAGGATCTCTTGTAGGGCTGGTTTAGTGGTGACAAATTCCTTCAGTTTTTGTTTGTTTGGGAAGACCTTTATCTCTCCTTCTATTCTAAATGACAGACTTGCTGGATAAAGGATTCTCGGCTGCATTTTTTTTTCTGTTTAGCACACTGAAGATCTCATGCCAATCCTTTCTGGCCTGCCAAGTTTCAGTAGAGAGATCAGTCACGAGTCTTATAGGTCTCCCTTTATATGTGAGGGCACGTTTACCCCTTGCTGCTTTCAGAATTTTCTCTTTACCCTTGTATTTTGCCAGTTTCACTATGATATGTCGTGCAGAAGATCGATTCAAGTTACGTCTGAAGGGAGTTCTCTGTGCCTCTTGGATTTCAATGCCTTTTTCCTTCCCCACTTCAGGGAAGTTCTCAGCTATAATTTCTTCAAGTACCCCTTCAGCACCTTTCCCTCTCTCTTCCTCCTCTGGGATACCAATTATGCGTA
>NW_024420562.1:0-10632 GCF_014898765.1 Herpailurus yagouaroundi
TTTTCTGGCTTCCTACCAGGGTAATTCCAGTCTCATGAAATGAGTTTGGTGGTGTTCATTCCTTTTGAATCAGTGAGAGGACTGCTGTTAGTTCTTCTACAAACGTTTGATTAAATTCACCAATGAATCCACCTGGTCCTGGGGTTTTCTTCCTTGGCAGAACTTCGATTACTGATTCAATTTACTTACATTGGTGATCTTCTTGTATTGATACAGTCTTCCTTTAATGGGTCTGTGCAAACCGTCTATATCTTCCTGATACAATCTAGATTGTGTGTTTCTAAGAACATATCCATTTCTTCTAGGTAGGTAGTTTTCTGGCATCTAATTTAGCCATAGTAGCCACTTTGTCTGCTTTATGTTTCTTTGGTATAAGGCATAATGTCTTCTCTTTTATTTATAATTCTCTTGAATTTGGTCCTCTCTCTGTCTTAGCATAGTCTATGTATACTCCTGACAATTTTGTTTCACTCTTCTGAAAACCCACTGTTGGTCTTCTTCATATTTTCTATTGATTCCATGGTCTCAGTTTCATGGTTTCCACTCTCATATGGATTAATTTATCCCTTGAGAACACTGGCATAGATTGTTGTTTTCTTCTAGTTCTTAGAAGTTAAAGGTAGGTTGTTCATTTGAGTCTCAAATCTATCCTCCACGCATGCAAATCCAGTGACTCATCAGAGAACCTTCAATAGGTCTTTTCTGTCCTATTTCTCATTCTCCGAACTCTGAGAAATAGAATCTGAAAATTTATTTGAAGACACAATAAATGAAAACTTCCCTAATGTGGGGAAGGAAACAGATTCAGAGCAGGAGGCACAAAGAACCCCCATTATATTCAAAAGAAGCAGATCCACACCAAGTCGTATAGTAATTAAAACCCAAAATGTCGTGATAAAGAAAAAATTTTCACAGCAGGAAAACAAAAGTTGACAGTTACCTACAAGGGAAACCCCATAAGGTTATCACTGGATGTATTTCAGAAGAAACTTTGAAACCATAAGTGAGCAGCACGGTTTGGTAAAGGTGCCAAATGGAAAACATCTGCAGCCAAGGAGAGTCTATCCAGCAAACTATCATTCAGACGGAAGGAGAGATCAAAAGGTTCCCAAATAAATACTCAGTGAGTTCACAACCAACAAACCACCCCTGCAAGAAATGTTAAAGGGGACTCTTTAAGTGGAAAAGAAACACCTAAAGTGACAATATTAAAGTGCGAAACGCAAAAGCAATAAAAATGAGTATATCTGTAAAACATCAGCCAAAGTATTCGCGATGTGAAAGGTTTTGAAATATGACACTACATATCTACAACACGGGGAGGAGAGGAGTAAAGAACTGGTTCAAACTTAAACAACTATCAACTTAATATAGACTCCTATATGCAGAAGTGGTTAGGTACAAACCTAATATTACCCACAAATCAAACACCACTAATACATATGCAGAGTATAAAGACAAACAATTTCAACTGTGAAATTGTGAAGAAACCCAGCAAATCAAAAACAGAGAAAGAGAACAAAGGATCAGAAAAATTCAGAAATAACCAACATCAAGTAATAATAGGACAAGTACATGTCTATCAATTACTTTGAATAGAAACAGAATAAATGCTCAAATCAAAGGCACTGGGGGACAGATAGGGGCAACTGGATGGCTCAATCGCTTGAGATTTGGACTCTTGATTTTGGCTCAGGCTATGATCCCAGGATCATGGGATTGAGCCCCAACTGGGCTCTGCACTGAGCATGGAACTTGGTGAGGATTCATTCTCATTCTCTTTCTCCCTCTCTCTCTGTCTCTCTCTTCCCTCATTCCCCCCACCCCGCCCTCCCATGCCTGTGCTCTCTGTATTCATAATAAAAGGCACTGGGTGATAGAATGAGTAAATATATAGGACCCATCTATCTTCTACCTACAAGAGACTAATTATAGAACTAAAGTATCATAAGAAATCTTCAGTAGCAATACCTTTATCAGACAAAATAGATTTAAAGAGAAATCTGTAACGAGAGACAAAGAAGGACACTATAATAATAAAAGATACAGTCCACAAAAAGATAGAACAATCGTAAACATATATGCCCTCAACCTGAGAGCATCCAAATACACAAAAGAGTCCAAAACTAAAGAATTGATAGTCATACAATCATAGTAGGGCACTTTAGCACCCCAATGACATCAATGGAGAGATATTTCCATCAGAAAATCAGTAAGGAAGTAGAGACTTTGACTGATAGAGTAGACCAGATGGACTTAACCGATATATTTGAGACATTACATCCTAAAACAGCACAATACACATTCTTTTCACGTGCACATAGAAAATTCCCCACACTCGATAAAATATTAGGTCATAAAACAAGCCAAAACAAAATCAAACCGATCAACGCCATACCATGTGTCTTTTCAGACCCCAATTCTATGAAAGTAGAAGTCTACAACAAGAAAAAAAACCTGGAAAAGGCACAAAATCATGGAAGTTAAATAACATACTACTAAAAAATAAATGGCTCACCAACAAATCAAAGAGAAAATTCAAAAAACATGGAAAAATGAAAATGAAAACACAACAATCCAAACTTCTGTAAGCAGGAAAACTGGTTCTAACAGGGAAGTTTATAGCAATACAGTCTGCCTCAGGAAACACACACACACACACACACACACACACACACACACACTGAAGTAAACTCCATAAACTTATAAGTATAAAAGCCAGACAAAGGACAACAAAAAAAACTCCCAAACAGCAGAATGAAGAAAATAATTAAACTCAGAAGAAATAAATGAGATAAAGATTAAAACTATGCACCCCATGCATCAAACACGGATGAGGCAGTACATGAAATCATATCATACTGAGAGAGGGCAGGGTGACGGTGTGAAACATTCCAGAGCCAAGCTCGAATGGGGCGAGGTGAAAACAACCTCCAGTGCAGAGAGACAGGGACGAAAAAAATGAACGCATACACTCCCGGATGGAGGGCTGTGTGCACGCATGAACATCACTCCGCTCTAAATGGGAGTACAAGCATGACCTTCTTTATGTCATAACCCTAAACCTAACACTACCAAAATCCCAACACCTAAATCTAACAGATAACACTAACCATAAACCTAATACTAAACCCAGCCTCTATCCCTAGGCCTAAACCCAACACTAACCCTACCGAACTGACAAAGTAAACATAACCTGAACTAACCCTAACCTTGACCCTAAACCTCTAACCGTAACTCTATAAATCTAAACATAAAGCCCTAACCCTAATGCTCTAAATCAACCTGCTAACCCTAAAATTATAAAAATAAAACTAACCCTAACCCTAACCATAAAACTCTAACACTAATCCTAATGCTAAATGCTAATCGAATCGCCACACCCATAACCCGAACCCAAGTCCTAGACCTAGACCTCACCTTATCCCTAAACCTAACGCAAAACTAACAATAATGCTATCAACTAACCCTAACCCCACCATCTAACCATTACCCTAACTCTCAAACCCAAACCATAACCCTAAACTTAAGGCTAACCCAAGCCCAAACCTAATGCCTAAACCTAACTCTAACTCCAAATCTAACCCTTAACCATAACACTAAACACTAACCATAACCCTAAACATAACCCTAATACATAAACCTAACTCTAACCCTAACACTAACCCCTAACACCAAACCCAATCCCAAATCCTAACCCAACACACACGACACACAGGAATGGTGTCACATCCACACTGGTGAAGTCCCTGGTCAGAACATTAACCCTAGTTAATGATGTTTCTAGATGAAGACCCAATTCCTATCTCTGAGAACACCACAAACAAATGGCCCAAAGCAGTGCAGAATTACTCAACATGGAACATCGAACATCATCATGACATTTCCAATGCCCACATGGAGCAGCACAAGAGGGTTGATGAGGCCCAACTGAAGATGGGACACACATGAGGCTGGCCCTGGAACACAAAGTCTAAGCCTGAACAGCCCGTTCTGATGAGGCCCACACACAATCCTCTGGGGAGACCACTACCCTGAGGAAGTTCAGTGCTTGGAGCTTCCTGGGACCTAACCCTAACCTTAACTGTGACACTCACATACCGCTCAAACTAAACCTCACCCCAACTCTAAACCTAACCCTACACATGACCCGCACCCATACCTGGACCCTCATTCAGCCCTCCAGGATGATCACGGCACTGGTGTTGCTTCGGCCCTGGCAACATCCATGGAACGAACCTTAACCTTGGCAAAAGCTTTCTCCTAATAGGGACCCAAATCCTAAGTCTGAGGACATGATGGACATGGGGCCCAGAAGCGGAGGAGGATTACGCGGCATGGAACCTGGAACATCACCATTTCATTTGCAAAGACCAGAAGGAGCTCCACAGGGGACTTCTTGAGGTCTAATCAAGGACTGCCACTGGAACCCAAAACTCACCCTGACTGGGACCCTCCTTAGACCCCTCTACTCAGCCCTGTGGGGTGACAATGGCCCCTACTGGGGGTATAGTGCCAGGAGCCTCTTGTGACCACGCACTAATCTTAACAGTGACCCACAGTATACACGTGAACCTAAACCTCACCTCATCTTTAACAATCACCCTACACCTGACTCACAATGCATGTGTCCTCATATCATCGATACAGGGAGATCACAGAACTGGTGTCACTTCGGCCCTGGAGATTTCCCTGGCCCAAACCCTATCTGTAGCTAAGGCTTTCTCCATATGGAGACCGAATTTCCACAGTCTGACAAGAGCAGGCACAATGGGTTGAGAAGTGGTGCAGGATAATTCTGTGTGAAGCGTGGAACATCACCATGTCATTTCCAAAGCAGGGCTTCAGATGCACAGGAGGATTCCTGAGGCCTACTGAAGAGTGCGGATATAGGTGTGGGGCCGTGGAATGCAAAGACTAATGCTGACCAGTACCCTCCCTTCTGCACTCCAGTCAGCCCTTCGGGGAGACAACTGCACTGTTGTAGTTCAGGGTCTAGAAACTCCTGGGAACTAATCTCAACCATAAACAGAACCGTAACCCTAACGCTACACCTAAACCTAACACGATCTCTACACTAACTCTAAACCAGACCCACACCCACCCAAATGCCCACATTTCAGCCCTCCATGGAATTCACGAGAATGGTATTGCTTCGGCCCTGGCGACGTCCCTGTACCGAACCCTAACCCTAGCTAAGGCTCTCTCCCCATGGGGACCCAATTCCAAAGCCTGACAACAGCACACACATGGGTTGCAGAATCGGTGCAGAAATACTCAACATACCATGGAACATCACCATGTCATATCCAAAGCACGACTGCAGCTACAACAGAGGATTTATGAGTTCTACCTGAAGAGTGTTCCATACACTTGTCTGGACTTTGAACCCAAAGACATATCCTTACTAGAAACCTCCCTGTGTACTCCACTCAGCCCTTTGGGGAGCCAACTTCGGGGAGACAGCTGTACGAGAGGATTCCTGAACCCCACCAGAAGGGTGGCCCATATATTTGACTGTCCATGGACCCAAAGACTAATCTTGACTGGCATCCACCTTTGTTTATTCCACTGAAACCTTCGGGGAGACAACTCCTCTACTGTGGGGTCAGTACCTGGAGCCTCCTGGGACATAACCCTGAGCCTAACCATAACCCTAAACAAACCTCACCCTACACCTGACCCTATCTATCACACTAACTCTAAACCAGACCCACAGCCGTGATGTGCCCTCATGTCACCCTCCGTGGATTCACAACACTGGAGTCACTTTGGCCCTGGCAATGTCCCTGGACTGAACCCTAAACCTAGGTAAGACTCTCTCCCCATGGAGACCCATTCCAAAGTTTGACAACGGCAGGCACACGGGTTCAAGAATCGGTGCAAAAATATTCGCCATGGAACGTGGAACATTACAACGTCATTTCCAAAGCGCTATGGCAGCTGCACTAGAGGATTTCTGAGGCCTAATCGAAGGGTGGCCCATATATTTGTCTGGCCTTGGAACCCAAAAACTAATCCTACCGGGCACCTTCCCTTGTGTACTAGACTCAGACCTTTGGGGAGACAATTGCTCTGCTGTGGGGTCAGTGTCTGGAGACTCCTGGGACCTAACCCTAACCCTAAACATAACCTTAAACATAACCCTCACCCTACACCTAACCCTATCTGTAACCCTAACCCTACACTTGACCCGCACCATCGCATGGGCCCTCACTTCAGCCCTCCAGGGAGTTAATGAAACTGGAGTTGCTTCAGCCCTGGCGATGTCCCTGGGCCGAACCCTAACCCTAGCTAAGGCTCTGTCCCCATGGGAACCAAAAATCAAAGTCTGACAACACCATGCACCTGGGGTCCAGAAGTGGTGCAGGATCACTCGGCATAGAACCTGGAAAAACACCATGCCCTTTCAGAGACCCGGCTGCCGCATCCCGGGAGTATTCCAGAGGCCTAACTGACCAGTGGTCCAAAGAGTTGTGTGGCCTTGGAAGCCCAAGACTAATCCTGACCGGCACCCTACCATATGCCCTCACCTTATTCCTTCAGGAAGACAACTGCACTGCTGTGGGTTCAGTGTCTGGAGCATCCTGGGTCCTAACACTAACCCTAAACCTAAGCTTAATCAGAACCTTCAAGCGAAACTTAATCCTATCTCAAAACTAACTCTACACTTGACCATCACTGTCGCATGGGCTCTCACTTCATTCCTGGAGGGACATCATGAGACTGGAGTCGCTTCAGACCTGGTGATGTCCAGGGACAGAACCTTAACCCTAGCTAAGGCTCTCTCCCCATGGGGACCCAATACCAAAGTCTGACAACACCACATGCCTGGGCTCCAGAAGCGGTGCAGGATCACTCGGGATAGAACCTGGAAGGTCCCCGTGTGCTTTCAAAGTCCTGGCTGCAGCTGCCCGATAGGATTCCTGAGGCCTACTACACCAGTGGCCCATAGAGTTGTCAGGCCTTGGAACCAAAAGACTAATCCTGACTAGCACCCTCCCTTGTACACTCATCCCAGTAAGGAGACAACTGCACTGCTGTGCGTTCAGTGCCTGGAGCCTCCTGGGACCTAATTCTAACCCTACCCTAAACATAATCCCAACCAGACCCTCAACTGAACTTAATCCTATCTCGAACTCTAACCCTACACTTGACCCACAACGTTGCTGGGCCCTCAATTCAGCCCGCGAGGGAGATCACAAACCTGGAGTCGCTTCAGCCCTGCCGACTTCCCTGGACCTAACCCTAACCTTGGTTAAGGCGCTAACCCCGTGGGGAACCAATTCCAAAGTCTGATAACAGCACACACATGGTTTCGAGAATCAGAGTAGAAATACTCTACACGGAATGTGGAATATCACTACGTCATTTCCAAGGCGCGACTGCAGCTGCACAAGAGGATTCCTGAGGCCTATCGGAAGTGTCTCCCATACATTTGTCTGGCCTTGGAACCCAAAGACTTATCCTGACTGACGCCCTCCCTTGGGGACACCACTCGGCCCCTTGGGGACACAACATCACTGTTGTGTAATCAGTGCTTAGAGCCTCCTGGGACCTAACCCTAACCATACCCGTAACCCAAACCATATCCCTCAACCTACACTTAACCCTATCTCTAACCCTAACCCTGTACTTCACCTGCCACTTCGCATGGGCCCTCAAATAAGCCCTCTAGGAAGATTATGAAACTGGAGTCGCTTCAGCCCTGGTGACTTCCCAGGACTGAACCCTAACCCTAGCTAAGGCTTTCTCCCTATGTGGAATAAATTCCCAGTCTGACAACAGCATGCACACGGGATCGACAATCAATGCAGAAATACTTGGCATGGAACATGGAAATTCACCATGTCATTTGCAAAACGCGACTGCACTGCATGAGAGGATTCAGGAAGGGTGGCCAATACATTTTTCTGGCCTTGGAACCCAAAGACTAACGCTGACCAGCAGCCTCTCTTGTGTAATGCACTCAGCCCTTCAGGGAGACAACAGATCTACTGCGGGTTCAGGGCCTGGAGTCTCCTGGGACCTAACCCAAACCCTATCCATGACCCAAACCATAACCCTCACTCTACACCTAACCCTATATAGCACATTAACTCTACAGCGGACTCACAGCCACGCATTTTCCCTCACTTCACCTTCCATTGAATTAACAACACTGGTGTCGCTTCAGTCCTGGCAACTTCCCTGGACCGAATCCTAAACCTAGCTAAGGCTCTCTTCCCATGGGCTCCCAATTCCAAAGTCTGACAATACCACGCAGGCGGGTTTGAGAATCAGTGCAGAAATACTTGGTATGGAGCGTGTAACATCACCATGTGGTTTCCAAAGCGCGACTGCATCTGCACAAGAGGATTCCTGAAGCCTACCCAAAGGATGACCCATACATGCATCTGGCCTTGAAACCCAAAGACTAATCCTGACCAGTAACCTCCCTTGTGTCCTCCACTCAGCCCTTTGGGGAGACAAAGGCTCTGCTGTGCAGTCAGTGCCTGGAGCCTCCTGGGACCTAACAGTAACCCTAAATGTAACCCTAACCATAACACTCACCCTACACTTAACCCATTCTCTGACACTAACGATACACTTGACCCACGCCCTCCCATGTGCACTCGTTTCAGCGCTCGAGGGAGGTCACAAAATTGGAGTCGCTTGAGATGGGGCGATTTCCCTGGACCGAATCCTAACCCTAGCTAAGACTCTGTCACCATGGGGACCCAATTCCAAAGTCTGACAACAGGCCGCTCAAGCGTTCGATAATCGGGGCAAAATACTCGGCATGGAATGTGGAACATCACTAAGCCATTTTCTAAGGGTGACTGCAGCTGCAAGAGAGGTTTACTGAAGCCTACCAGAAGGGTGGCCCATATATTTGTGTAGCCTGGAACACAAAGGCTAATCATGACCGGCACCCTCCCTTGTGTCTTCCACTCAGCCCTCCGGGGAAACATCTGCACTGCCTTGGGGTCAGTGTCTGGAGTCTCCTGAGACCTAAACCTAACAGTAACCCTAACCAGAACCCTCAGGCGAACCCAAACCCTATCTCGAACTCAAACCCTACACATGAAGCCCACCGTCACATGGCCCTCACTTCAGCCCTCGAGGAAGGTCTCGTCAACACTGGCGATGTCCCTGGATCAAACCCTAACCCTAGCTAAGGCTCTCTCCCCATGGGTTCCCAATACGAAAGTCTGACAACCCCACACGCCTGGGGTCCTGAAGTGGTGCAGGATCACTCGGCATAGAACCTGGACATCACTATGTTGTTTCCAAGCCCCAGCTGTAGCTGCCCCTGAGAATTCCTGAGACCTACCCGACCAGTGGCCCATACAGTTGTTTGGCCTTCGAACCCAAAAATTAATCCTGACGAGCATGATCCACTGTGCCCTCCACACAGCCCTTCAAGGAGACAACTTGCACTTCTGTGGGGTCAGTGCTTGGAGCCTCCTGGGAACTAACCCTAACCCTAACACTAGCCAGAACTCTCAACAGATCCCTAACCCTATCTCAATTCAAAGCCTACTCATGACCTGCACCTTCGCATGGGCCCTCACTTCAAACCTCCATGGAGATCACAAGACTGGATTCGCGTCGGCACTGGTGATGTCACTCGATAGAACCCTAAATTTAGCTAAGGTCTCTCCCCATGGGGACCCAATACCAAAGTCTGAAAACACCACGTGTCTGGGTACATGAAGTGGTGAAGAATCACTTGGCAAAAAACCTGGAACATCACCATGTCCTTTCAAAGGCCTGGCTGCAGCTGCCCAAGAGGATTCCTGAGACCTCCCTGAAGGGTGGCCCATACATTTCTCTGGCCTTGGAACTCAAAGACTAATCCTGACCGGCATCCTCCCTTGTGTACCCCACTCAGCCCTTTGGGGAGACAATTGCTCTCATGTGGGATCATTGCCTGGAGTCTCCTGGGACATACCCTAACCCTAACTGTAATCCTAACCCTAACCCTCAACCTGCACCTAACACTCTTTATAACACTAAGTCTACAGCAGGCCCACGGCTATGCATGTGCCGTCACCTCAGTCCTCCATGGAATTCATGATACTGGTGTCGCTTCAGCCCTGTCGGTGTCCTGGTCTGAACCCTAACCATAGCTATGGCTCTCTCCCCATGTGACCCAATTCCAAACTCTGACTACAACACGCACACAGGTTCAAAAATAGGTGCAGAAACACTCAGCATGGAACCTAAAACATCACCATGTGATTTCCAAAGCGCAAGTGTGTCTACAAGAGAGTATTTCTGAGGCCTACCCAAAGAATGTCCCATAGAGTTGTCTGGTCTTGGAACCCAAAGACTAATCCTGACTGGAACCCTCCCTTGTGTACTCTACTCAGCCCTTTGTGGAGACAAGTGCACTGTTGGGGTTTCAGTGCCTGGAGCATCCTGGGACCTAACCCTAACCCTAACCTTAACCCTAACCATGACCCTCAACCTACACCTAACCCTGTCTCATTAACAAGGACAACATCAGAATCAGAGAGCTCCCAGAAGATGAAGAGAGAGACAAAGGGGTAGAAGTATTAAGTCAGCAAATCATAGCGGATAATTTTTTTTTTACCTGGGAAAAGGCACAGACATTAAAGTCCAGGAAGCACAGAGGACTCTCAT
>NW_024420563.1:0-5402 GCF_014898765.1 Herpailurus yagouaroundi
TTTTTCTCCTGCGCTGTGATGGCACCGAAACCACAGTGCATTCGGGGGTGCTACATCCTAGTTGGCTTCTTTCTCTTTTTTAATGCTAATAATATTGCTTTTGGGTACAGTGGATCCCAGGCAAGGGAAACTCCAGTAAACGAAAGCTGACTACAGCCAAACGTGGCTGATGTTTCTTTTTTCCTCAGGGTTGGCAGGTCCTGCCTGCCTTTCCATCTGCCCAGTGCTGGCCTTGAACACCCGGAGTGGCTTCTCTGCACGCCCTCCTGTGGGCTGCCTTCCTGCCTTGGTGCTGGCGCCCGGAGCTTGAGACCCATTTCTGTCTGCAAGAGGACTGTGGTCTCTGCCCTTGCTCCGCTGAGCTCTGGCTGCCGTCTGCATCCAGCATCCGTTCCCAGCACCCCCCGTCCCGGCTCCAGGCCGAGCTCATCTGGGGCCTGCTACCAGGTACAGTGACCCTCCCCTTCCCTTGCAGACATCAACTGTGAGTCAGCACTGAATGCAGGTTCCCAGTATACCCATACCTTGCCAGCCTCACCCTCAGTGCACACTCCCAGCTAGGAGTAGGGATTCGGGGTGAGTGAGACACAGCCCCGTCCTCAGGCCTTGGCCTTTCTGACTCAGGAGGCTGACACACACATGCACCAATGAGGGACACAAGTACACTGTCTTCTGTGACGGGGGGAGGGGGCTGAGCCTGGGAGAGCCCAGAAGAAGCCTGGAGGGCTTCCTGGAAAAGGTGGTGCCAAAGGTGTGCGATGTTCCATATGATCTCCGCAGTCCTTGGGTCTAAGCATCCCAGAGAAAGACACCTCCATGGGGACTGTTGAGTCTATTGCTACCGGCTAGGTGGCACTTGGTGACAAAGGAACAAATGGTCTGAGCTTCCTCTGCCTCGTCCTGGATTGTTGGGGGTCTGGTTTCTTCAGGGTGACAGAGACACAGCCATGGCTGACTGTTCTGGGGCCCTGGCTCCTGCCTTGCTCCTCTTTCCAGAACACGGGACACTGCGCTTGACCCCTAAACAGCTCTGTTCCTCCACCCCCCTGTCTCCGTACCCTTTGCACTATGATGGGGCAGCTCTTCCCATCAGGCGTGGGGTCTAGATCCCCCGGCTTTGAATCTGCGCTGGCTCCGTGACTTGCTCTGGCCGACAGAATGTGGTGGAAATGATGCCGTGCCAATTTCAGGCGTAGGCCTCAAAGAGCCTCGTGGCCTTGCGTGTCCCCCCTCTCGGGACCCTGGCACCACCATGTGCAGAAGCCCAGACGGCCTCCTGGAAGATGGGACACGTGTAGCCTACTCACCACCGCCCCTAGTCGCCCCGGCCAACAGCCAGCCGGCAATGAGCCGACCCCTGCCATTGACCACACATGCTTGAGGGAGCCCGGAAGACCTGCCCGACCAGCTAGCTGCTCAGCTAGGTCAACAGTTGGTGCAAGCCGCTACGTTTCGGGGTGGTTATTCCGCAGCAGAAACTAACTGATCCCGGCATCCCAGCATTCCGGGCAGGATGCACAGGCTGCAGGATCTATAGGCAGAGGCCTGGCTGCAGACAGACGGACTGGCTGGCCTCGGGACCGTCACCTGGCCCTCATGTTTGCTGTCACCTGGGTTCCGCTCTACAGCTAGGATCTACAGTCAGCCCATTACGACCAAGGTATAGTTGGCCCGGGAGTGGCTGCGCCTAAGCCATCTGGCCTCCTCTACGGTTTCCTGGACCTACCCAGGGCCTTCCAGCCGCTTTCCATGACACTCCAGGTGAAACCCAAATGCCTCACCATCCCACACGATGCTCCCTACTCCCACCCTGCTCCCAGCTTTGCGCCTCTCACTGCACTCCAGACACACCTGCCTCCAACCCATAAGACCCAACCTGACCTCCGGGCCTTTGCATGTGTAGCTCTCCTGAATAGCATGCTCTTCCCGGATACCCGCACGGCTCCCCCCCATTTCCTTCAGGCTCTGACCCAGTAGGTTTGTTAAACAAACCGGAGATCACAGATCATTCTTACCAAATGGCCTGTGTCACTCCCTGCACACTCCTCCCGCTTTATTTCTTTTCAGAGCAATTAGCATGACTGGGTGCAAAAGTGTCCACATTGTGAGACATCCAGTGGGAGCCAGCGAGGGTTAGGAAGGGAGGGTGGGATGCTGAGAAAGACGTCGGCGTTGGGACTTCATAGCATAGAACCACTGGCTGGGAGCCGATGTGTCCTGAAGCAGCCTGGCACCCCCCACTGCCAGACAAACCAGCAGAGACACTGTTGGCAGTGCTTCAGCCACATGTAGGAGCCGGTATCACACTCGGCAGCACAAGGCCAGATTTATGGCCATGGCATAACTGCTTACAAGTGTCATGCAGGTGACACATGTTTGTCAAAAACACCTCGTCTTGAGGTGGCCACACAGAGCAGTTCCCTGGAACACAAGAGGCTTCGCAAAGCAAGGCGTCCCTGGGGCTCCTGCCTTCTGAAACCCCTGAATCGAGGGCCCACCATTTAGGGCCCTTCTCAGAGTTTCTAGAGCCTACTAAAGAGAGAAGTCTCTAACTGGAGCTGGGACTCCCCGGCCGCAAACAGGAGCAACACCGGCTGGCCTGGCTCAGCCTCGGAAGCCGGGGAGGACACCCTCCAGGGCCAAGGAGGCCCAGGGCAGGCCCAGACCCACCATGGATCCAGGGTTCAGGGACAAAGCTCTTCTGCACTCCGTGAGGGGCCCCATGGCAGACCCATCCCCGGGTCCTGGATCAGTCACCAGGAGGGAGTGCTAGGGCCTGGTCGGGGTCCAAAGGGACCATGCAGTCTCGTGGTACAAACTCAACCCTCCTCTGTGCTCCTGTTTCCTCATCCTCACGAAAACATCCATGGATGGGGCGCCTGGGTGACTCCGTCGGTTAAGCGTCTGACTCTTGCTGTCAGCCCAGGTCACGTTCTCACACTCGGGGGACCGAGCCCCACATCGGGCTCTGCACCGACAGCATGGAGCCTGCTTAGGAATTTCTCTGTCTCTGCCCCTTCCTCACTCTCTCTCTCTCTCCTTCTCAAAAAATGATAAAGAAAGAAACATAGAAAAAAAATCCACACACGGCTACACAGGGCCTCCTGGGGCACCTGCACGTACCAGGGATCGCAATGGTAAAAAGAGGGAGAGGGGAGAACACGCGGACAGCAGGCATGAATGACTGCAGGTGTGCTACAAATGATCAGAGATCTGAAGAGCTCAATACTTAGCAGTTTTAAAAAGGCTTCTTGACATGTGACTGGAGAAAGGCGGCCCAGTTAGTAAACGGTGCTGGGATATCGGAACCCATTCCAGACACATTAAAAATCTATATTTGAAAGAGAGAAGTTGAAGAGGGGGATATTCTGGGGGAATATCTTTGCAAACTTGGCGTTGGGAACAATTTCTTTACCAAGGTGTTAAAAGCTCAGTAAGCATAAAAAAAATCGATAGTTTTGACTGCAGTAAAATGTAAATTTCCTTTCACCCAATGACGGGTGAAAAGACAAATCACTAAAAGTATATGTACAACTAGCAAAGGATCAGTATCCAGAATACATAAAGAAGTCCTACAAATCCACAGGAAGAAGAGAGGCAATGAGCAAAAAGACCACAGCAGGCATGTCGTAGAGGAGGAAACGGAGTGCACAGATGAACACGGGAAAAGCTGCCCGATGTCACGAGGATGCAGGGAAGGGCAAGGTAAGGTCCCCGTGAGACATTTCACATCCATCAGGCTCACAGTGAGGAAGACATGTGACATCTGACAGCACCGAGCGTCTGAGAGGATGTAGATCAGCTGGCACCCACGGTGGATGAGTGTGAAACCTGGTCTGGCCACACTGAAAACCACTTTGGCCTTTTCTTGTTAGTCCCATACCTTAGAACCCTGCAAATCCACTCCCAGGAGCCACACAAGGCACACCCAAGAAGAGTTCGTCGCAGCACTGTTAGCAAGAGGAGGGGGAGAGAGGAAATGACCCAGATACTCACTGACAGAGCAATGTAAAAAGAAATTGTAGCACAGTCACACAATTTCTTTCCACACCGGTGACAGCAAACTCCAGCTACACAGCAGCACAGCTCAAGCTCAGAGAGAGGGAAATGTTGAGTACAAAAATGCAAATTTTAGAGATCTACATACAGAGAGCAAGTTTTTAGAGCTTGAGAACAAAGAAGCAATCTAATGTTTAGGCTTATTCAGTCGGCCTGTGAGCAAGAGAATGGCAAACAAACAAACAAACAAACAAACACCAAATTGCAGAGAGGGGTGAGCTCCAGGCAAGGAGAAGATGGAAGTGACTGGGAATGTTCTAGTTCTGGAGTTGAGCTGCGGGCCCACGGATGTTCACTGTCCCACCATCCTTCATAATGCACGAAACACACGAAGTATTAAAACAGAACCGAGGCAAAGGAGAAAAACAAGAAGAGAAACATGGTGTGGGTCCAGACACATCCACTATGATTTCCTTGTCACACACATAGTTGACTGTTTTCACGTGGTGTCACGGGGGTACCAAGAGTTCCGTCGAGAGGCCAGAGCGGGAAGTGAAAGGACAGGCAATTGGACGAGGGCATTCTTCCCTCTGGGCCTCAGTTTCTCCATATGCAAAATGAGGGGGTGTACCAGGAGTGGCAAATGGCTGGCGTGCATAACCCAGGTCTCCCCTTCCTCACCCGCTGCGGACACTACTCATGGATTGCAGCACTGTTTCACATGGAGCACAGACACGCAGCGTTGGGCTCCGCAGCTGGGCCCTGCAGCCTGCCGGGGATGCCAGTCTGAGAGGGCACACTAAGTGATACCTATGTGCTGATCTGGAGAGATCCAGATCCCTCCCGCTGTGGCCTGGAAGGTTCTGAAGCCTCAGCAGCAGGCACTAGCTAGTCTGAGAGGCAGGGGCCCTAGGGAGGAGCCGACTGGCTTTGGAACTGACCCTAGCCGGACCCTGGCAGCGTGCAGCCTCAGCTTCTACACTGCCCACGCCTGTGGCCTCCGGTCCGCCGCGGGGGGGCCCTTGGCCCCCCCATCATCTGACCAGAGCCCGTGCTCCCATCCGTCGGGTGGGCAGGCTCATGTCTACGCTCTGCGGGTGAGCTCTGCTGGACCTGAAAACGGCAAGACGGGCGGAGGGCCAGGCAGGAGCTCAGCATCACCGTCTAGCCCAGAGAGCCGTGGAAGCGGCCCCGTTGTGCCAGATTCAACCAGCTCTCTGAGGCAGGAGGATGGCATTCCTTTCACCACCGCCTAGGCCTGCCTGGGCCCGCAGGCCTTTGCTCCTCTGCTCCCCTCCCTACCTGCCCCCCCTGCCCCCGCCTGTCCCCTCTTCCTCCGCTTCTGGTCCCAGCTCACAAGACTTCTCCTTGGTTGTGCTATTGCATCTACCAACCCCCCCCCC
>NW_024420563.1:5502-7981 GCF_014898765.1 Herpailurus yagouaroundi
CCAGACAACCACCACACAGAGGTCAGCTTTTCCGAGGAGAGCTTGTGTGCTGGGTCTGGTCCAGTTTCTGTGGGTGTCTGGCCCCTCCAGTATGGGGAGCCCAGCAGGGTCCACCTCACAACCCGCATGAAAATAATACCATCAAACAGCCACAATTCCTTGGAACCAATGGGCTTCTCCGAGAACTGTCCACCTACTGCCTAAGCCGCACAGCCAGTGAGGTTGGCAGTCGGGGAATGGTACCTCTCTCCCTATTCCAACAGCGAGAAACTCAAGGGCCACAGAGGGGGGTGACTTTTCCAGCATCACTGCCCACCCTCCAACCTTCTGGGAGGCTGAGAAGCTTTTCTGTCATGTCCCATCAGGGCCCTCAAACCCCAGGAAACACCTCACTTCCCCAGAGCAGGGGCCTGCTGAGTGACCACAGCCCCTAATCATGGAGCATCTGGTTTCATCCTGGTCCCTGCGGATTCTTTTAACAACAAGATCACGCGGAGAGACATCATACCCAGGGACGTGATGCTTTGGCGATTCGTCTCTCTTTCATTTTGTTCACCTGATACACGTTTTAAATGACTACTGGGCTGTGTACACAGGAAGCCTGGATTCACTAGAAAGAACCGTGGCGGGTTTTCTTAGAAGACAAAGTCAGGAATTTAAGGCATCCAGACGTGTCCAATGAGCAGAGTGGAGACAAAGATGTCTCTCCCGCTGCTGTGTCCGGGAACACAGCTGCCCACACACGCCCACCACACCCTCGGATCAGAGCCTGCCACTGATATCCACGGTGTGAAAGGGCTTGGAACCCAATGTCATCATTATCACCATCCCTTGACCCCAAGAAGCCAACACCATGAGCTTGCAAAGGCACTCCAACAGGAACGCTCACTTGTGTTCCCAGGAATACACACAGATGCCAGATATTTACTTCTGGTTCCAACTTCTCCTGGGTTCATCCTCTTTCAAGCCCTGGAAACTCTGGGCACCACTTCTTGCCCTACAATCCCTCCATCAGATCCCCCCATCGCCCACTCTCCCAGGAAGCTCCCCCCACCTGGACACCTCCAAATCCTCCTCAAAGCCATCTCTGACTCCCCCTCTTCCTTGCCTTCTCGCTGGCCTCTTTACACTAATTTCCTGCTAGAACGATCATAATGGGTTCAAATGCTGCTGCTTGCACACCTATCTCCCCCATCAGGGGGCAGGTTGTGGGAGCAGGGCGCAGGGCTGATGTACCCCCTTACCTACAGCCCCTCAGCATGGGCCCGGGCACATTGGTGGGGGGTGGAGTAGGGCCTCAAAGAAGCATGATCTAAATCCCTGGGCTCTGTTTTCCTCCAACTGAGAGTGTAGTGAAAGAGCTCTAATGACAAAGAAGGTAAATTCTAGGTATTCTGAACAGGGACCAGGCAATCCTTTCCTGAGTACTTCACAGCGAAGCCAAGACCTCATTGGTGAGTAACTGTCAACTGCCCAACAGTGGGAGTGAAGAAGTTCCCCAGGAGAGAGAGAGTCACAGACAAATGTTGTAAGGTGGGAGGGAGCAACTTGTGTAAGGACCGAAAGGTCAGTGGTGCCTCAGCAGAGCAATGGGGCGATGGGCAAGAGTTCATGGATTATGCGTATCGGGTAGGTTAGGATGGGTTACGCTGCATAACACACAATTCTCTAAATCTCAGTGGCCTACAATAAAGTTTCTTTATGTCTCAGACTACATGCACATGTGGCTCTCCTTCGTCTCCTCTCCCCTCTGCACTCAGGTTGACGGAGCAGTCTGTCTCTATCTGGAATATTGCCATCGTCGTGGAAAAAGGAAAAGAAAAGTGGTAAATTACTCACTGGTTCTTAACGCGTGTGCTCACATCTGTTTCCACTGTTCAGCAGCCCCTCTGCCATGCCTGAGGACAACATGGGCCGTGCTGTACAATCGTCCAACCGAGCAGGGCACTTCGATACAGGGCACCGAATGTGGGGGAGTGGTAATCCAGTTCCACACCGGGCTTATGATTTTAACGTCTCTCCTAGGATCAGTGAAATCTGTTGAATAAACTGTTCATTTCTAAAAATCCCTCTGGCTGTAGTGAGAGACACAGATTGGCAATGGGCAAGGGTGGGATTCGGGAGAAAATTCAGGAGGCTGCCTCAGTTTCCCAGGCAAAAAGAAGAATAGTGCTTTACACTAGGGTCATGGCAGTAGAAACGGAGAGAAGCCAAGAGATTTAAAAGATGGAAGGGTCTAGTGATGTACAAGAGAAGCCAAGCCTGCTGTATCTTTTGGCCATTCTGGGGTCACACATTCACTCACCTCTGCTCCTCTTTGTACATCACTAGACCCTTCCATCTTTTAAATCTCTTGGCTTCTCTTGTCTTAAACAGTTGCTGGCTCCCATCTTTGGGGAGGACCAGCTACTCTATTCTCTGCTTGTCCTTGGGCTGTCTATATTCTCCTAAGAAATCTCCCTTCTTGCTTGAAAAAAAA
>NW_024420564.1:0-4191 GCF_014898765.1 Herpailurus yagouaroundi
TGAAGGTTTTAAGTAAGGAAGCAGCGACTTTGTCAAAACCGTAATTACATCACTGATAGAGGTGAGTGTTTACTGACTCGCATTTAAGGGGGTTCCATGCATTATTCTAAGTGTTTTACCGTTGTTACCCACTGAATTCATTTCAGAGATCTATGGTGAAGGTGCTAGGTTGTGCCTGATGTTACAGCTTAGAAAACTGAGTAACAAAGAGAAAAAGTAAGTTGTCCAAAGGTCTGCTGCTATAAATAGAGCAAAATAGGATTTGAGATCCCAGGCAGCCTGGCTCCAGGGGCCACCCTCTTACTCACTGAACTTACTAAGTAAGAATTTACTGTAGGAAAGGGAATTTAGTAGTATTGGGTTGCAAATAAGATCCTAAGAGATGGCAAATGTTCCATCCAATTCATATGATCACAAAAGGGTAAGAGTTAATCAAAAGTTGATGATGTAGGTGTTTGTAAAAAGACAGAATGTGAGAGAGACTCCCCCGTATAGACTGCTGCTGTTACACATCAAATTGAAGTGAGACAACTAGTTGTTCTGTAAAACCTGGGAACTGAAACTCCATAAACACATTGCATTCATTCAGTATGGACAGGGTCCTTTGCCCATGGCTGGCACTGTACTAACGACACACGGATGGCTAAGGTTAGTCCTGCCCATGAGGAACACATGGTCTAGGAGAGGAGCAAGGGCTATGTAAGGAGGTTCATGACAACACAACTAGTGGGAAGAAGGACTGTTGACACACAAAGGGGAGGTAAGCACCCCCAAGACACTTTCCATAAAGAAAGACATAAGAAAGGAACGAAACCTCTTATAGTTCTGGAAGCATCCTTCTTTTAGGCTCTCATGAGTGTATTTTCACTAAGTCCGTAACAATTGGGAGCTGATCCCTGCTGAGCCAAGCTCCTCCAGGACAGAACCTTCCTGTGCTCAGTTGGCTTCAAGTGAACCTGGATATTCAGCCCTTCCCCAGTGTCCCTCTCCCACCATCCCACTTCTGGCCCTCTTGATTCCTAGGTTCCTAGGAAAAATCAGCCTATAAGGTCAAATCCTTATTTGTTGTTAGTTCCTTCCAGATACAGGGTCTCCAGGATGCTATCGATTCTTTCAGTGGAATCCTGCCCAGGGGCTGCACAAGGAACTCCATGATACGAGTTCAAGGCCTCCTCAAATGATGGGTTTTATGAGAAGTTAAGTCCTGTGAGCTTGGGTTAGAAATAGTCCACATCGTTCCCAATCTCAAGGCTTGTTTTGGACAAAGGATGAAGATAAAAAGCAACGAATACATAAAAGACTTTTGTAAGAAGCTCAGCGTAAATACTGCAGAGGAAAAGATAGGGGGAAAGTGTCTTTTCATTTCATGTTAGCAGCCAAAGAGAAAAAGCTTCTTTACATTTCAAGAAGAAAGGAATAATATCAGTACACAAAGCAAGCTTTACAGGTGAGCGTTTTCATCGTGTCAGTAGAGCTTTTTAGTACAAACTCTACAGATTATGGTATTTCTCGTAACTCCTTGCTACCCTAGTGATAAGTACTTCATTGACTAACTTTTATCTGAGTTCATGGCTATTTTCCTTTCATTTTTAAAGCTTAGCTTATCTTAATTCATCAAATTTGTTTATTTTTCTTTTTTTAATAACAGAAATCTCATTTATACTCCTGAACGTCCTATTACCCTTGACAGGTACCTAGCATTCTGCCTTGCACATCTACTTACTTATGTGGGGAAAATGAAAAAACAAAACAAAACAAAAACAGGCATTTGTTTCTTCACCGTCCACAGACAAAAAAACTCCTAACGGAAATAATAAAATACTTGGGCACTGAACACGTGACTGCTCTTAAATGTTCATATATTCAAATTGGGGACATTTTTTATTTGACAGGTTTGGTCAAATGCCCAAGAGAACAATTCAAAAATAAAGAGAACTCTGGGAATCAATGGGTTCGTTAGGTCATGAAAAAATTGGAGACTACGATCCAGATGTTAAAAAAGCTCTGAATGTATACTCACAAAGACTTAACGACTTTGGATAACCTGGTTAAAAATAGTGCTTTGAAAGTCCATAGAGCTGTAGCATCCGAAGGCAGGGTTTCTTCCTGTATGGTCTGATACCTCTCCCTAATCAACGGAATCATGGAGGGCTTAATACAGGTGTGGATTCCGAATTCACACCGAATTCTACATTTTTAGGTAACGTGCCAGGTTTTGTTAAGATAACCCAAACTAGTAACAGCATTCCAATCTGCAAAGGACACAGGAGCCCCACTGTCTTTAGCATAAACTTTGGGTTGCTTTGGTAGGTGGATGAAAGCAACGAAACACAGAAGTGTGCAGGGAGAATTGTATCTTGAAGCGTTTGAAATGCATACTGTCCCATTTCTCAGGGAGGGCACAGAGACGGCTTGATGGCACCCAAATCAGGTGTTTCTGTCTGAACCAGTCCTGTTACCCAGGCCACAGTCAACCATAAAGATTATCCACAGAAATGATCTGCATCTGCATCTGCATCTGTATCTGCTGGAGATTCCCTGACTAACCAGATTCTCACTGCTGCTGGGGCTGGGGATGTGGGGTGGGAGGTAGATAAACAGAGAGAATCAGACAAGCCCAAGTGGCCAAGAACTGGATGGAGTCCACCCTAACTGTTACCGTGGCCATATCTGAAGTTTCCAGAGCTGATGATGCTACATTCGGGGCCACCATTGTTCCGTGATGATATTTCAGTTGGTATATGATGCTAAGAATTAAAACAAGGAAACGTGGTAACCTAGTATACATTATAACGTGTCAACAGGAAGGAAAGAAAACTCTTGGTTTGTACTTCGTTGGCAATTACTAATAGATATGAAAGTTCCCGTGCCTCCTAGGAGGCAAGGTCCTTGCCAACAGAAATACATCGCTAATACAGGAGCACCTTCCAAGGGTTCATCTGAGAGTATACTGAATGGCCTGAGTATTGAATGTGATTCAATAAGGCAGAACTGGTTTCTCCATGGCCCACAAGTATTAAATTCTAGAATTCCTATGAGTTTGCTTGATGCATTGATAAGCCAAGGAAACCTAGGAGGGGATTTGGTGAAGCCCCATGCCCTAGACATATGACAGCTAATTTTTGACTTAAGAACAAAATGAATGACCTCGAAAAGACATCAAGAATTCTACCTCACTGGTGTGCTGTGAGCTTGAAATGCTCACACACGTGCTGCATCTTGAAGACGGTAAGTGGTGAAAACATTGGTAGTATTATATTAATGGTTGCTACCCCTTTTTCCAAAATTTTGCAGGAGGTTATAAAGAAACTGGCAGCTCTGCCATTCCATGCAGCCTGCTGCAGATGACATTGCTGCCTTAATTGAGCACAGCCTACAGCCTCTTTGTGAGTAAAACTCTCTTTGATTATGCCACCGGTGGCAGCCTTTCTGTGACAGCTGAACACGTCCCTAACTGATACTACTTGCACTTACTCAATGTCATTCAAATACAATTTCATGTTTTGTTAGCACAGATAACATCAATAATGTCACTCTTATTGCAGGTGATATTATTACCAACATCACACAGCAGATGACGTTGGGGAAAAGACGCTAGAAAGTTTTCTAAATGAAGAAGGGTCTTGGAGAATACCAGCATTCTATCTCATAAGCATACCCTCGCAGAGTAAACTGTGAGGCACAGGTTCTCTCTGTTACTAATATCACTTGAAGTTTAGGAGTGTTTTTCCATATAAATGTTTGGAAAAGTCCATGGTAGAGATGGGTTTACTTAATCCCCAAGAGTAAAATGAAAGAAGGCTTTGGACCCACAAACTCCTCCAATCAGTAAGTAGGCTGAGACAACCATAAGGCTGTAGACACAGGCTACCTTTCATGAGAAGGGAACAATGACTTGGAGGTTGAAAGCCAGAACCCCGGAGGAGCTGGGCCATGGAAAATCATTCCCAGGTCTTAAGACCCAATGAAAGGACTGTCTACCTGTAGCAGCTGAACTTCAGAATTGCTATGGACCAGTGACTCATTCATAATAACTTCCTTCCTTACTTTGGAACAGCAACGTTTGTGTTTTGTTGGTTTTTTTGTTTGTTTGTTTGTTTTTTGTGTGTGTGTGTGTGTGTGTGTGTGTGTGTGTGTGTGTGTGTGTGTGTGTGTGTGTGTGTTTTGTGTGTGTTTTCTGGTTACCACATG
>NW_024420565.1:0-3819 GCF_014898765.1 Herpailurus yagouaroundi
TACAGTAGAAATAATTTTGTAAAACACTTAAACTTACCAGATCTACACAGAAAAAGAGAAAAAGTTCATGTTTTGAAAGGAATCATTTTGATTACCTGCCTAGGATCCCCTTTCCCACAGAAATTTCCTTAGCTTTCTTCTTTCTATAAGGAACTTTCTAACTATACAAAATGGCTGAGGAGAAAAATATATAAACTTTGAAATCAACATTTTAATTCTAATGCATAGACTCATGTGCAGAAAATACAGTTGAACTGAGTACTAGAAGTAGAAACTTACTTGCAGGATATCACAGGCATCAAATTATGAAACCACAATTATGACTGATCTATGAGTTGCTAGATCTACAGAACACAATGTGTCCAATTACCTGAGAATATAGGAGTGATTTACTCTATTGAAATGTATTTTTAAAAGTGCTTGTAATCTTAATACAAAAGAATATGAAATAAAAGCAATTATGGGTTAGGTCAGGTTTGCCAAAAATCATGTTCTTGTCCACATGATATTTGTTAATTGAGCTGATGATGTTTGTTTGTTTGTTTGTTTGTTTGTTTGTTTGTTTAACAGAACAGGATAAACTGAAGTGTTAGGTTGGGTAGGTTTATCAGCCTGACAGGGAATAGCACATTTCTTTGAAAACAAAAGCAAAGAATTCATTTGGCCACTTACTTCTTGAGGAGTCACTGTTTGACATGGATTGACAATGCTCTCAAATGTTTATTGGTGATGATATGGACATTATGAAGTTTGAAATGGAAACTCTTTAACAAAAGGAAAATAACATCACTTGAAGTATATCAAAGCGTACTCAATTATTTAATTTGCCCCATGCTATCACACTTATAATGTGGATATGCTGTACTTTTATGACAACTAGAGTGACAATGCCTTCTAGAATTCTCTAATGTTATCAGTGTTCAGCTTCTAAAGGACTTTTCACATCTGATTCTGCATATTAACAATGGGATTAAAAGCCAATATCTAGAAATGGGTCTATATTTTTTTAATGCATGTTAAAACTTCCTCTATGACTTACCAGTTTTACAGTGTTTTAGAACATTACTTGAGTCAGACACACTGAAACCTGGAGTGCTTCTCTTTCCAAAAATAATAGTATTTCCCAAAAAGAATGACAAAAATATTTTCTCCTAAAATAGTCATATATATTGAGAGAGTGGTCATAAATAAGTGACGTATTTTCAGACCTAACAATACTCAACTGATGATCAAATACCAATGGGAATTATTAAAGATGCCATGTTGTTTTCCCTGAATTACAAGAGAAAACTTTTTCTGGCATTGCATACTTACCAAAACTAGTATGTTTACTTATTATGGACAACAGTTAGGAAGAGGAACATAAAACCCACTACCAGGTCTAGAGTGTTCTAATATAAGACTTATTTAAGAATATTAAAAAGGATCAATCACAGGGGTGCCTGGGTGGCTCAGTTGGTTAAGGGTCTGACTTCAGCTCAGGTCATGACCTCCTGGTTTGTGGGTTCAAGCCCTGCATCGGACTCTGTGCTGATAGCTCAGACCCTGGAGCCTGCTTCGGATTCTGTGTCTCCCTCTCTGCCACTCCCCTGTTTGTGCTCTGTCTGTCTCTTTCTGTCTTAAAAATAAACATTTTTAAAAATGATCAATCACAAACATATAGTTACCATTTACATAATTATTATATTAAGCTTAGGCCTGGCATTATTGTAAGCATTACTGGGTCTGTCAAAACTGAAGATATAAAGATATAAAGCTGGAGAATTGCAGTCTCCACATTTCCTTATTCCCACCTCCAGTTCTAAGAAATGTTTCCTGTGGGGTATCCCCTAGGCTGTCTTTCACATCTACCTGAAACATATATTTACCCAATAATATTAGCCAGACATTCATGCCTCTCTTCACTTGTATTTGAAGTAATTTTGACCTGCCTATTTCCATTTTCCATAGGACCACTGCTCCAAGTGTGATAAGAAATGTGACATAGCCAGGTAATTCCATGTTTCTTTGGGCCTTTTTGTAGATTAGTAACAGTAAAGTGTCTTTTCTGATCAAAGAGTTGTTCCACATGAAATACACTCATAGATCTCCACTATTATAAACCTTTAACTGTTTTCTTGGTGGCTGCTTCTGTAAGACCAATAAGGAACCATGCACCCAGCCACTAACTCAGGAAATCAGTGGGTGAGCCCTGATGAGCTGCTAGAGTCAACTGATCCATCCCAGAGAACCTTGAGTGGACTGGACAAGTTGAAAGCATAAATCCTGGCTGGGTTTGCCAATACTATTGCCAAACAAACTTGGATATACTCATCGCAAGAGAATACAATAACCCAAGAGACGAGGGTTTGGAAAAGTGAAAAATTAGTTCAGGTACCTGCAGCTGTGTGAGCTGGCAGGCTCAAACCTTAACTCACTTGTCTGCCTGCAAGGTAGACACCTAGAGTTTTCTAGGAGAGGTTTAAGGGGGTACATGCAAGACAGCAGGAAGGGAGCATGTAATCACAGGTGGGATCAGTATGTGTTTAGCTCCTGATCATGGGCAAGGAAGGGGCCATGGGGGGGATGTCTTCTAGGCATTCTGTTGTTATCAGGGCTTTTCTGGTCCGGGGGCTGGAATGTTTCAGTCATTGTCAATGCCTCAAGAAAGTGCTGTTGGGGTCTATAGTTGAGCAAGAAGGATTGCTTACAAAAGGATAAGCAAATCCTAGAACTGAATAGGCATCAGTTCCATTAAATTCCCATTTTTACACCACTGAGGCTTCTGGAAGGAGTCCAGTATAATCCTTTGCTGGCTCTGTGCAGAGTCTTCTTTTCAGGGAAATCTGTCTAAAATCATCATCAGATGGACACTAAGTCCACAGTGTTTAGACTAATGGCCTCAGTGGGTATGAGAGAAGTATGCCTACATTTTTGCTGTTTGGATATTTCCATGCCATTTTATTTAATTATTTCCAGTAGCTGGTTCAGGAAATGCTTTAGGGAAAGCATCTGACAAAAACCTTAGCATTCCAACCTCTTGGCTCAGCACGAGGTCTTTTTTGGGTGGTTTCTACATTGCTTGTCTTAATTTTCCTCCATGTTCCCATAAATGTTTGTGTAACTGAAAGCTGGAAATGAGAGTGGTTTTATTTTCCAATTACCTACAGCCAATTTATTTGCCCACATAGCAAGACCCCTAGTTTAAGAGACTATCAACATCTAAAGGTGTCAATGACCCATAAGCCTAATTCCTCCTACAATGCTAAGTAAGGGTACTTGATAGCATCTATCATGCAAATTTTCCCTTACCCTCTTCCTCAGAGTTTTGCTGCCTTTAGGGCTTATTGTGGCTGATTTGCAAAGAGCAACAGGCTTCATTTTGGAAACTATATCAATAACCAAGGATTGCTTGGTTTGATCTAACCAGGAAAGAATCAAATGGTTTAAACCTAGGCTGTCCAAGCTTGGGTGGCTCAGTCAGTTGAGCATCCAACTTGATTTTGGCTCAGGTCATGATCTCACAGTTTGTGAGATCCAGACCCAAGCTCCACGTCAGACTCTGTGCTGATAGAGCAGAGCCTGCTTGGGATTCTCTCCCTCTCTCTCGGCTCCTTCCTCACTTGTGCACATGCACTCTGTCTCTGTCTATGTCTCTTTCAAAAACTAAATAAATACATTTAAACCTAGGCTGTCCAAGCTAGTAGCTACTAGACAGACATATAAGGTTATTTTAGCTAACTGCTCTTTCTTTGTTTTCTTTTCTTTCTTTCCCCTTCCCTTTCCTTTTCCTTCCTTCCTTCCTTCCTTCCTTCCTTCCTTCCTTCCTTCCTTCCTTCC
>NW_024420566.1:0-5799 GCF_014898765.1 Herpailurus yagouaroundi
CCGAGGGCACCAAGGCCGTCACCAAGTACACCAGCTCCAAGTAGACTTGCCAAGTAAGCGCCCCCTTACCCAGCCCCAAAGGCTCTTTTCAGAGCCACGCATGCTTTCGAGAAATGGGCTGTAATCTCTTATGGAAAGCTGTTTTCGGGTGTCTGATGATAAGTTTATATCTAGCTATGACTTCCACCGATTTTCAGTTACAGGTGCGTAGGAAGTGTTTGCAAGTTACCGGGTCAGTAACCATACCTACCGTAAATTACATGCTCACGTCGAACGAAAATGGTTCTAAACAACTACTATCCCTTCAATTTCACAAAAGTAGATAATCTGAAGTGAAAATCCCATTTGAGGACACAGCTCTCGACTCCCTGGGCTGGGCTGCAGATTGATGATGAGGCACTTGATAAGGAAGGAGCTTACCCAGAGCACAAAGGAGCCTGCTCTGAAAACTTTGTTCTCACCTTTTTTTTTTTCTTTTCCTTTTTAATGTATGGAGGTGATACTGAAAACGGCCGAAGGCCGTGGGAGCGTCCCCGATAATGTACGTGTGCTTTTCTGGTCGGCCTGCTTTGCAGCTGCTCCCATATCTGCTTGCTCTGAGCAGCCGGCCAGGGAGGGGGCCTCTCTGGGGGAGGAGGGTGCAGAGTCTATACTGTATCCAAAAGTCGCAGCGGGACCGGAAGGGAACGTGTCCGGGCTCTGAGAGGCCTTCCAGTCCTGTCAGTTACTGTCGCCTCTGTCCTAGGAAGTCCTATTTCGCTTCAGTCTTTGGGAAGCATTCAGCTGTAAAGTCCTCTGGGCCACGAGACAGAGGCCCACTGCTCAGTCCCATCAGGTGTGTGACTGTGATGAGGCGATGGGTCCCCCCGAGACCGAGGCCCTCTTCTCAGCACCCTGGCCGCTTCCCTGGCGTACCCTTGAGGTGAGGCCGGAGAGGAGGTTGGAAGGGAAGGAAAGCCTTTCGGGCAGCCAGCGGTTTCTGTTGCACAAGCTTCGCTGGCCTGAAGGGTTTCAGCTGCTGGGGAGTGAGGAAAATGTAGACTTTCTTTATTATTCGCCAAGAAACCTGATGAGAAATCTTTCCTGGTGACGCTGACGCACCTGCCGGATCACATCCTCACGGTAGAAGGTGAGCTAGAAACGAGCACCCACACAGACACACACACATGCACACAGACCCACACTCGCCACGGACGATGGCAAGGAAGAGGGTGCCCCGAGCCTTGGTGCTGAGCAACGTAGATTCTGCCACCGGCAATCTGGACTACTATCCATTGGTTTCTGGCATCAATATCACAGGGATTCAAACACCCAGGTTGAGAATTAATTTAGGGATTAAGCCCAAGCTGGCTTTGTGCCCCTGAGCACCTGGATAATGCAAACGCAAATCCTCTCTGGGGGAATGAGCTTCATTGTGGGCCTCAACAAATCCCCACATAGGAACCTGGAAGAAAAGGAACGAGACTTCGTACGGGACATTAGCACATTATTCAACAAGACACTGTGACCCAGAATAAGAGCAGGGACATAGAGTAAAAGGAAATTAACAGATACAGATTTCAAGTGGCTCACTTTAATAACTTTTAAAAGAAAAAGGGGGAGACACCTGGGTGGCTCAGTTGGTTGAGCGCACAACTCTTGATTTGGGCTCAGGTCAGGATCCCAGGGTTGGTGAGATCAAGTCCCATCTGGCTGAATGTGGAGCTAGCTTGAGGTTCTCTCTCTCTCTCTCTCTCTCTCTCTCTCTCTCTCTCTCTCTCTTTTTCTCAAAATAAGTAAATTATTTATTATTTACAAAGGGGGAAAAAAGGACTATTTGAAATATGCTGAGAGCCCAAGAGAATGCAAAGAATGACCACAAAGATTTGAAAAAAAGAACCAAATGCAAATTCCAGATACACACACACACACACACACACACACACACACACACACACAATTAATTATAAGAAAATTAACATTTAAAAAGCTTGCTGGATAGGCTAAATAGCCAATTGGACCCAGCTGAAGAATTTTCATGAACTCTGTAAGCAGGTCTTAATTATCCAAAATCCAGAGAGAGAAAAGTAAAAGTGAATTCAAGAGATCTGGAATTAGTAGCAAAATTGTCTGAAATACATCTAATCTTGGTACCAGAAGGACAACCAGAGAGAATGATGCTGATGTGAGCTTTCAAAGATCATGGCTGAGGATGTTTTAGAGTTAATGGATTTCTCGTGTAATTAAAAATAAATAAAATAGAGTGAAAACTGATATAAAAAAGGGGGGGTCACTGCATCACACTGTGACCTAAGCCCCATAAACTCTCACAAGAGATAGAAGGCTGATTATAACAAGGTTGTGTCTTCGACCTGTTCTGACAGGTGCCATCAGACTGAAATACTGTTATAAATACTTGGGGGGGAGGGGAGGATAATTGAGAAATTATTTACATGCACTCTATACCTATCTGATTACTAAACTTTGTAATTCTAATCGATATTTAATGGACTGTCTTGCTTTTCAGTGCATATAATACTATAATTAGGAAATTTAAAAAATTAATATTCTTTCCAATAACTATTTATGTTAATTACATTATCATGTTATTGTATCAGGTAAAATCACAAACTGGATGCCATATAGGTATGCTCTCAGTCATCGTGGTCTTTTTCCTCTTTTTCATCAAAGTGGCTTTGGTAGTTCATGACTTATAAAAATTTGTTTCCCTGTTCGTTGTTCACGTGTGCACGTGAGTGTGTGTGTGTCTGTGTGTGTCTGTGTCTGTGTGTGTGTGTAATCTGTATGTGTTGCTTAGTTTACTTCTAAATTTATTTTAAGTCTTTTTGTTAGGAATGATATATGAATTTTTGCCATTTGATGAGCTCATGTGCTTTTTCTCCTTTATCCTGCCACAATGAATATATGTAGATTTCCTAATGTTAATCTATACTTGCATCCCCAGCCCAAATCTTACGTGGTCATGTTATATTATTATCTTAAATATCAGCTGCATACATTTTAATATTTTAGAGTTTGTTTTTTTTTTTTTTTTTTCCCTGCTCGAGTCACACTCTCTTTTGGGTTTAGCCATATCAGATTTTGTCATTAAGATTATGGTAACTCTCCTCTATTATCTACTGCTGTGTAACAAACTACCAAAACTCAACAGCTCAATCCATGAACATTTCTTCCCTCAATTTGTTTCTGGGGATCAGGAATCCACAAGTGACTTAGCTGGGTGGTTCTGCCCAGGGTCCCTCGTGGGGCTGAAGTTGAGATGTACACACAGGCTGCAGTCCCCTGAGGGCTTGACCACAGCTGGAAGATTCCTTATTCCTTACCAGAGTTGGCTGGCTGCCCTCCTGCACGAGTTCCTGTTGGCTGTTGGCAGGAGAACCACAGTAACACCTCAGTTCCCTGCCAGGAACCCTCAGGAGGGTAAATCTCTTCAAAATGTGGTAGCATTTCTCTTGCAGAAAGAGCAGTCAGGCAGAGAACGTACCCTTGAAGTCTCTGTGACCTAGTTTTGAATGTCACATGCTGTCACTTCTGCCACTTTCTATTAATTAGAAGCAAGTCACTTTAAATGTGGCATGTAATCAGAAGGGGAACTGGGTTCCAGCTCACCTTTCCAGGTAAGGATGTGAACATATTGTGAAATTTTCACATCATTTTTTAATGCTTTAATTACTCGATTATAAAAAGTATTTGTTATTTAAGGAGTAGTCAGAAATCATCTAGACCTAATTCCTTTAGGTCGTTAAGAATTCCAGGAGTTAGACTAAAATTGACCACAATCCACAAAGACAAAAGCCAATGAAACTCCTCATGATGTCCTGATGGACTTCTCCCTGAGATTGTAAGGACCGAACAGTTGTCTCTGTAGTCAAATAAACCAGCACGTTGCCAGTATATAGAGAAAATGTTGAATGAATTGAATGAATTCAACAGAGAAATTGTAAACAGCCATCTGTACAACAAATCTCTGCTTCATGATGGTTGTAGGAATATCCAACAAAACTAGTAGGTTTGGAAAAGATAAATTAAAAGGGAAAACAAATACAATAAAAAGATAAAACCCCAAGCAGAGAGCTAGCCTCTTCTCTGCTGTCCTATCACTCCCTTTCAGTGTATTCAATAAACTTCTAACTCCTTAGGGGGGGAAAAAAAGGTAAAATCTGAAAAATACTTTGGCCTATGCAAATATAACAAATTAATGATATAAAAATCAATGATATAAAAAATAAAAATTAATAAAATTTAAAGTGGGACAAGAAGTAAAAGCTCAATTAGTTGATTTAAGAGGTGGAATTTGAACTGATGATTGAGTCAGACTTAAAAGTAAACTACAATGTTTCAAGTGTAAGGTAACAGATTAAGAGGTAGGAGAAAGACATACAAGAAGAAACTAAAGAGATTAATCTAGTCATGAAGGCTTATAAGGAGATCCATGACATGTGTCAAAATTCTTACTAGATTGTAGCATGGCGACAGTTCAGAGTATTACTATAAATCAGCTCATTCAAGAGATAGTCAATTGAACATCTTTGAGTCAGACACAGGCATGGGCACTGGAAATACAAAAAGAGGTGAGGGTGTCCTTGACCTTCTGGAGCTCTCAGGTTAGTAGACCATCAGTGAAACTTATAGCTACATCTTCAATTTTATTATTATTATTATTATTATTATTATTATTATTATTATTATTATCACTCACTAAGACCTAAAAAAGTGTTTACCACTCTTTGGAAATCCACTGGCAGGGGAATAGACTTGGGCTCCCATGGAAACTACAAAGCTCCTTAAGACAAAATGTTCATCCCAATATTTGAGTACTAAACAGAATCTAGTAATACTAATATCATTGTGACACAGTGCAAAGCTCAGGTACACTCCCATAAGCGTCCCCTCATGTCTGACACCAAGTGCAAAGATGAAGGGTCTCCAAAACCATCCTCGGATTTGATCATTCAGTAGAATTATACCACAGAATCCACTAAAAGTTGTTACACCCAAGGTTGGGGGTTATTTATTACATCAAAAGGATACAGATTACACATAAGCCAAGGTGAAAGGCACATGGAGCACAGGCTTCCCAACTCAGAGCTTCTGGTAGGTCCTTTCCCAGTGGAGGCCGGGGGAGGGTTTATGTCTCCCTGCCGCACAACAATATTGGCACAACACGCAGACATTGCCAACCTAGGGGATTTGTCATATGAACATGGTTGACTGTCCACGTGGCTGAACTTTAGTCAGCAGGCCCTCTGGCGGTAGCCCACATGCCACATGACCTAAAGCCCCCAACATAAGTGACATTATTACCCTATCCTGTGCAGCCCAGGGCTTCTAGATAAACAAAGATCATCTTATCATGCAGGACATTCCATGAGCCTAGAGATCCCCTCCCAGCAAAGGGCAAAGGCCACATCTCTCTTTGGATAAAATCGGTTCTTCACCATACACATCGTCATAAGAAAAACCATAGGTTTACCGTTTTGATTAGATGGCTATGATTGACCATAACTTGAATTCTCCAACTATTTTCTTTTTTGATGGTTCTGTCAATGGTTTGGGGTATTTAGATCAACTGTGGACCCAAAAGTTATAAGGAGATTTCTAACTGAAGATAATGTTTTTGTATTTTATTCAGATGAACAACTTCAGCCGTCTCCTCCTTGACTTATACTCCCACTGCCCTCCACACCCTGGCGGCAGCAAAGAAGACTTAGGAGAGGTGGAGATCACGCTGGGGAAAGTTCAGAGTTCTTAACCTTCATTTTGGTGGCGTGGGCACACAGCGCTACATAGAAAAAAAAA
>NW_024420567.1:0-1774 GCF_014898765.1 Herpailurus yagouaroundi
ATCACAATGACTCTAAACCCATATCTTTCTATAATAACACTGAATGTAAATGGATTAAATGCACCAACCAAAAGACATAGGGTATCAGAATGGATAAAAAAACAAGACCCATCTATTTGCTGTCTACAAGAGACTCATTTTAGACCTGAGGACACCTTTAGATTGAGAGTGAGGGGATGGAGAACTATTTATCATGCTACTGGAAGCCAAAAGAAAGCTGGAGTAGCCATACTTATATCAGACAAACTAGACTTTAAATTAAAGGCTGTAACAAGAGATGAAGAAGGACATTATATAATAGTGACAGGGTCTATCCATCAGGAAGAGCTAACAATTATAAATGTCTATGCGCCGAATACCGGAGCGCACAAATATATAAAACAATTATTCATAAACATAAGCAACCTTATTGATAAGAATGTGGTAATTACAGGGGACTTTAACACCCCACTTACAGAAATGGATAGATCATCTAGACACACGGTCAATAAAGAAACAAGGGCCCTGAATGAGACATTGGATCAGATGGACTTGACAGATCTATTTAGAACTCTGCATCCCAAAGCAACAGAATATACTTTCTTCTTGAGTGCACATGGAACATTCTCCAAGATAGATCATATACTGGGTCACAAAACAGCCCTTCATAAGTTTACAAGATTTGAAATCATACCATGCATACTTTCAGACCACAATGCTATGAAGCTTGAAATCAACCACAGGAAAAAGTCTGGAAAACCTCCAAAAGCATGGAGGTTAAAGAACACCCTACTAACGAATGAGTGGGTCAACCAGGCAATTAGAGAAGAAATTAAAAAATATATGGAAACAAACGAAAATGAAAATACAACAATCCAAACGCTTTGGGACGCAGTGAAGGCAGTCCTGAGAGGAAAATACATTGCAATCCAGGACTATCTCAAGAAGCAAGAAAAATCCCAAATACAAAATCTAACAGCACACCTAAAGGAAATAGAAGCAGAACAGCAAAGGCAGCCTAAACCCAGCAGAAGAAGAGAAATAATAAAGATCAGAGCAGAAATAAACAATATAGAATCTAAAAAAACTGTAGAGCAGATCAACGAAACCAAGAGTTGGTTTTTTGAAAATATAAACAAAATTGATAAACCTCTAGCCAGGCTTCTCAAAAAGAAAAGGGAGATGACCCAAATAGATAAAATCATGAATGAAAATGGAATTATTACAACCAATCCCTCAGAGATACAAACAATTATCAGGGAATACTATGAAAAATTATATGCCAACAAATTGGACAACCTGGAAGAAATGGACAAATTCCTGAACACCCACACTCTTCCAAAACTCAATCAGGAGGAAATAGAAAGCTTGAACAGACCCATAACCAGCAAAGAAATTGAATCGGTTATCAAAAATCTCCCAATAAATAAGAGTCCAGGACTAGATGGCTTCCCAGGGGAGTTCTACCAGACGTTTAAAGCAGAGATAATACCTATCCTTCTCAAGCTATTCCAAGAAATAGAAAGGGAAGGAAAACTTCCAGACTCATTCTATGAAGCCAGTATTACTTTGATTCCTAAACCAGACAGAGACCCAGTAAAAAAAGAGAACTACAGGCCAATATCCCTGATGAATATGGATGCCAAAATTCTCAATAAGATACTAGCAAATCGAATTCAACAGCATTTAAAAGGAATTATTCACCATGATAGAGTTGGATTCATTCCTGGGATGCAGGGCTGTTTCAACATTTGCAAATCAATCAACATGATACATCACATTAATAAAAAAAAAA
>NW_024420567.1:1874-4201 GCF_014898765.1 Herpailurus yagouaroundi
TAAAAGCCATTTATGAAAAGCCCACAGCTAACATCATCCTCAACGGGCAAAAACTGAGAGCTTTTTGCCTGAGATCAGGAACACGACAGGGAAGCCCACTCTCACCGCTGTTGTTTAACATAGTGTTGGAAGTTCTAGCATCAGCAATCAGACAACAAAAGGAAATCAAAGGCATCAAAATTGGCAAAGATGAAGTCAAGCTTTCGCTTTTTGCAGATGACATGATATTATACATGGAAAATCCGACAGACTCCACCAAAAGTCTGCTAGAACTGATACATGAATTCAGCAAAGTTGCAGGATACAAAATCAATGTACAGAAATCAGTTGCATTCTTATACACTAACAATGAAGCAACAGAAAGACAAATAAAGAAACTGATCCCATTCACAATTGCACCAAGAAGCATAAAATATCTAGGAATAAATCTAACCAAAGATGTAAAGGATCTGTATGCTGAAAACTATAGAAAGCTTATGACGGTCATTGAAGAAGATATAAAGAAATGGAAAGACATTACCTGCTCATGGATTGGAAGAATAAATATTGTCAAAATGTCAATACTACCCAAAGCTATCTACACATTCAATGCAATCCCAATCAAAATTGCACCAGCATTCTTCTCGAAACTAGAACAAGCAATCCTAAAATTCATATGGAACCACAAAAGGCCCCGAATAGCCAAAGTAAATTTGAAGAAGAAGACCAAAGCAGGAGGCATCACAATCCCAGACTTTAGCCTCTACTACAAAGCTGTCATCATCAAGACAGCATGGTATTGGCACAAACACAGACACATAGACCAATGGAATAGAATAGAAACCCCAGAACTAGACCCACAAACGTATGGCCAACTCATCTTTGACAAAGCAGGAAAGAACATCCAATGGAAAAAAGACAGTCTCTTTAACAAATGGTGCTGGGAGAACTGGACAGCAACATGCGGAAGGTTGAAACTAGACCACTTTCTCACACCATTCACAAAAATAAACTCAAAATAGATAAAGGACCTGAATGTGAGAAAGGAAACCATCAAAACCTTAGAGGAGAAAGCAGGAAAAGACCTCTCTGACCTCAGCCGTAGCAATCTCTTACTCGACACATCCCCAAAGGCAAGGGAATTAAAAGCAAAAATGAATTACTGGGACCTTATCAAGATAAAAAGCTTCTGCACAGCAAAGGAAACAACCAACAAAACTAAAAGGCAACCAACGGAATGGGAAAAGATATTTGCAAATGGCATATCGGACAAAGGGCTAGTATCCAAAATCTATAAAGAGCTCACCAAACTCCACACCCGAAAAGCAAATAACCCAGTGAAGAAATGGGCAGAAAACATGAATAGACACTTCTCTAAAGAAGACATCCGGATGGCCAACAGGCACATGAAAAGATGTTCAGCGTCGCTCCTTATCAGGGAAATACAAATCAAAACCACACTCAGGTATCACCTCACGCCAGTCAGAGTGGCCAAAATGAACAAATCAGGAGACTATAGATGCTGGAGAGGATGTGGAGAAACGGGAACCCTCTTGCACTGTTGGTGGGAATGCAAATTGGTGCAGCCCCTCTGGAAAGCAGTGTGGAGGTTCCTCAGAAAATTAAAAATAGACCTACCCTATGACCCAGCGATAGCACTGCTAGGAATTTACCCAAGGGATACAGGAGTACTGATGCATAGGGGCACTTGTACCCCAATGTTGATAGCAGCACTCTCAACAATAGCCAAATTGTGGAAAGAGCCTAAATGTCCATCAACTGATGAATGGATAAAGAAAGTGTGGTTTATATACACAATGGAATACTACGTGGCAATGAGAAAGAATGAAATATGGCCTTTTGTAGCAACGTGGATGGAACTGGAGAGTGTGATGCTAAGTGAAATAAGCCATACAGAGAAAGACAGATACCATATGTTTTCACTCTTATGTGGATCTTGAGAAACTTAACAGAAACCCATGGGGGAGGGGAAGGGGGAAAAAAAAGGGAGGTTAGAGTGGGAGAGAGCCAAAGCATAAGAGTCTGTTAAAAACTGAGAACAAACTGAGGGTAGATGGGGGGTGGGAGGGAGGGGAGGGTGGGTGATGGGTATTGAGGAGGGCACCTTTTGGGATGAGCACTGGGTGTTGTATGGAAACCAATTTGACAATAAATTTCATATATATAAAAAAAAACAATAACAAAAACAAAAAACAAAATGACCAAGCGGAAGAATTCCCCTCAGAAGAATCTCCAGGAAATAACAACAGCTAATGAGCTGATCAAAAAGGATTTAAATAGTATAACAGAAAGTGAATTTAGAATAATAGTCATAAAATTAATCGCTG
>NW_024420568.1:0-9327 GCF_014898765.1 Herpailurus yagouaroundi
CTGGAGTTAGAAATACTTCTTACTGTCTGACCACCAATCAGGAGCAGGGTCTGCGGGTTCTGCAAAAGGAACCCACAGTAGCCTGGTTGGGTAGGCAACAGATTACCCAAGAAATTGACGTTTTGGCTAGAGGGTTGAAGTTTCATTCTGAAATTAGTGAAGAGTGTGTGCCGGTTTTATGTCAGGGACAGCTATGAACAGGTCTTCTTGATGGAAAAGTGACCCAGGTTATTGTGAGGAAAACTCTACTGCTGTGCTTAGAGTCTGAGTGATGGAAATAGTACCATGAGTACGAGATGGGAGGTAAGGAATGGGTCTCTGAGCGGGTGGAAATCGTGGATACAGAAACTCAGATGAATTTTTTTATTCATTCTTAAATGTTTACTAGAAACTCTGCTAGACCTCTTACAGTCATCGTTTAATTGAAAATTTTCAAAAAGTGTGTGTGTGGCATCATTATTTTATTTTACTGATGGAAAGTGAGAGCAGTGATACTGCTTTATACACAGCAAGTAACAGAGCCTGGGGACATGATCAGAGCTCAATGTTTCCAGAGATTTTGCTAGTCATTAATAATTTTAATTTTTAATAAACTTGATTTTTGAACAGTTGTACCTTTGCAAAACAAACAAACAAACAAAACGTGCTGTGTTAGTTCAGAGGGTGGTCATAAGCTCTGCTCTCAGTTTCTGAAGTTATGAACACATCCTCTCTCTTACACCTGTTGCATTTAATCGTCATATCTGCTGAGCTTCCACACGCAGTGACTTTTTCTCAGGCTTCCTTTGTTCTTGAAGCAATTCATAGTTGTGAGGAGTAATGGTCAGGAGTTTCGTAAAATAATCTTCTTTTGGACTGGCCTTCTTTTGTTCATGAGTAGACTAGGACTGTGGATGATGGACTGGAAGACCAGAGAGGGAAACTGCCATGTTCATCTCATGACATCAAATGTACCCACTGTCAACATGACTAATTCTCATTGGTGTTGATATTGATGTCCTGGCTGGCACGGGGTTTGCCCAATTTTTCCACTGTGGTTAGTCTTTCCCCTTTCCTTACATCCTATGCTCATTAGGGCCTTTTCTATCCTAAGCATTGAGAGTTCTCCACCTCTCTGAGAGTAGACTATCTTCTTAAATCATTGTCATTCTTCTGCACTTGAGATCGTTTCTTCTCTTTATTCCTTAATTATTTATTTTGGTGTGCACTCTTTGATATGTAGTATATACTCTGGGTCATAGCCCAATACTACTTTATTTTGTTGCTCAAATTGGTCCAGCTTTGGCAATGGGGGGCTCCTTCCGTGAGCTGATATGTCTCTCTAGCATGTCCTTATCATTCCTAGCTTAAAACAATTTTTTTTAACATTTATTTATTTTTGAGAGACAGAATGAGACAAAACATGAGCGGGGAGTGGCAGAGAGAGAAGGAGACACAGAATCTGAAGCAGGTTCCAAGCTCCGAGCAAACGGTCAGCACAGAGCCTGATGCGGGGCTCGGACCACGAACTGTGACATCTTGCCCTGAGCCGAGGTCTGACGCTCCACCAACTGAGCCACCCAGGTGCCCCCATGATTCCTGGATTTTTAAAGGGAGTGTAGTATTTCATTACTCTCTTACAGAAGATGATGCTTCAGCTTCTTGTGTTTCCCTCCTGAGCCCTAGAAGCAGTCATTTCTGCAAGGAGCCCGGTTTCATTTTATTGGGACATGGGGTTAAAACCAAGACATGGGTGCCAGGTGTGCTTGCTGCTACCAGGTTCTCTATATCCCCTGACCTGACCCAGCAGGGAAACATATAAATGTTTACTACTCTGTGTATATGCAGCCATCCATAGATGTATCTATATGTAAGCCTCTGTATCTATGTTAAGATAGAAGCAAGTTCATGCTGATGACATCAACTCTATTAGCACAAGGATCATACTAGCCTCTTGCTTCCGTGTAAAGTCCCACAACAAATGTGATTACCTTATTCCCACCATTTGCTCTCTGTTTCCTTCTATGTTCAATTACAGTGCACATGCGCAGAAGTATCAGTATTGTTAACAATACCCTCTGGGATACATTTTATTAAGTATGGAGCAGTGCTTCTGTGCAATTTCTTTCATCTCCAAATTTCAGAATCCACTCATATTCCAAATCACATATTTCTGCACTTTTTTTTTTGCCTACCTGCTTCACTGAGATTGTCTCGTACAATTGTAATACAGTTAGTTTTTTTTGTTTTTTTCACATGGTGCATTCCATGCTGGGATTCGCTCTGCCATGTAAATTGTGTGTGTGTGCTGATTTGTATTCTGCAACTTTGCTGAATATGTGTATTAGCCTAACAGGTTTATTTGTTTTTACTGATATCCTATTAGTTTATTTTTACATTTATCTATCTATCTATCTACTACTGTCTGTCTATCTATCTATCTATCTATCTATATCTTGATAGAGAAGGAGAGAAAGAGAGAGTGCACAAGTGGGGAAAGGGCCGGGAGTGGTAGAGAGAGAAAATCCCAGGCAGGCTTTGTGCTGTCAGGGTAGTGGGACATGGGGTTCAATCTCACTAACCATAAGATCTTGACGTAGCTGTAACCAAGAACCATGCTTAACTGGCTACCAGTTGAGCCACGTAGGTGCCCTGATATCTTATTTCTTTTTAAATAAGATCACCTTTGTGGGATGCCTGGGTGGCTCAATTGGTTAGGCATCTGACACAGGCTCAGGTGATGATCTCCTGGTTCATGAGTTTAATCCTGTATGTTGTTCTCCGTTGTCGCTTCACAGATTGCTTCAGATGCTCTGTCTCTGTCTCTGTCTCTGTCTCTGTCTCTCTCTCTGTGTGCTCCTCCTTCCCCCTTCCCCCTTCCCTCCTCTGCATGCACTCTCTCTCAAAAATAAATAAATAATAAAAATATAAATATATATGATCACCTTTGTGAACAGAAATCATATTATTCTTCCTTTCTAATTTTAATGACTTTTATTTCATTTTGTCTCTCATCCCTCCTCCACTCTTTCTTTCTTTCTTTCTTTCTTTCTCTCTCTTCTTCTTCTCCTTCTCCTTCCTTCCTTCCTTCCTTCCTTCCTTTTTCTTTCTTTCTTTCTTTCTTGCTTTCTTGCTTTCTTGCTTTCTTGGTTCTCTCTCTCTCTCTCCCTCTCTCTCTCTCTCTCTGTCTCTTCTCTCTCTCTCTCTCTGTCTCTCTCTCTCTCTCAGCTAATTGCTCTGTCTGGAACTTTCAATGCCATGTTACATAGAAGGTATAAGGCAGACATGCTTGTCTTGTTTTTATCTTAGAGGTCACTCTTAGCCTTTCACTATTGAGAATGATGTTAGAAGTGGGCTTTCACATATGATCTATATCATGTTGAAGAAGTTTCCTTTTGTTCTTAGCTTCTTGAAGGTTGTTATTATGAAAGAAGGTCCAATTTTGTCTATTTTTCTGCATCAGTGGACATAAGCATGCACTTTTATCCTTCATTCTGTTAATGTGGTGTACCACACTGACGGATTTTCATAAGTAAAACCATCCTTGCCTTCCAGGAATAAATCCCACTTGGTCATGATGCATTATCCTTTTCTACACCACGAACAAAAGGCTGCTATGTTCTGTTTGGTAGTATTTAGTAAAAGATTGTCACATCAGTATTTGTTGGGAATATTGTTCTGTACTTTTCTTTTCTTGCAATGTCTTTATTTGGTCAGTGTTAGCGCAATGTTGGCCTCTTGGAATAAAGTAGGACGTTTTAACCTTTGAATTTTTGTAATAGTTTGAGAAAGTTTGGTGTTAATTCTTCTATTTCTGTGTGGTTTTTGTGATTCTAAGCCATGATGACTCAACTGGCACACCTACGTTGCAAAATGCAATTCTCTTAGGAAAAATAAGCTCTTGACTCATGGTGTATCCTGTCCCCTGCTTTCTAAAACAGCTGTGCTTCAGCCACAAGAGTACACAGTACCACAATGATGGAAAACTCTCTCTCTGCCTCTCTTCCTACCTGCACTGTGTGTGTGTGTGTGTGTGTGTGTGTGTGTGTAGGGAATAGAGACATTATCCGTGAATATACACACATGAAAAACATTTGAAGCAAGCTGAAACTGTTTTATGAAATAAAAAAATGCATAATTTAGACCAACTGAAGACTGACAGTAAGAGTGAGAGAATGTGATAGAATTATGGAGGAATCAGGAATCAGTTATGCTGTATCTGTACACATTACATAAAATTTATTCCGTGGTAGACAGACATCATATATAACATATAGGTATAAAAACAACAATGGACTGTAGTGTCCACTCCCTTAGAACGTTTCCACAGATGCAGGAGGCTTTGAGTTCCTCTCTTTCTTATCTTACACCCCACACCTGATCCTGTAGTGTTACCTGCTCTGCTCACAGCTTTCTCTTTGATGTTGCCTGATGGGTTTGGGTCTTGCCTTAGGGTCCTTGCACAGGCTTTTTCTCTGCCTTAATTGGTTTCCTCAAAGTTATCTGCATGGTTCATATATCCACTGCCCTCAGTTTTTCAGCTTTGAAGCCCCTCATCAGAGATGATACAATGGCAAGTTTCCCCTTCACTTAGGATTCCCAGTGTGGCATTGTTTTACTTATTGGTTGTAACCGCCACTTGAAACATCATTCTTCATTTAGTAATATTCGCTGCCTCTGACACACACACATCTTAAACTCAGTCTTGTTAAGGTCAAATGCACATCACTAATTTTTTCAGTGCTTTCAACAAATCTTGCCAACAAAATAACAGGTTAAAATATTTGTTGGGTGAACAAAAAAAGTCTCAGGAAATTTATGGAGGAGAACATTGCTTTGGATAAATGTTTTGATTCAGGACAAGGATTGTGAATCAGTTTCAGCCTCATGGAAAACATGGAACATTGGGATTCCCTGAAATTTTCTGCTAAATTATCTAGATCGTAGGTAATGTTTAAGAATTAACTAATGAAACACGTTGAAAACACAAATTGCAGCATTTCTTTCAATTCTGTGATCACTGCCTGTGCCTTTACAACGCTCTTGTCTCTGTTCTAGCTGTTTTCACCAGACACATGGAAGGAAGAAATCAAACCCGTGTGACAGAATTTATCCTCTTGGGACTCTCAGATGAGGAGGGGCTGCAGTCACTGCTCTTTTGGCCATTCCTGTCCATGTACCTGGTCACCTTCACTGGGAACCTGCTCATGATCCTGGCCATTATCACAGACTCCCACCTCCACACGCCCATGTACTTCTTCCTCTCCAACCTGTCCTTTTCAGACATCTGTTTCACCTCCACCACCATCCCAAAGATGCTGCTGAACATCCAGATGCAGAGCAAAGTGATGACCTACGAAGGGTGCCTCAGCCAGATGTACTTTTTCATGCTTTTTGGAGTATTAGACAACTTCCTCTTGACTGTAATGGCCTATGACCGGTTCGTGGCCATCTGTCAGCCACTGCACTACATGGTCATCATGAACCCCAAATTCTGCAGCATCCTGCTTCTGGTTGCCTGGATGTTGAGTGTTCTTACCTCTCTATTACATGGCTTGATGATTTTGCGACTCTCTTTTTGCACAGATCTGGAAATCCTTCACTTTTTCTGTGAACTTAATCAGGTGATCCAACTTGCTTGCTCTGATACCTTCCTCAATGACCTGATGATCTATCTCTAAGTGGACTTCTGGGTGTTGTTCCACTCACTGGTATCCTGTTCTCTTACTCTAGAATTGTCACTTCCATTTTGAGGATTTCATCAGCGATGGGCAAGTATAAAGCATTTTCCACATGTGGGTCTCATCTTGCAGTGGTCTCTTTGTTCTACGGTACAAGCCTTGGGGTTTATCTTAGTTTTGCTGCTTCACAAAACTCCAGAGCAAGTGCCATAGCCTCAGTGATGTTCACAGTGGTGACGCCCATGCTGAACCCCTTCATCTATGGTCTGAGGAACAGAGACATCAAGCAAGCTCTGAGAAGGCTCTTTAGCTGAGAGACATTCTCTGCATATAGGATTCTTTGTTTCAGGATAAAGACTTGAGTAACAGGGCTCAAGATCCTAGAAAACCTAGATCATGATATTTGTGTCAGTTCATAGGCTGACAATCTGCATTTTGTCTTTCTACAGTTTGGGTTGGTTTGTGTTTTTCATTCATTATGAGCCACCATTTCTTCTGTATCTCTTTTCTTGTGAAGTTTATTTATTTTCAGAGAGAGAGAGAGCAGGGAGGGGCAGAGAGAGGGAGAGGGAGAATCCTAAACAGGCTCCTTGCAATCGGTGCAGAGTCTGATGTGGGCTGTGATCTCACAACTGATGAGTTCATATCATAAGTTGAGCTGATATCAAAAGTTGATGGTTAGTTCCTGAGCCACCCAGGTGCTCCTCTTCTGTATTTCTTTTAAATGGTTTAGACTTCTCATTAAATTCCATCGCATGGATTTTCAGCAACAAATAAAGGCTATAGGAAATTGAGTACTTATGATGTGATAGGAGAAGCCAGTGGAGTAAATGTGGAATCCTCCCTCTCTGAGATGAAAGCAGGTGTCTAGTAGAGTATCTGCTTTGGCAGTAAAATCATTGAACATATCAGAGGTTATATACCAGGTTCCTGGGGTTTCTGTCAATCCACCTTGGAAAGAGCTCACATCAGCAAGAGCAGAGGCCCCTGGAATCCTGTGTGATTCATTTACAGTAATCCACATTCACTATGCAATATCTAGTTTCCCCTTGCACACTTCAAAACATTAATTACGTGTGAAGTTAATAGAAATGACAGCTCCTGATTTTTCAGGCATTGATGGTGTCATTGTGTGTGCTTATCCCAGGCATGTACTATTACTTTTCTTTTAATACTTTGGTAGGTAGCAACCCAATCTTCTGATTTCCCTCAGCACCTCCAAACTATGATAAGCCCTTAACAGATCCCAACAACAATATGGATAGTCTGCCTATTGCCACCTCTGTCTTTTCTTTAAAATTTTTTTTAAATGTTTTTATTTATTTTTCAGACAGACAGAGCATGGGGGTTGGGGCAGAGGGATGGGCAGAGAGAGAGGGAAGCACAGAATCTGAAGCAGGCTCCAGGCTCTGAGCTGTCAGCACAGAGCCCGACGCGGGGCTCGAACCCACAAAGCGCGGGATCATGACCTGAGCTGAACCGGATGCTTAACCAACTGAAATACTCAGGTGCCCTTACCTCTGTGTTTTCTAATGATGCATCCCAGAATTTAGGCATTGATAGCAGGATATACTTATGGTTCTAGCCTGTGCTTTATGAGGCAGAGCAAGTGAAAGTCTCCTTATCACCTTACCCCAGAAGCCACCAGTTTGATGGTTGGCCATAATGGTAATTTCCTATTACCTGATTCACAGTTTTCCAGGTAAAAGTCCACAGGTCCCTTTAAGGACTAATATTCAGAGAAATGTTTAAGGGACTCTCACTCAAAAGCAAAGAGAAGAAGAAACAGGGAAAGCAAGAAGAAAGAAAGAAAATGAGAAAAATAGAATAAAGAAGAGAGCTTACTTATAGCATTTGCCAGTTTCCATGGTGAAATTACTCTCATCTTGCCCAATATCAAGCTACCAATTTTGGTTCAGACCATAGTCCCCATGAACCATTATAAGTTGGCTACCACCATTACCTTAGAGTCTTTGGGTTGGGTTTGGTGGAAAATGTAAAGCATTTGTTGCTATTTTACATTCTTCACTCAGGGGTAATTGGTTCCATCAGCCGAGGATCTGAGTCAGTGAACAGTCTCAGGTCTGAGAGGCAAGTAGAGATTATGACCCTTCATTGTGGTGACTCAGGTCAATCTTTTCTTCATGATTATTAGAGGTAGGTGTTTTGGTTGTTGTTTTTGTTTTCCTTGTTTTTCATAGCTACACAACTTGGATGAACCCTTAGTAAGCCGCCCATCATTTTGTTTCATGGAGACACCTTGATGAAAATGCCAGTTCCAGAAATCTCTGTGGCTCAACCAATGTTGATGAGAATGATTAACTCTTATATGCACTATAATGCTATACCCTGGGTGGTTTCAGACTGTTGACATGGCCTCTGGCAATTCAGTGGAGGGGGCAGGGGCTGAACTCAGGACAAAGGCATTTCAATTTCAGCATGTCCATGGTAAGTCTGTCATATTGGGGAGAAGCTCTGTAGAGCTTGCCAAGGAAGACATTACATCCCTCGCCAAGGTGTTTCTCAATGCTTTATGAATTTTATATTCTCCAAACTCTTATTTTGGGTGTACTTTGTGGTTGAGGGGAATGTTGGGGTCTCATAGGGTAGAATCACACAAGATAAACCCATCACAACACTCTTGTCTCCTTGTACTTTGGATTCCTTCCTCTACATCATCAAGCTCTTTATGGCACTGAAATTCTTTTAGAATATGTCACTCTTTTAGTTCCTTTTTTGTCAGGGTAAAAAATATATAAAATTTATTATTTTAAACATTTTGAAATACACTTAAGTGGCCTTAAGTACTTTTTCACTGTTGTGCAATCACCACCTCGATCCATCTCCAGAATTTTCTCATCATCTCAAACTGAATCTTTGTCCACTTGAAATACTAACTCCCCATTGCCCCTTTTTCCAGTCCCTGTCTCCCACCATGCTACCTCTTTCTCTAAAACTGAAAACTAAAGGTTCTTTATGTAGATGTTATTGTTTAATATGGATCCTTTTATATCCTTCCTTTCACTTAGCATAATGTTTGTTTCACCCATGTTGTAGCCTATGCCAGAATTCTATTCATATTAAAGCCTGAATGATATTCCACTGTATGTTTTCACTACATTTTGTTCATCTGTGAGTTTGTTGATGGACATTTGGGTTGTCTCCACCTTTTGGGTACTGTGAATAAATCTGTTATGAAAAGTGTTGTACAAAAAATCGTTTCTAGTCACTGCTTTAGTCTTTTGGGGCATATAAGTGGGTACATAACCAGAAGTGAATCTACTGGATCAAATGATAATTCCAGGTTTACATTTCTGAGGAACTAGCCCCTTTTTAGTCTCCAATTTCTCCACAATCTCACCAACACTTATTTTCTGATTTAATTTTTACAATAGCCATACTAGTGTCTGTGAGTTGGTATCTATGCATTATGGTTTTGGTTTGCACTTCCCTAATGATTATTTATGTTGCGCATCTTTCATGAGCGAATTAGTCATTCCTATATCTTCTCTGGAGAAATGTCTAATGACATTGCCTGTTTGTAACTGAGTTGTTTTGCTGTTGAATTTTTGAAATTCTTGAATACATTGTTTTTGTTTTCTTTTTTTAATGTTTATTTATGAGACAGAGAGGGACAGAGCATGAACAGGGGAGGGTCAGAGAGAGA
>NW_024420569.1:0-1252 GCF_014898765.1 Herpailurus yagouaroundi
CCCTGGAGGGAGAGACTGAGAGCCCTCCCTGCCAGCGGGGTTCCTGAGCTCAGCTCTCAGGTCCCTAGTGTCCTGGGCAAAGATGTGACCTGTCTCTCTGATGCCCAGGGATCCCATACGAGGCCGGGGGATGGGAGTTCAATCAGGGCTCTGATGTCTTTGAATATCCCAGTCTGAGGCCGCTTGCTTGGTCTTAACCTCTTTACACGTAATCATTTCATTCAATCCTCGTTGAAAATCAGAAATACGGATTCCTATCCCTTCACAAGGAAGGAAACTCAAGCTCACAGAGGTTGAGCTACTTGCTCAAGTCCACAGCTGACCGGAGATGGGGACCTGATGGCACCCCAGGATGGCCTGGAGTATTTCTCAACCGGTTCCAGCTGCAGACCACCTACCCATCTTCTCCCCACTTTCCACACAGTGGTGGGGGTAACATCTCACTGCAGGGAAGCTTGGTGGGATGTGTATGACAGCTGGATTTCTGTGGGTCGAAACCGTATTGTACATATGTGGGGACATGATGTGGGCCCTCCAGGAATGAGTCCCTGCTGTCACCTCTGCACTCACCTTTTTCAGGTTTGCACATCCTGAGTTTCACACAGATTTCCTCGGGGCTGTTCCCATTCATGATACCCTGGGTGATCTTTTCAAGAAATTTATTGATTATATCCTTGCAAATATCATCCATTGGAGCTAGCGGCCTGCACGCCAGGGACGCAGCCATTTTGATGGCTTCCTGCAGTAACAGCACCATAGGAAGACAGAGAATTCAGGTGAGCTCGGCCCCGGACTGCCGCCCCCTGCAGACCCCAGCAGCTCTAGGCCCTGGGCATGAACAAGGTCATGCTGGGAGGAGGGCCTGGTGCCAAGTGGCCACGGAGCAGAGGCTAGAGAGGCAGGGATCAGAACTCATGCCCAGGCACCAAGGCCCTGGCCCAAGCGTGGCCAGGAGGGGCTCTTGAGAGAAGGACAGTTGACCCTGTAGTGTCCCAGTCCCCTGTACATCATGATCCTGCCCCCCTGCCTTCTGTGTGGAGAACAGCGCCCACGGCTCCTAGACCCACAGGAAGGGTTCTGCCTGCCAAGCTTCCTGGGTCCCAGCCTGACGGGGCTCGTGCACAGGGCTGTGTGACGAAGGTTCGGAAAAGAAAGCACTTGGAGTCTTGGCACATTCCACTTGGACGTATCTTCTCCCACCATCCAGTGGAGAAGGATAAAGCTGAGGTCCCAGGGCTGAGGGTGGGCCCTG
>NW_024420569.1:1262-1953 GCF_014898765.1 Herpailurus yagouaroundi
TGGAGCTGCTCTAAGAGAACACTACCCTCATCTCCTTTCAGAGGTCGTTCTTTCTCTCTTGCCTTCCCCCAGGAGTTCAAATCTGGTGGCCCAGCCCAACCCAGTCTCCAGACTGTCCCTACTCTCTGCTAAGAAGTAGCTGCCAGGATGTGCATGGGGGAATGTCCTTACCCGGGGTGGCCAGGAGCACTGAGGCAAGGAGCAGGAGGGCCCAGGAGGTCATGGTGGGGCAGCTGCTGAAGCACCCTTCACACCCCGCTTTATGTGGCTGGCCGCCTCACAATCTGACCTTGCCGGGTCCTGCTCCTCTTGTAGGGCACGTCCCCGTGTCACTGGCTTTACCGCAAACACAGACACCAGTTTGTGGAGAAGTGGGGGGAGGAGTGCTTCCTCAGAGACTCCACGCTGTCTTCCACCTCCCCTGCCACACACACACACACACACACACACACACACACACTGCTAGAGCTTTCCTAGTGAGTGGGGGTGCTGGAGGGCAGCAGCTACCATGATGCCCCCCCACCCCCTGCCCTCAGATGAGTTAGTGGACAGAGCAATCCCTGCACCTGAGGGCTCAGGTAGGCCCTTGGCCCTGGAGCTTCCCACCCCTTCCCCCTTCCTTCCCCTCCTCTCCCAAGGGTCTATGCTGGTGTCCCTCCACCAGCCACCTCCTGTATCCCTGCTCTCCCCC
>NW_024420570.1:0-2742 GCF_014898765.1 Herpailurus yagouaroundi
CACAGATCTGATGGGCAAGATTGTTTCTTGTCAGTGTTAGGCCTTCTTTGATAAGGTGGAGCTTCTGAAGAGTCTGTGAATAATAAGTTTGCCTGAAACTCTTTGAACCAAGGACCTGGGACACTCTGAACTGGCGAAAGGCACAGAGCTTGGAATGAGAAAATTCTGTCCCTCACCTGAGGCGTGTTTCTACTGAGCCTCAGTTGTGTCTTCTGTGAATGAGGGATAATCATCCTTCTCTCACAGGATTGTTTTAAGAATTAAATGAGGATAGAGAATGAGATCCTGTGCCAGAGTGAACCGATACCGAGGGGCAGAGGTAGACGAAGGGTGGCTTAGGAGTTTCCTAAAGGCACACGGCACTCACCTTTTCTGCTCAACTGTATCAGGGATGTTTGAACTCTCTACTTGCTCTCTTTATTCTGGGTCTCCTGAAGACCCACCCCTCTTTCGTTTGCTTCTTGGTGTCAGTGAAGACAGTTCTGAGGATAGAAAGTGAAACCAGTCCCATAGCATGGTAGATGGGGGTCTGGCCCACCCAAGGAGCCTGCTGGAGTGCTGACCTAGCAGTCAGGAGACCCAGAGCCCAGAGATCTCACACCGTAGATGGTCGTGGTCCTGCCTCTGAGCCATTGCCTGCCTTCCTGAGGCGTTCTAGCACCGACAGGCCTATGTAGGGAGCTTTGGCTTCCTGCAAAGAAAGATGTGCCCGGAACTTTGGCCTGACCCCCACGTCCCAGTTCTGTTTTGTGAATTGTCAAGTGGCCATTCTTCTAGGTTTCTCTGCACGGTTGTCCTTTTGTGACGTTCCTGACACTGTTTTAGGTCACAGTTGTCTCTTGTCTGGCCCTGCTCTGACCTCAGTGTCAGTTTACTTTGTTTTTTCAGCAGACCCTGACTTGGCCAGAGCACCCACTTAATGATAAGCCTCCCTCCCTCCAGTGAATATTATATTCAGTTAATTAGTTGATGAGGCCTCAATGGTCCTCCTCTTCAGATTGCTGAGGCCCAAGCCTTGAGGCCGGCTGAGGGAAGGGCAGTTTTAGGGCTTGAGGCTCTGCCTAGAAGGGCAGGCCCCCGGAATTGCCAAAGGGGATTGGATGCCAGGGTCTCAAAGCCAGAGAGCCTGAACTTGGCCTGCAGGGCTGCGTAGGGTAGCCTTGAAGAAACCCAGCCTCTAGGATCAGGCACGGTTTCAGGACCGACTCTGTAGTACGTCCCCTTCTCCCGGTGCCCTGGTGGCCAGAGCATGGAGCTGGTCTCCAGCAAAGGGTCCTGAGGATTCCCGGTGGTTAGGAGCTGGGAAAGTGGTGGAGGGAGAGACGGTGTGATGGGCTGTGGCCAGGGGCTAGTGTTCCTCCTGTCAGTCTGTTGTGCGCTGACCAGAGCTGGTTTCGTGGGGCCCGTCCTCTACACACCTGTCTCCCTCCACCACTTTCCCAGCTCCTAACCACCGGGAATCCTCAGGACCCTTTGCTGGAGACCAGCTCCATGCTCTGGCCACCAGGGCACCGGGAGAAGGGGACGTACTACAGAGTCGGTCCTGAAACCGTGCCTGATCCTAGAGGCTGGGTTTCTTCAAGGCTACCCTACGCAGCCCTGCAGGCCAAGTTCAGGCTCTCTGGCTTTGAGACCCTGGCATCCAATCCCCTTTGGCAATTCCGGGGGCCTGCCCTTCTAGGCAGAGCCTCAAGCCCTAAAACTGCCCTTCCCTCAGCCGGCCTCAAGGCTTGGGCCTCAGCAATCTGAAGAGGAGGACCATTGAGGCCTCATCAACTAATTAACTGAATATAATATTCACTGGAGGGAGGGAGGCTTATCATTAAGTGGGTGCTCTGGCCAAGTCAGGGTCTGCTGAAAAAACAAAGTAAACTGACACTGAGGTCAGAGCAGGGCCAGACAAGAGACAACTGTGACCTAAAACAGTGTCAGGAACGTCACAAAAGGACAACCGTGCAGAGAAACCTAGAAGAATGGCCACTTGACAATTCACAAAACAGAACTGGGACGTGGGGGTCAGGCCAAAGTTCCGGGCACATCTTTCTTTGCAGGAAGCCAAAGCTCCCTACATAGGCCTGTCGGTGCTAGAACGCCTCAGGAAGGCAGGCAATGGCTCAGAGGCAGGACCACGACCATCTACGGTGTGAGATCTCTGGGCTCTGGGTCTCCTGACTGCTAGGTCAGCACTCCAGCAGGCTCCTTGGGTGGGCCAGACCCCCATCTACCATGCTATGGGACTGGTTTCACTTTCTATCCTCAGAACTGTCTTCACTGACACCAAGAAGCAAACGAAAGAGGGGTGGGTCTTCAGGAGACCCAGAATAAAGAGAGCAAGTAGAGAGTTCAAACATCCCTGATACAGTTGAGCAGAAAAGGTGAGTGCCGTGTGCCTTTAGGAAACTCCTAAGCCACCCTTCGTCTACCTCTGCCCCTCGGTATCGGTTCACTCTGGCACAGGATCTCATTCTCTATCCTCATTTAATTCTTAAAACAATCCTGTGAGAGAAGGATGATTATCCCTCATTCACAGAAGACACAACTGAGGCTCAGTAGAAACACGCCTCAGGTGAGGGACAGAATTTTCTCATTCCAAGCTCTGTGCCTTTCGCCAGTTCAGAGTGTCCCAGGTCCTTGGTTCAAAGAGTTTCAGGCAAACTTATTATTCACAGACTCTTCAGAAGCTCCACCTTATCAAAGAAGGCCTAACACTGACAAGAAACAATCTTGCCCATCAGATCTGTG
>NW_024420571.1:0-2249 GCF_014898765.1 Herpailurus yagouaroundi
ATCATGCTGCTGACACTCTTTTATACAAGGGTAAGTACAGTGACAGGACACAGGCTCCCTATGCAGTAGTAAAGATGGTGCCATGTGCCACTAGGGCGTCCAAATCTAAAAATACTTTCAAAGCATTCTAGATGAACAGAAGCCAGCTAGTATAAACATGTAAACATACCAGGTCGAGGGTGGCTTTAAGTGGTCTTAATTTCCAATAACACAACTGAGAGAGTATTACTATTAAGATATTAATTAAGAAGACTTCCTTGATAAGCACTTACTCTTTCTTTAGGTGTTTGGAAAGCTGGGCAATGACAAACTTATGAGCCTTCAAAAAATTTAAAAAGCTGTCTTATAAAATTAAGCAGAATAATCAATTGCAGATAAAAAAAATTAAAAATTAGGTTTGGATGAAATGATGAAATATAAATTGTAGTATTGATGGAATTGAATATATGTAATGGCAATAAAAACTATACATAATGTACATTTCCAAAAATCTTTGAGGAAAATTTCAGAATACTATGTAGTGTTATAGTGAAGCCCATTTTAGACCCTCTTCTTTGTATGGGTTTCCTCCAAGGTCCTGGAACGGACCCTAACAAGTTTTTACTCACAGTTTTGACTCTTTTCTTTCTTAAAGAAGTCCCCTTAGATTATACAGACTTTAGGCCCTATAGAACCTGGATCCACCCCGAGTGTAGGGTTAAAAGTCTTAGACTCAGGTATGTTTCTACCAGTGCTAAAGGCCAGTTCTACTGTTTGTTAGTAGTGTAAACTTGGGTAAGACACTTAACCTGTTTCTACACCTGTTAAAGGATATAGTAATATCACTTACACTGCAGAGTTATTTGAAAAATAAAGGAACTCATTTATATAAAGCTCATAACAAATGTTCAACAAATGTTACTGTAATACTCTTCTCATCAACTTTGGGTATTTTGTTTAAGGGACTTGATACTCTCCTGAGCTAAGAATTGACATGTTTAATTTGAAAATTAAAGTTTTATTTTATAAATTTTCTGTATTAGTGTATGAGTGAATAAAAAATGTGTATCAGGATTCATTAGGAAAATTAAAAGTAACTTCCACTTTCTGTTTTTCACTTTATCATTTAATAATTTAAAAAATATTTTTTAAAACAGTAAATTCCCCTAGAAAACTACATTGGTTCTTATACTTATTCCAGCCTCCAGAGACCATTTTCTGCACTGCTCATAATTTTTAATGAATCAAGGAAAATTCTGAATTGTTGTTTAATTAGTATGTGATGAATTCTTTACCATGAGTAACTATTAAAATGATTTACTAATTTTAGAATGGATTTTCACCACAATTTTGGTCAGAATAAGAATGATGATATTTGAACCTCCACATTATTAAGGTGCAGACATAGATAGGTGCATAGATTAGTAAATAGTTTCTTAGAAAAGGAAAATTTTTTATGATATGGACAGTCTTATGAGAAGTATTTTTCTATACTGATAGGGGCCTGGGATAATGTGATCACTGGACTCTACTGCCAAATGGAAGAAGTTCTTGGTGTAGACAGTATCATTTGGATATATCAGACTCTTCATAGAAGTGTTTTCAAATTTAAACAATGACCAATGAAAAATTTTTTTTTTGTTTTTTTTAAATTTTTTTTAACATTTATTTATTTTTGAGACAGAGAGAGACAGAGCATGAACGGGGGAGGGTCAGAGAGAGAGGGAGACACAGAATCCGAAACAGGCTCCAGGCTCTGAGCGGTCAGCACAGAGCCCGACGCGGGGCTCGAACCCATGGACCGTGAGATCATGACCTGAGCCGAAGTCGGACGCTTAATCCACTAAGCCACCCAGGCGCCCCTGTTTTTTGTTTTTAATATAATTTATTGTCAAGTTGGCTAACATACAGTGTATACAGTGTGCTCTTGGTTTTGGGGGTAGATTCCCGTGATTCACTGCTTACATACAACACCTAGTGATCATCCCAACAAGTGCCCTCCTCAATGCTCATCACCTATTTTCCCTTCCCCCCACCTTAAACCCTCAGTTTGTTCTCTGTATTTAAGAGTTTCTTCTGGTTTGCCTCCCTCCCTCTCCGTAACTATTTTTCCCCCTTCTACTCCCCCATGGTCTTTTGTTAAGTTTCTCAAGTTCCACATATGAGTGAAAACACATGATATCTGTCTTTCTCTGACTTATTTCACTTAGCATAATACCCTCCAGTTCCATCCATGTTGCTGCAAATGGCAGGGTTTAATTCTTTCTCAT
>NW_024420571.1:2259-2511 GCF_014898765.1 Herpailurus yagouaroundi
ATATATTAATATATATACAGTAGTAATATATATATTTATATATACAGTAGTATTGTATAAGTAAACCACATTTTTATCCATTCATCAGCTGGTGGACATTTAGGCTCTTTCCATAATATGGCTATTGTTGGAAATGCTGCTATAAACATTGGGGTATGTGTACCCCTATGCATCAGCACTCCTATATCCTATGGATAAATTCCCAGTAGTGCTGTTGCTGGGTCATAGGGTAGTTCTACTTTTTAATTTTTT
>NW_024420572.1:0-11819 GCF_014898765.1 Herpailurus yagouaroundi
TGGAAAAAAGACAGTCTCTTTAACAAATGGTGCTGGGAGAACTGGACAGCAACATGCAGAAGGTTGAAACTAGACCACTTTCTCACACCATTCACAAAAATAAACTCAAAATGGATAAAGGACCTGAATGTGAGACAGGAAACCATTAAAACCTTAGAGGAGAAAGCAGGAAAAGACCTCTCTGACCTCAGCCGTAGCAGTCTCTTACTCGACACATCCCCAAAGGCAAGGGAATTAAAAGCAAAAGTGAATTACTGGGACCTTATGAAGATCAAAAGCTTCTGCACAGCAAAGGAAACAACCAACAAAACGAAAAGGCAACCAACGGAATGGGAAAAGATATTTGCAAATGACCTATCGGACAAAGGGCTAGTATCCAAAATCTATAAAGAGCTCACCAAACTCCACACCCGAAAAGCAAATAACCCAGTGAAGAAATGGGCAGAAAACATGAATAGACACTTCTCTAAAGAAGACATCCGGATGGCCAACAGGCACATGAAAAGATGTTCAGCGTCGCTCCTTATCAGGGAAATACAAATCAAAACCACACTGAGGTATCATCTCACGCCAGTCAGAGTGGCCAAAATGAACAAATCAGGAGACTATAGATGCTGGAGAGGATGTGGAGAAACGGGAACCCTCTTGCACTGTTGGTGGGAATGCAAATTGGTGCAGCCGCTCTGGAAAGCTGTGTGGAGGTTCCTCAGAAAATTAAAAATTGACCTACCCTATGACCCAGCAATAGCACTGCTAGGAATTTATCCAAGGGACACAGGAGTACTGATGCATAAGAGCACTTGTACCCCAATGTTCATAGCAGCACTCTCAACAATAGCCAAATTATGGAAAGAGCCTAAATGTCCATCAACTGATGAATGGATAAAGAAATTGTGGTTTATATACACTATGGAATACTACGTGGCAATGAGAAAAAATGAAATATGGCCTTTTGTAGCAACGTGGATGGAACTGGAGAGTGTGATGCTAAGTGAAATAAGCCATACAGAGAAAGACAGATACCATATGGTTTCACTCTTATGTGGATCCTGAGAAACTCAACAGGAACCCATGGGGGAGGGGAAGGAAAAAAAAAAAAAAAAAAAAATAGGTTAGAGTGGGAGAGAGCCAAAGCATAAGAGACTGTTGAGAACTGAGAGCAAACTGAGGGTTGATGGGGGGTGGGAGGGAGGAGAGGGTGGGTGATGGGCATTGAGGAGGGCACCTTTTGGGATGAGCACTGGGTGTTGTATGGAAACCAATTTGACAATAAATTTCATATATAAATAAAAAAAAATTAATTTTATTTAAAAAATTTGTTTTAAATTTAAATTCAAGTTAGTTAACATACAATGTAGTCTTGGCTTCAGGAGTAGAACCCAGTGATTCATCTCTTACATATGACACCCAGTGCTTATCCCAAAATATTCCCTCATTAATGTACATCATCCATTTAACCCATCCCCTCACTCACCTTCCAAACATTAATTTTAAATTGATAATCTCATACCATACTCAATGCACAGAAGGGACTAAGAATTTGGCAGTAAAACAGAACAGTGTTTTTCAAATGAGAAGTGACTGTCATTAAGTATTACTGAAGAGTATTCAGGAAGTCATGAAATTTAAGCCTGGGGCATTGAGTTAACCCCGATGGTAAGAATTGTAGGTTTGCTTATTTTTGCTCTAGGCAAAGAGCTTTAAGATGATAAGAGAAATACTATTGATAATATTTGAACAAACTATACATAGAATGGAGGAAGAAAATACTTACGAAATTGTAAAAGTGACTTAGAATCTAAAATTTCCAAAATTCTAGAGTTTATTATTAAATAGATGAATTTAGGGCACCCTGGAAGTTGTTTAAGTAGTAATTGAATTGAATAGAATTGAATGAGTTAATAGGGGCGCCTGGGTGGCTCAGTCAAACATCTGACTTCCGCTCAGGTCATGATCTCATGGTTCATGGGATCGAGCCCGGTGTGGTGTCGGGCTCTGTGCTGACAGCTCAAAGCCTGGAGCCTGCTTCAGATTCTGTGTCTCCCTCTCTCTCTACTCTGTCTCTCTGTCTCAAAATTAAATAATAAGCATTAAATTTTTTCAAAGAATTAATAAATTTGTATATCAAGATAACGATATAAGTAAATTTCTACAAAGAATAGGGCAATAGTGTGTTAGTCAAGTTGGGATTCAACTGAACAAATATTTTGGTGCTTCAGTTTCAACTCAGAGTAAACTTTATTAGGGTTATGATGGCTTTCACCCTATCTCTGTCCTATTTAGAATTTTTCTGATGAATAGAATGCAGTTGTGGGGGAAATATATAGAATAGAGGCAGTTTCCAAAAGGGTGGAAAGTTTAGGTAATAAGTTGTGATTTTTAAAAAGTTGACAAAGATTTCAAAATTATAGCAGAAGTTTTATTATGGAACAAAACTAGGGATATTTAACAGGTGTAATGGGTTCTTATATTTTGGTTTTAGAAAGCAATATTCCTTCAATACTCATGGCTGAGATTGTGTTGAAAAAAGTTCAGGAAGATCCTTCCATTTCTGGCTGTATGACAGACTTTAATCCTAAAAACAAAACAAAACAAAAAATCTCATCACTAAAAAGTGGTTAAAATAACGGCTAAATGTTTTTAACATATTTTTATTTTCAAGATTATAAGGCAAAAAATTTATTTCCTCAGGAGCCAGACCCAATTTTCCTCAAATAGCTTTATTAAGGTATAACTGACATTCAATAAATTGTACATATTTTTTTTTAATTTTTTTTTCAACGTTTATTTATTTTTGGGACAGAGAGAGACAGAGCATGAACGGGGGAGGGGCAGAGAGAGAGGGAGACACAGAATCGGAAACAGGCTCCAGGCTCTGAGCCATCAGCCCAGAGCCCGACGCGGGGCTCGAACTCACGGACCGCAAGATCGTGACCTGGCTGAAGTCGGACGCTTAACCGACTGCGCCACCTAGGCGCCCCTGTACATATTTAAAGTGTATGATTTGACAACTTTTGACAAATGTATACACCACCAAAAAAAAAAAAAAACACATTAAAAAATGGATTTATCTATTTCCCCAAAAGTTTCCCTGTGACCCTTTTCTAGTCCCTTCTTTATATCCGTCCCACACCCCCCTTCTCAGGCAGCCACTACAGATTAGTTCTCATTTTCTAGAATTCTAATATATATCAAAACATATAATATGGTCATTTTATTCCATATTGAACCAGAAGCAAAATTTGATGCAGAACTTTTTAATGGATTAACTGAGGTGACAAAAGACAGAAAAGTGAAAAGTCAGAATGAAGACATCTGCATAAAACTGGGCTTGCCTAAATGTACATCCTCTGTGGAAGGGTAAAGAAGAAAAAAAAATATTATCCCAAAGGGGAACACTATGGAAATTTGCTTCTACAGGTATTGCCTCGCAGATGAAAGGGAAATAATTAGAACTGAGTTGTGTTTCTATTACCTAAAATTTATGGTTCAAAATAATCCAAGCTAAGAATTTAGTCTAAAATGATCGTCCGCTGGTAGGGATTTCAGACACTTGGAAGAAATATAAGCAAATTCTCTCAGAAGGAACATAAGTTTCAGTTCATGACATGTGAGAAGCCAACAACGGCAAGACTAGATTATATTAGCAAAGGTTTTATTTGAGAAACCACCTGTGAAATATAAAAGGCTTAGGAGAAGCGGTTGGGAGGAGTTTTCAAATTGTGATACAGGTCTGGCACCTGTGTAATGTAGAGCGAGAAAAGAAAGTTGGGTGGAAAGACTGCAACATAATCAAATAGCCAGTTCATATCTGGTTGGCGTCATCAGTGAGTAGTGCTATATGAGGGGCTACCATTGGTCTCTACTGCTGGCAGTCTTATGTTGTGAACAAGACCTGGCTTCTTAGTGGCATATGGATCATCACATAGATCAAAAGAAATGAATAGAGAAGTCAGAGATAAATTCAGAAATATATAGAAACTTGATATAAAACAAGGCAGTATTTATGATCAGTAGTAAAGAAAGGTATTAAAAGGAAACACTAACTCAAAAAGATATATGCACCTACCCTATGTTTATTGTGGCATTATTTACAAGAGCCCAAGGTATAGAAACAGCCCATGTGCCCACTGATAGATGAATGGATAAAGAAGATGTGTTTTGTGTGTATATGTACATATTAATATTAATCAGCCTTAAAAGCAAATAAGATCTTGCCATTTGTGACAACATGATCAAACCTAGAGGGTATTATGCCAAGTGAAATAAGTCAAAGAAAAACAAATGCTATGCAGTTTCACTTAAATGGGGGTATCTAAAAAACAAAACAAATAAATAAACAAACAAACAAAAAGCAGAATCATACCTATAAAAATAGAGAGCACAGTTGGTTAAGCATCTGACTCTTGATTTCAGCTCAGGTAGTGATCTCACAGTTCTTGAGATGGAGCCCCGTTATCAATCAGCGTGGAGCCTGCTTGGGATTCTCTCTCTCCCTCTCTCTCTGCCCCTCCCCAACTTGTGCTCTCTTTCCTTCTGTGTGTGTGTGTGTGTGTGTGTGTGTCAAAATAGATAAAAATGTTTTATTTTTAAATACAGAGAATGAATCACAGGGGAGAGAACAGGGGAATGGGCAAAATGGGTGAAAAGGAGTGATGCTTCCAGTTATGGAATGAGTAAGTCACGGATATTAAAGGTACAGAATAGGGAATATGATCAAAGGTACTGTAATAGGTTTGAATGGCCACAGATTGTAGGTACACTTGTGGTGAGCAAAGCATAACCTATAGAGTTGTTGAATAACTATGGTTACTGTACACCTGAAACAAATACAATCTTGTAGAGCAGGAAGAACTTATATACTGATAGTGCAAGTGTATACTGTTACATATACTTAGGAAAATAATAGATCATTAGCTCTTAAAATGGACTATGTGCATATACTGGACAGGCAGCAATGTAGGTACAACACAATGTCTAAGAGAAGGGATTCCATTATGCAGAAGCAGACATGTTTTTCAGAACTTGGTGGGAAAAATTCAGGGATAATAACAAAGGTAGGGATAATAGCAATCTATCACAGGTGTAGAAAAGAAGCAGCATCCTCACCCCAAGCCATCTGGGGAACCATAATAAGACCTAACGAAGAATTTTAAAATATAAATTTTTAAAAATGATACAGTTGTCTGTGGAAGAAATACTTTTACTCAATATGGTCTCAGTAGCAAAAAAAAAAAAAAAAAAAAAGAATGCTCAAAAATATTATTTGTGCCTAATTAGAGAAAGAATAATTTTTTAAAATTAGACCAGCCTTAGAAAATATTGCCTTAGAAAAGGGGAATTATATCTCCAACTTACACCTAAATGACTGAATTATTGAGGAAAAAGTAGAGAGAGAGAGAGAGAGTGCACAGGTGCTCAGCCTCAAGCTTCTCCCCCTCCACCACCCAGTGTGCACATCTTGTTTAATTCCACCCCACGGATGCGGACAGTACCCGTGAATATGAAACGATACTACTCTCATACTTAAGCTACCAATCAGTTGATTTTGAGTTAATCAATAGGGAGATTATCTGGTTGTGCCTGTTCTAATCAGATGATCCCTTGAAGCTGTAGATTGGAGGGAAACACGTGGCAAGGATCTGGCTGGCAACCATCAAAGAGCAGAGGCATCTAACTGGACAATGGATTCAGGGTGATGAATTCTACTACCACATGAGCTTAAAAAGGATCCAATCTTTAGAAAGGAAAGAAACCCAAACAACTTATTTTCAGCCTTGTGAGACACTGAACACAGGACCCAGTGAACCCATGCCTACACAGGAGACCCATGGAAACTGTGAGATAGCAAATTTTTGTAAGTCAGGTTTGCAATCATCTGTTATACAGCAATAGGAAGTCAATGCAATGTTAAATCTGAATAAGAAGGATGATTGGGGCGCCTGGGTGGCTCAGTTGTTTGAGGGTCCGACTTTAACTTAGGTCATGATCTCATGATTCATAAGTTCAAGTCCCACATCCAGCTCTGTGCTGACAGCTCAGATCCTGGAGCCTGTCTTCAGATTCTGTGTCTCCCTCTCTTTCTGCCCTTCACCTACACACACTCTGTCTCTCTGTCTCTGTCTCTCAAAAATAAATTAAAAAATTTAAAAAAAGAAAAGAAAGAGGACTGATATTTGTGGTCTGGGTAAGGCAGTAGGATATTATTTGCACACACACTCACACACACACACAAAACAAAACTAAAAACAAAACAAAATAAACAAAAAATCTTGGGCTTCTAGTTTACTTGCAAGCCAGGTTTTACGGTTTATTATGTTTCAAGCAGTGCTAGTGTTAATTACAACGTGTTTATGCAATTGATATAAGTCATTTAGAAAGTTTTCAGACTGCAGTGTTTTCTTCAACTTTTAATTTATATGCAATGTCTGAGTCCCCCAAACCTTACCCACATAGACATATCCTGGAGAAAATGAAAGAACACGCTAAATTCTTAAACTAAAAAGACACAGATTATAGCTTTAAAAAAAAAAATAAGTCTGCTGAAACGGATGGCGTTTCTCTAACTCTATATCTTAAGAATTTAAAATATTTCATGAAATTTGGATATTTTGGTTCAATATTTTAATAAATAAAAAACGTATTTCCTAATACTTCCTCCCTGCAAATTCATCTTTCTCTCTCGCAAATACTAATGACTTACTTCTACATGGAAGAGAGTGAACACTTCAAAGGACCTGTGGTCGGCACAGCATGGTAGGTGGTACATGAAATCCAGCTACTTAAAAGACCTGGTTTGTCTTTCATGTTAGTGGAAAACAAATAATTTTAATACACCCCAGGGTAAAACCAATGGGATTTTTTATGATTGTTATTAAAAGCATCACACTCTCCATTATCTTTGCTTCTTTAGAAATATTGTGTCTAATTCTTAACTCCTCTTTGTTAATTCATTTTTGGTCCTTTGTTACAATATGAGACAAATTGGCTTGTCACTTATCTTCCTTAGCCATCATATTTACAAATAATCTCATACAGTAGTTGAGAAAGATCACAATTACACTGCTCATACAATATCATAGAAACTGAATAGGGTCATATCAGGATAAAAGAAGGCACTTGAACCTTCCCAGAATATCCTCACTCTATTAAAATGGCAGTATTGTTGTATGTTCATTTCATTTTTAGTCAATATCAAAGCAAATATCTGCCAGGAACTGGTGACACAAAGTATTGCCAATTTAGCTTCGAGAAAGTTTATACCATTTCAAACTCCTGCCTATACTGTCAGATGGGAATGTGTCACTCTCAAAAAAATTATAATAAATCTGCTCATTATCATGTTAAAAATAATTTCCCAGTTTGATAAGCAACACATTTGATCTTAAAATATTTTAATTTTGTATTTCTTTCATTATTAATAAGGCTCTTAACTATTTTTTCATGTAATTATAGGTCATTTGTTGTTTCTTCTCCCCTGAATAAATTCATGTTTTCACCATGCCTTAAAACACTTGCTTTTAATTTAATTACCTTGTAGCTTCACACAAGATTCTCCACAGATTGTTGAAACACCTTCCTTTTCATTTCTCTAAAAATATAATTTATAAAGGATAATTTTTGACTTTCTCAGTAGGATCCATATTAATACAATTGAAATAATAAAATGTTTTTTAATTTGTGTATAATTAAATTAATAACTATTCACTATGTCAATTATCAACTAACAAAGGCTCATAATTTAATCTTTTAAAAATACTTATTAACTGGAAGTTATTATTCAAAAGATAAAATGCATAATCAACCTTTGTAGAAAAAATTGCTGTATAAGTTTAGTGATGTTGGAATTTAATATTGTAAGATTTTCCCCATATCATATCCTTAATAGTAAATATTGATTTTATTCATCATAAATTATTTTTCAAGTTTTAGTATGTTTGCTAATATATGATAATATGGCTATGTTTTATCATTAAACAATTCATCATCTTCATAAAATTTCTACTACTGTCTTTTTCTGTTTCTCTTCTTCTACAGTTCAGGCACACGTATAGTTAAAAAAAAGCTTATAGTTAAAAAACATTGTAATACTGTAAACAAACTATTTAAATTTATTTATTAATATTTATTATATATACATATTTTTAATCTATGAGATGACAAATCACAATGGCTACATATTTCAATGAAAATGCTTATTAAAACCATTAAAAATAAATTGTGTATACTAGGTTTTAAATAAAGCTGTATAGGTTGAAAAGTAAGGAGACAGCTACAGTTTTCTAAAAAGAGCAATTACTGAACACCGGAAGATGGTGGCGTAGGAGGACGCTGGGCTCACCACGTGTCCTGCTAATCACTTAGATTCCACCTACACCTACCTAAATAACCCAGAAAACCGCCAGAGGATTAGCAGAACTGAGTCGCTGGATCCAAGCGCAGACGAGAGGCCCACGGAGAGGATAGGAAGGGCGGCGAGGCGGTGCGCGCTCCACGGACTGGCGGGAGGGAGCCGGGGCGGAGGGGCGGCTCGCCGGCCAAGCAGAGCCCCCGAGTCTGGCTTGCAAAAAGCGGAGGGGCCTGACGGACTGTGTTCCAACAGCAAGCGCGACTTAGCGTCTGGGAGGTCGTAAGTTAACATCTCTGCTCAGAAAGTGGGAAGGCTGGAGGACAAAGGGAAGGAGAGCTGCTGAGCCCCCGGACGACAGAGCTCAGTTTGGTGGGGAACAAAGGCGCTCGCCAGCCCCATCTCCCCCGCCCATCCCCCAGCCAAAATCCCAAAGAGAACCAGTTCCTGCCAGGGAACTTGCTCGCTCCGCACAAACACCCAACTCTGCGCTTCTGCGGAGCCAAACTTCCGGCAGCGGAGCTGACTCCTTCCTGCTGCCACAGGGCCCCTCCTGAAGTGGATCACCTAAGGAGAAGCAAGCTAAGCCTGCCCCTCCTGCCCCTGTGCACCTTGCCTACCCACCCCAGCTAAGACGCCAGATCCCCAACATCACAAGCCTGGCAGTGTGCAAGTAGCCCAGACAGGCCACCCCACCCCACAGTGAATCCCGCCCCTAGGAGAGGGGAAGAGAAGGCAGGCACCAGTCTGACTGTGGCCCCAGCGGTGGGCTGGGGGCAGACATCAGGTCTGACTGCGGCTCCTCCCACCAACTCCAGTTATACACCACAGCACAGGGGAAGTGCCCTGCAGGTCCTCACCACGCCAGGGACTATCCAAAATGACCAAGCGGAAGAATTCCCCTCAGAAGAATCTCCAGGAAATAACAACAGCTAATGAGCTGATCAAAAAGGATTTAAATAATATAACAGAAACTGAATTTAGAATAATAGTCATAAAATTAATCGCTGGGCTTGAAAACAGTATAGAGGACAGCAGAGAATCTCTTGCTACAGAGATCAAGGGACTAAGGAACAGTCACGAGGAGCTGAAAAACGCTTTAAACGAAATGCATAACAAAATGGAAACCACCACGGCTCGGATTGAAGAGGCAGAGGAGAGAATAGGTAAACTAGAAGATAAAGTTATGGAAAAAGAGGAAGCTGAGAAAAAGAGAGATAAAAAAATCCAGGAGTATGAGGGGAAAATTAGAGAACTAAGTGATACACTAAAAAGAAATAATATACGCATAATTGGTATCCCAGAGGAGGAAGAGAGAGGGAAAGGTGCTGAAGGGGTACTTGAAGAAATCATAGCTGAGAACTTCCCTGAACTGGGGAAGGAAAAAGGCATTGAAATCCAAGAGGCACAGAGAACTCCCTTCAGACGTAACTTGAATCGATCTTCTGCACGACATATCATAGTGAAACTGGCAAAATACAAGGATAAAGAGAAAATTCTGAAAGCAGCAAGGGGTAAACGTGCCCTCACATATAAAGGGAGACCTATAAGACTCGTGACTGATCTCTCTTTTGAAACTTGGCAGGCCAGAAAGAATTGGCACGAGATTTTCAGTTTGCTAGACAGAAAAAATATGCAGCCGAGAATCCTTTATCCAGCAAGTCTGTCATTTAGAATAGAAGGAGAGATAAAGGTCTTCCCAAACAAACAAAAACTGAAGGAATTTGTCACCACTAAACCAGCCCTCCAAGAGATCCTAAGGGGGACCCTGTGAGAAAAAGTACCAGAGACATCACTACAAGCATAAAACATACAGACATCACAATGACTCAAAATCCATATCTTTCTATAATAACACTGAATGTAAATGGATTAAATGCACCAACCAAAAGACATAGGGTATCAGAATGGATAAAAAAACAAGACCCATCTATTTGCTGACTACAAGAGACTCATTTTAGACCTGAGGACACCTTTAGATTGAGAGTGAGGGGATGGAGAACTATTTATCATGCTACTGGAAGCCAAAAGAAAGCTGGAGTAGCCATACTTCTATCAGATAAACTAGACTTTAAATTAAAGGCTGTAACAAGAGATGAAGAAGGACATTATATAATAGTGACAGGGTCTATCCATCAGGAAGAGCTAACAATTATAAATGTCTATGCGCCGAATACAGGAGCCCCCAAATATATAAAACAATTACTCGTAAACATAAGCAACCTTATTGAGAAGAATGTGGTAATTGCAGGGGACTTTAACACCCCACTTACAGAAATGGATAGATCATCTAGACACACGGTCAATAAAGAAACAAGGGCCCTGAAGGAGACATTGGATCAGATGGACTTGACAGATATATTTAGAACTCTGCATCCCAAAGCAACAGAATATACTGTCTTCTCGAGTGCACATGGAACATTCTCCAAGATAGATCATATACTGGGTCACAAAACAGCCCTTCATAAGTTTACAAGAATTGAAATCATACCATGCATACTTTCAGACCACAATGCTATGAAGCTTGAAATCAACCACAGGAAAAAGTCTGGAAAACCTCCCAAAGCATGGAGGTTAAAGAACACCCTACTAACGAATGAGTGGGTCAACCAGGCAATTCGAGAAGAAATTAAAAAATATATGGAAACAAACGAAAATGAAAATACAACAATCCAAACGCTTTGGGACGCAGCGAAGGCAGTCCTGAGAGGAAAATACATTGCAATCCAGGCCTATCTCAAGAAACAAGAAAAATCCCAAATACAAAATCTAACAGCACACCTAAAGGAACTAGAAGCAGAACAGCAAAGGCAGCCTAAACCCAGCAGAAGAAGAGAAATAATAAAGATCAGAGCAGAAATAAACAAGATAGAATCTAAAAAAACTGTAGAGCAGATCAACGAAACCAAGAGTTGGTTTTTTGAAAAAAATAAACAAAATTGACAAACCTCTAGCCAGGCTTCTCAAAAAGAAAAGGGAGATGACCCAAATAGATAAAATCATGAATGAAAATGGAATTATTACAACCAATCCCTCAGAGATACAAACAATTATCAGGGAATACTATGAAAAATTATATGCGAACAAATTGGACAACCTGGAAGAAATGGACAAATTCCTGACCACCCACACTCTTCCAAAACTCAATCAGGAGGAAATAGAAAGCTTGAACAGACCCATAACCAGTGAAGAAATTGAATCGGTTATCAAAAATCTCCCAACAAATAAGAGTCCAGGACCAGATAGCTTCCCAGAGGAGTTCTACCAGATGTTTAAAGCAGAGATAATACCTATCCTTCTCAAGCTATTCCAAGAAATAGAAAGGGAAGGAAAACTTCCAGACTCATTCTAGGAAGCCAGTATTACTTTGATTCCTAAACCAGACAGAGACCCAGTAAAAAAAGAGAACTACAGGCCAATATCCCTGATGAATACGGATGCCAAAATTCTCAATAAGATACTAGCAAATCGA
>NW_024420572.1:11829-22850 GCF_014898765.1 Herpailurus yagouaroundi
TTCATTCCTGGGATGCAGGGCTGGTTCAACATTCGCAAATCAATCAACATGATACATCACATTAACAAAAAAAAAGAGAAGAACCATATGATCCTGTCAATCGATGCAGAAAAGGCCTTTGACAAAATCCAGCACCCTTTCTTAATAAAACCCTTGAGAAAGTCGGGATAGAAGGAACATACTTAAAGATCATAAAAGCCATTTATGAAAAGCCCACAGCTAACATCATCCTCAACGGGGAAAAACTGAGAGCTTTTTCCCTGAGATCAGGAACACGACAGGGATGCCCACGCTCACCGCTGTTGTTTAACATAGTGCTGGAAGTTCTAGCATCAGCAATCAGACAACAACAGGAAATCAAAGGCATCCAAATTGGCAAAGATGAAGTCAAGCTTTCGCTTTTTGCAGATGACATGCTATTATACATGGAAAATCCGATAGACTCCACCAAAAGTCTGCTAGAACTGATACATGAATTCAGCAAAGTTGCAGGATACAAAATCAATGTACAGAAATCAGTTGCATTCTTATACACTAACAATGAAGCAACAGAAAGACAAGTAAAGAAACTGATCCCATTCACAATTGCACCAAGAAGCATAAAATACCTAGGAATAAATCTAACCAAAGATGTAAAGGATCTGTATGCTGAAAACTATCGAAAGCTTATGAAGGAAATTGAAGAAGATTTAAAGAAATGGAAAGACATTCCCTGCTCATGGATTGGAAGAATAAATATTGTCAAAATGTCAATACTACCCAAAGCTATCTACACATTCAATGCAATCCCAATCAAAATTGCACCAGCATTCTTCTCGAAACTAGAACAAGCAATCCTAAAATTCATATGGAACCACAAAAGGCCCCGAATAGCCAAAGTAATTTTGAAGAAGAAGACCAAAGCAGGAGGCATCACAATCCCAGACTTTAGCCTCTACTACAAAGCTGTCATCATCAAGACAGCATGGTATTGGCACAAAAACAGACACATAGACCAATGGAATAGAATAGAAACCCCAGAACTAGACCCACAAACGTATGGCCAACTCATCTTTGACAAAGCAGGAAAGAACATCCAGTGGAAAAAAGACAGTCTCTTTAACAAATGGTGCTGGGAGAACTGGACAGCAACATGCAGAAGGTTGAAACTAGACCACTTTCTCACACCATTCACAAAAATAAACTCAAAATGGATAAAGGACCTGAATGTGAGACAGGAAACCATTAAAACCTTAGAGGAGAAAGCAGGAAAAGACCTCTCTGACCTCAGCCGTAGCAGTCTCTTACTCGACACATCCCCAAAGGCAAGGGAATTAAAAGCAAAAGTGAATTACTGGGACCTTATGAAGATCAAAAGCTTCTGCACAGCAAAGGAAACAACCAACAAAACGAAAAGGCAACCAACGGAATGGGAAAAGATATTTGCAAATGACCTATCGGACAAAGGGCTAGTATCCAAAATCTATAAAGAGCTCACCAAACTCCACACCCGAAAAGCAAATAACCCAGTGAAGAAATGGGCAGAAAACATGAATAGACACTTCTCTAAAGAAGACATCCGGATGGCCAACAGGCACATGAAAAGATGTTCAGCGTCGCTCCTTATCAGGGAAATACAAATCAAAACCACACTGAGGTATCATCTCACGCCAGTCAGAGTGGCCAAAATGAACAAATCAGGAGACTATAGATGCTGGAGAGGATGTGGAGAAACGGGAACCCTCTTGCACTGTTGGTGGGAATGCAAATTGGTGCAGCCGCTCTGGAAAGCTGTGTGGAGGTTCCTCAGAAAATTAAAAATTGACCTACCCTATGACCCAGCAATAGCACTGCTAGGAATTTATCCAAGGGACACAGGAGTACTGATGCATAAGAGCACTTGTACCCCAATGTTCATAGCAGCACTCTCAACAATAGCCAAATTATGGAAAGAGCCTAAATGTCCATCAACTGATGAATGGATAAAGAAATTGTGGTTTATATACACTATGGAATACTACGTGGCAATGAGAAAAAATGAAATATGGCCTTTTGTAGCAACGTGGATGGAACTGGAGAGTGTGATGCTAAGTGAAATAAGCCATACAGAGAAAGACAGATACCATATGGTTTCACTCTTATGTGGATCCTGAGAAACTCAACAGGAACCCATGGGGGAGGGGAAGGAAAAAAAAAAAAAAAAAAAAATAGGTTAGAGTGGGAGAGAGCCAAAGCATAAGAGACTGTTGAGAACTGAGAGCAAACTGAGGGTTGATGGGGGGTGGGAGGGAGGAGAGGGTGGGTGATGGGCATTGAGGAGGGCACCTTTTGGGATGAGCACTGGGTGTTGTATGGAAACCAATTTGACAATAAATTTCATATATAAATAAAAAAAAATTAATTTTATTTAAAAAATTTGTTTTAAATTTAAATTCAAGTTAGTTAACATACAATGTAGTCTTGGCTTCAGGAGTAGAACCCAGTGATTCATCTCTTACATATGACACCCAGTGCTTATCCCAAAATATTCCCTCATTAATGTACATCATCCATTTAACCCATCCCCTCACTCACCTTCCAAACATTAATTTTAAATTGATAATCTCATACCATACTCAATGCACAGAAGGGACTAAGAATTTGGCAGTAAAACAGAACAGTGTTTTTCAAATGAGAAGTGACTGTCATTAAGTATTACTGAAGAGTATTCAGGAAGTCATGAAATTTAAGCCTGGGGCATTGAGTTAACCCCGATGGTAAGAATTGTAGGTTTGCTTATTTTTGCTCTAGGCAAAGAGCTTTAAGATGATAAGAGAAATACTATTGATAATATTTGAACAAACTATACATAGAATGGAGGAAGAAAATACTTACGAAATTGTAAAAGTGACTTAGAATCTAAAATTTCCAAAATTCTAGAGTTTATTATTAAATAGATGAATTTAGGGCACCCTGGAAGTTGTTTAAGTAGTAATTGAATTGAATAGAATTGAATGAGTTAATAGGGGCGCCTGGGTGGCTCAGTCAAACATCTGACTTCCGCTCAGGTCATGATCTCATGGTTCATGGGATCGAGCCCGGTGTGGTGTCGGGCTCTGTGCTGACAGCTCAAAGCCTGGAGCCTGCTTCAGATTCTGTGTCTCCCTCTCTCTCTACTCTGTCTCTCTGTCTCAAAATTAAATAATAAGCATTAAATTTTTTCAAAGAATTAATAAATTTGTATATCAAGATAACGATATAAGTAAATTTCTACAAAGAATAGGGCAATAGTGTGTTAGTCAAGTTGGGATTCAACTGAACAAATATTTTGGTGCTTCAGTTTCAACTCAGAGTAAACTTTATTAGGGTTATGATGGCTTTCACCCTATCTCTGTCCTATTTAGAATTTTTCTGATGAATAGAATGCAGTTGTGGGGGAAATATATAGAATAGAGGCAGTTTCCAAAAGGGTGGAAAGTTTAGGTAATAAGTTGTGATTTTTAAAAAGTTGACAAAGATTTCAAAATTATAGCAGAAGTTTTATTATGGAACAAAACTAGGGATATTTAACAGGTGTAATGGGTTCTTATATTTTGGTTTTAGAAAGCAATATTCCTTCAATACTCATGGCTGAGATTGTGTTGAAAAAAGTTCAGGAAGATCCTTCCATTTCTGGCTGTATGACAGACTTTAATCCTAAAAACAAAACAAAACAAAAAATCTCATCACTAAAAAGTGGTTAAAATAACGGCTAAATGTTTTTAACATATTTTTATTTTCAAGATTATAAGGCAAAAAATTTATTTCCTCAGGAGCCAGACCCAATTTTCCTCAAATAGCTTTATTAAGGTATAACTGACATTCAATAAATTGTACATATTTTTTTTTAATTTTTTTTTCAACGTTTATTTATTTTTGGGACAGAGAGAGACAGAGCATGAACGGGGGAGGGGCAGAGAGAGAGGGAGACACAGAATCGGAAACAGGCTCCAGGCTCTGAGCCATCAGCCCAGAGCCCGACGCGGGGCTCGAACTCACGGACCGCAAGATCGTGACCTGGCTGAAGTCGGACGCTTAACCGACTGCGCCACCTAGGCGCCCCTGTACATATTTAAAGTGTATGATTTGACAACTTTTGACAAATGTATACACCACCAAAAAAAAAAAAAAACACATTAAAAAATGGATTTATCTATTTCCCCAAAAGTTTCCCTGTGACCCTTTTCTAGTCCCTTCTTTATATCCGTCCCACACCCCCCTTCTCAGGCAGCCACTACAGATTAGTTCTCATTTTCTAGAATTCTAATATATATCAAAACATATAATATGGTCATTTTATTCCATATTGAACCAGAAGCAAAATTTGATGCAGAACTTTTTAATGGATTAACTGAGGTGACAAAAGACAGAAAAGTGAAAAGTCAGAATGAAGACATCTGCATAAAACTGGGCTTGCCTAAATGTACATCCTCTGTGGAAGGGTAAAGAAGAAAAAAAAATATTATCCCAAAGGGGAACACTATGGAAATTTGCTTCTACAGGTATTGCCTCGCAGATGAAAGGGAAATAATTAGAACTGAGTTGTGTTTCTATTACCTAAAATTTATGGTTCAAAATAATCCAAGCTAAGAATTTAGTCTAAAATGATCGTCCGCTGGTAGGGATTTCAGACACTTGGAAGAAATATAAGCAAATTCTCTCAGAAGGAACATAAGTTTCAGTTCATGACATGTGAGAAGCCAACAACGGCAAGACTAGATTATATTAGCAAAGGTTTTATTTGAGAAACCACCTGTGAAATATAAAAGGCTTAGGAGAAGCGGTTGGGAGGAGTTTTCAAATTGTGATACAGGTCTGGCACCTGTGTAATGTAGAGCGAGAAAAGAAAGTTGGGTGGAAAGACTGCAACATAATCAAATAGCCAGTTCATATCTGGTTGGCGTCATCAGTGAGTAGTGCTATATGAGGGGCTACCATTGGTCTCTACTGCTGGCAGTCTTATGTTGTGAACAAGACCTGGCTTCTTAGTGGCATATGGATCATCACATAGATCAAAAGAAATGAATAGAGAAGTCAGAGATAAATTCAGAAATATATAGAAACTTGATATAAAACAAGGCAGTATTTATGATCAGTAGTAAAGAAAGGTATTAAAAGGAAACACTAACTCAAAAAGATATATGCACCTACCCTATGTTTATTGTGGCATTATTTACAAGAGCCCAAGGTATAGAAACAGCCCATGTGCCCACTGATAGATGAATGGATAAAGAAGATGTGTTTTGTGTGTATATGTACATATTAATATTAATCAGCCTTAAAAGCAAATAAGATCTTGCCATTTGTGACAACATGATCAAACCTAGAGGGTATTATGCCAAGTGAAATAAGTCAAAGAAAAACAAATGCTATGCAGTTTCACTTAAATGGGGGTATCTAAAAAACAAAACAAATAAATAAACAAACAAACAAAAAGCAGAATCATACCTATAAAAATAGAGAGCACAGTTGGTTAAGCATCTGACTCTTGATTTCAGCTCAGGTAGTGATCTCACAGTTCTTGAGATGGAGCCCCGTTATCAATCAGCGTGGAGCCTGCTTGGGATTCTCTCTCTCCCTCTCTCTCTGCCCCTCCCCAACTTGTGCTCTCTTTCCTTCTGTGTGTGTGTGTGTGTGTGTGTGTGTCAAAATAGATAAAAATGTTTTATTTTTAAATACAGAGAATGAATCACAGGGGAGAGAACAGGGGAATGGGCAAAATGGGTGAAAAGGAGTGATGCTTCCAGTTATGGAATGAGTAAGTCACGGATATTAAAGGTACAGAATAGGGAATATGATCAAAGGTACTGTAATAGGTTTGAATGGCCACAGATTGTAGGTACACTTGTGGTGAGCAAAGCATAACCTATAGAGTTGTTGAATAACTATGGTTACTGTACACCTGAAACAAATACAATCTTGTAGAGCAGGAAGAACTTATATACTGATAGTGCAAGTGTATACTGTTACATATACTTAGGAAAATAATAGATCATTAGCTCTTAAAATGGACTATGTGCATATACTGGACAGGCAGCAATGTAGGTACAACACAATGTCTAAGAGAAGGGATTCCATTATGCAGAAGCAGACATGTTTTTCAGAACTTGGTGGGAAAAATTCAGGGATAATAACAAAGGTAGGGATAATAGCAATCTATCACAGGTGTAGAAAAGAAGCAGCATCCTCACCCCAAGCCATCTGGGGAACCATAATAAGACCTAACGAAGAATTTTAAAATATAAATTTTTAAAAATGATACAGTTGTCTGTGGAAGAAATACTTTTACTCAATATGGTCTCAGTAGCAAAAAAAAAAAAAAAAAAAAAGAATGCTCAAAAATATTATTTGTGCCTAATTAGAGAAAGAATAATTTTTTAAAATTAGACCAGCCTTAGAAAATATTGCCTTAGAAAAGGGGAATTATATCTCCAACTTACACCTAAATGACTGAATTATTGAGGAAAAAGTAGAGAGAGAGAGAGAGAGTGCACAGGTGCTCAGCCTCAAGCTTCTCCCCCTCCACCACCCAGTGTGCACATCTTGTTTAATTCCACCCCACGGATGCGGACAGTACCCGTGAATATGAAACGATACTACTCTCATACTTAAGCTACCAATCAGTTGATTTTGAGTTAATCAATAGGGAGATTATCTGGTTGTGCCTGTTCTAATCAGATGATCCCTTGAAGCTGTAGATTGGAGGGAAACACGTGGCAAGGATCTGGCTGGCAACCATCAAAGAGCAGAGGCATCTAACTGGACAATGGATTCAGGGTGATGAATTCTACTACCACATGAGCTTAAAAAGGATCCAATCTTTAGAAAGGAAAGAAACCCAAACAACTTATTTTCAGCCTTGTGAGACACTGAACACAGGACCCAGTGAACCCATGCCTACACAGGAGACCCATGGAAACTGTGAGATAGCAAATTTTTGTAAGTCAGGTTTGCAATCATCTGTTATACAGCAATAGGAAGTCAATGCAATGTTAAATCTGAATAAGAAGGATGATTGGGGCGCCTGGGTGGCTCAGTTGTTTGAGGGTCCGACTTTAACTTAGGTCATGATCTCATGATTCATAAGTTCAAGTCCCACATCCAGCTCTGTGCTGACAGCTCAGATCCTGGAGCCTGTCTTCAGATTCTGTGTCTCCCTCTCTTTCTGCCCTTCACCTACACACACTCTGTCTCTCTGTCTCTGTCTCTCAAAAATAAATTAAAAAATTTAAAAAAAGAAAAGAAAGAGGACTGATATTTGTGGTCTGGGTAAGGCAGTAGGATATTATTTGCACACACACTCACACACACACACAAAACAAAACTAAAAACAAAACAAAATAAACAAAAAATCTTGGGCTTCTAGTTTACTTGCAAGCCAGGTTTTACGGTTTATTATGTTTCAAGCAGTGCTAGTGTTAATTACAACGTGTTTATGCAATTGATATAAGTCATTTAGAAAGTTTTCAGACTGCAGTGTTTTCTTCAACTTTTAATTTATATGCAATGTCTGAGTCCCCCAAACCTTACCCACATAGACATATCCTGGAGAAAATGAAAGAACACGCTAAATTCTTAAACTAAAAAGACACAGATTATAGCTTTAAAAAAAAAAATAAGTCTGCTGAAACGGATGGCGTTTCTCTAACTCTATATCTTAAGAATTTAAAATATTTCATGAAATTTGGATATTTTGGTTCAATATTTTAATAAATAAAAAACGTATTTCCTAATACTTCCTCCCTGCAAATTCATCTTTCTCTCTCGCAAATACTAATGACTTACTTCTACATGGAAGAGAGTGAACACTTCAAAGGACCTGTGGTCGGCACAGCATGGTAGGTGGTACATGAAATCCAGCTACTTAAAAGACCTGGTTTGTCTTTCATGTTAGTGGAAAACAAATAATTTTAATACACCCCAGGGTAAAACCAATGGGATTTTTTATGATTGTTATTAAAAGCATCACACTCTCCATTATCTTTGCTTCTTTAGAAATATTGTGTCTAATTCTTAACTCCTCTTTGTTAATTCATTTTTGGTCCTTTGTTACAATATGAGACAAATTGGCTTGTCACTTATCTTCCTTAGCCATCATATTTACAAATAATCTCATACAGTAGTTGAGAAAGATCACAATTACACTGCTCATACAATATCATAGAAACTGAATAGGGTCATATCAGGATAAAAGAAGGCACTTGAACCTTCCCAGAATATCCTCACTCTATTAAAATGGCAGTATTGTTGTATGTTCATTTCATTTTTAGTCAATATCAAAGCAAATATCTGCCAGGAACTGGTGACACAAAGTATTGCCAATTTAGCTTCGAGAAAGTTTATACCATTTCAAACTCCTGCCTATACTGTCAGATGGGAATGTGTCACTCTCAAAAAAATTATAATAAATCTGCTCATTATCATGTTAAAAATAATTTCCCAGTTTGATAAGCAACACATTTGATCTTAAAATATTTTAATTTTGTATTTCTTTCATTATTAATAAGGCTCTTAACTATTTTTTCATGTAATTATAGGTCATTTGTTGTTTCTTCTCCCCTGAATAAATTCATGTTTTCACCATGCCTTAAAACACTTGCTTTTAATTTAATTACCTTGTAGCTTCACACAAGATTCTCCACAGATTGTTGAAACACCTTCCTTTTCATTTCTCTAAAAATATAATTTATAAAGGATAATTTTTGACTTTCTCAGTAGGATCCATATTAATACAATTGAAATAATAAAATGTTTTTTAATTTGTGTATAATTAAATTAATAACTATTCACTATGTCAATTATCAACTAACAAAGGCTCATAATTTAATCTTTTAAAAATACTTATTAACTGGAAGTTATTATTCAAAAGATAAAATGCATAATCAACCTTTGTAGAAAAAATTGCTGTATAAGTTTAGTGATGTTGGAATTTAATATTGTAAGATTTTCCCCATATCATATCCTTAATAGTAAATATTGATTTTATTCATCATAAATTATTTTTCAAGTTTTAGTATGTTTGCTAATATATGATAATATGGCTATGTTTTATCATTAAACAATTCATCATCTTCATAAAATTTCTACTACTGTCTTTTTCTGTTTCTCTTCTTCTACAGTTCAGGCACACGTATAGTTAAAAAAAAGCTTATAGTTAAAAAACATTGTAATACTGTAAACAAACTATTTAAATTTATTTATTAATATTTATTATATATACATATTTTTAATCTATGAGATGACAAATCACAATGGCTACATATTTCAATGAAAATGCTTATTAAAACCATTAAAAATAAATTGTGTATACTAGGTTTTAAATAAAGCTGTATAGGTTGAAAAGTAAGGAGACAGCTACAGTTTTCTAAAAAGAGCAATTACTGAACACCGGAAGATGGTGGCGTAGGAGGACGCTGGGCTCACCACGTGTCCTGCTAATCACTTAGATTCCACCTACACCTACCTAAATAACCCAGAAAACCGCCAGAGGATTAGCAGAACTGAGTCGCTGGATCCAAGCGCAGACGAGAGGCCCACGGAGAGGATAGGAAGGGCGGCGAGGCGGTGCGCGCTCCACGGACTGGCGGGAGGGAGCCGGGGCGGAGGGGCGGCTCGCCGGCCAAGCAGAGCCCCCGAGTCTGGCTTGCAAAAAGCGGAGGGGCCTGACGGACTGTGTTCCAACAGCAAGCGCGACTTAGCGTCTGGGAGGTCGTAAGTTAACATCTCTGCTCAGAAAGTGGGAAGGCTGGAGGACAAAGGGAAGGAGAGCTGCTGAGCCCCCGGACGACAGAGCTCAGTTTGGTGGGGAACAAAGGCGCTCGCCAGCCCCATCTCCCCCGCCCATCCCCCAGCCAAAATCCCAAAGAGAACCAGTTCCTGCCAGGGAACTTGCTCGCTCCGCACAAACACCCAACTCTGCGCTTCTGCGGAGCCAAACTTCCGGCAGCGGAGCTGACTCCTTCCTGCTGCCACAGGGCCCCTCCTGAAGTGGATCACCTAAGGAGAAGCAAGCTAAGCCTGCCCCTCCTGCCCCTGTGCACCTTGCCTACCCACCCCAGCTAAGACGCCAGATCCCCAACATCACAAGCCTGGCAGTGTGCAAGTAGCCCAGACAGGCCACCCCACCCCACAGTGAATCCCGCCCCTAGGAGAGGGGAAGAGAAGGCAGGCACCAGTCTGACTGTGGCCCCAGCGGTGGGCTGGGGGCAGACATCAGGTCTGACTGCGGCTCCTCCCACCAACTCCAGTTATACACCACAGCACAGGGGAAGTGCCCTGCAGGTCCTCACCACGCCAGGGACTATCCAAAATGACCAAGCGGAAGAATTCCCCTCAGAAGAATCTCCAGGAAATAACAACAGCTAATGAGCTGATCAAAAAGGATTTAAATAATATAACAGAAACTGAATTTAGAATAATAGTCATAAAATTAATCGCTGGGCTTGAAAACAGTATAGAGGACAGCAGAGAATCTCTTGCTACAGAGATCAAGGGACTAAGGAACAGTCACGAGGAGCTGAAAAACGCTTTAAACGAAATGCATAACAAAATGGAAACCACCACGGCTCGGATTGAAGAGGCAGAGGAGAGAATAGGTAAACTAGAAGATAAAGTTATGGAAAAAGAGGAAGCTGAGAAAAAGAGAGATAAAAAAATCCAGGAGTATGAGGGGAAAATTAGAGAACTAAGTGATACACTAAAAAGAAATAATATACGCATAATTGGTATCCCAGAGGAGGAAGAGAGAGGGAAAGGTGCTGAAGGGGTACTTGAAGAAATCATAGCTGAGAACTTCCCTGAACTGGGGAAGGAAAAAGGCATTGAAATCCAAGAGGCACAGAGAACTCCCTTCAGACGTAACTTGAATCGATCTTCTGCACGACATATCATAGTGAAACTGGCAAAATACAAGGATAAAGAGAAAATTCTGAAAGCAGCAAGGGGTAAACGTGCCCTCACATATAAAGGGAGACCTATAAGACTCGTGACTGATCTCTCTTTTGAAACTTGGCAGGCCAGAAAGA
>NW_024420573.1:0-3544 GCF_014898765.1 Herpailurus yagouaroundi
GAAGAAAAGTAAATGAAGATAGGGATCTCACTTTCTGTCACGTCACTCAAGCATCCCTTTTTCAGTCGGCCAGAAGAAAAGACCTTGCCCCTGAAGTGTCATAAACACCTGCCTACATAAAGATGACAACAACGCTTAAGGCAGTCTTCAAAGTTGTTCAAGTAGCGTTCCCCTGTCTCCATGAGACAGGAATGATGCAAGCTACTTTGAACACTTGTTCATGTTCTGGTACCTTCCTCATCGTCTTCACCTTCCTAACAACTTGGCAAGATGGACCCCGTTCGTCCCTTTTCAGTTCACAGACTGAAGTTTCGAGAGGCAAAGTGATTTTCACGGAGCCACACGGCAGGCAGTCTCTGGCGAGGCTGGGTCCCTGAGGGTGATCCGTCACCTCGGAAGCCACATTCCTTCTTCGTCAGTGTGCTGCCCTCCCCATTCTGATAGTTCCAATTTCAGTACGTGAAGGAGGAATCAAAGTACTAACAGAGTGCATCCCTCTATTCTAAGTATCTTCTATAAAATGATAAGCAGACGAGCACATAAAAAATAAACTATCAAAGCCAGTAACATTCGCTGCTTATGATTGTGTCCATGTATTCATTTCATCCTGTTTCCATCTGTTTTTTTCTCTGCTACCTCTTAGCGGGCACGTAGCAGGAGGCATTAAAGTTTCGAGAAAACGTTACGGGAGGAATTTGAAAATAGAGAATGTTCTCCCTGTTAATCGAATTTTAGTTTAATTGGGGAAAAAAATCCCTCTATTATTTCATTCTAGCTAGCTCAGGGAACCCTGGGTTGAGGCCAGCGCAATGGGAGTGCCATTTAAGAAGTACTAGGTGGTGCCTTTGCTATTCTGCCCCGCGGTTGACCTTGCTCCCTCCCCTCCAGCTCCAAGAGAAGACAATTCTGTCCGTGGGTGGGAGTCAGCCCTTGGCTTCCTGGAGAATGTCCACATGGATGGGCAGCTTGAATTGAGCCTTTTTTTTTTTGTGATGTTAAACCCTGGGGATCTACTGGGTTGGGGCCATTACCTCATTTCGCAAATACCGTAAGGGTCAGAGAATCTCTAAGCTTCTTACCCAAGGGGAGAACTGATATCCTGGTCTCTTTACTGCCTTGCCCTTAGCTCTTCAAATAATATTATTTTATTTGTCTATCCATTTTGCCACACTCCACGGCAGTATTCATACCAGTTTTCATAGACATCAAGCTTTGAATTCGGATCGGCATCCGCGTTCCGGCCTCGCCTCTTACTAGCTCTGTCCCTGGGCAAGTTAAAGGGCCTTGTCAAGCCCCAATCATCTGGTTTTTTTCGTTTTGTCTTGTTTTAATAATCTGTTGGTTTAAATGGGGGATCATAATGCATAGGGTTACTTTAAATATTGAATGAAATAATACTAGGTACCTAATAAATAGTCAGTGACTGTTAACTGCTATTTTAATGCTGTCAACTCTTTCAGAAACTGGGGAGTGACAAGTTTAAAGGGCTCACTCTACTCTAATTGTGCATGTAACAAGGTTGATTTCAAATCTTCTTCATCCATTCATTCAATAAAGGCACAGTGAGCACCCACCCTATGCCACCGTGTGGCCCACGTACCTACACGGCTATACTGACGAGCCATTGGGATTCATCTGTGTGCCACAGACCCAACATTGGGGGAGGTGAGAACAGCAGGGACATATTGGCTTCAAATGCGGGCTGGTTTCTGGCTACCACGTCAAGGGCAACAATGGAACGTTTTACTAAATTCCATCGGTGGAATAGGACAGAAGAGGGTTAAATCCTTCTTTAAGGGTGTAAGTCCTTCAAAAGCGAAACCTGGTGCTACCTCATTGAAGTCTTCGAGGGTCTTGCTAATATCCTTGCTTCAGTATTTATCTTGAATAACTTAATAAGTAATGGTATTGAAATATCCTCAGTGATATTTTAAAGATAGTAGAGAAAACATGAAGGGAAGATTTACTCAGTAGGTGTAATGGTTCTCCACTGTCTTGACCTGTGAGGTGCGTGTGTGCTTGACCTGTGGCGTGTGGGCTCAATGACGCATGACCTGAGTCCTCACTACCTGTGACACATGTGCTTGGTTTCCCTGGGCCTCTCCCCTACCCCATTAGAAACTCCTCTACTTCATTCCCCTGCATTCCTTCCTACCTAGATGGCTCATTTCAATCCCAGATTTCCACTAAATGTCCCAGGGCAAGGGATGCCTTGGTGGCCCAGTCCGTTAAGTGTCTGACTTCAGCTCAGGTCATGGTCTCATGGTTCGTGGGTTCGAGCCCCGCATCGGGCTCTGTGCTGATGGCTCAGAGCCTGGAGCCTGCTTCGGATTCTGTGTCTCCCTCTGTCTCTGTCCCTCCCCGACTTGTGCTCTGTTTCCTTCTGTCTCAAAAATAAATAAACATTAGATAAATAAATAAATAAATAAATAAATAAATAAAGTAAAATGAAATAAATGTCCCAGGCCATGACCTTGAGTCTGTGGCCTTCCTATTCCTAGACACAGCCCTCCGGGGCATTTAGTCTATGTCCAGACTACTCTTTATTGAACTGAATTTACTCATTCAGAAGCACTTGTTAACTTTTTTAGAGATAAAACCCAAAGAAGAAACTAGGTAGAGCCAATATCAAGCCCTAGTTCTCAATAATACCCCTGGGCCCCTGGACCCTTTATCTTCTTCCCTCCCTCCCACCGCCCCGGTGCAGATCTCACTCCCTGCTGGGGTGGACCTGGGAGCTGTGTGCCCACCGCCACGAGGATCCAAAATGAAGGCCACGCTCACCACCCCTCTTCCCTGGCACATTTTCATCAGGTGTTGGCAAATATTAATAAGGTAACATGAGGTCCTCAAGTGACTTCTGCCCCCGGCTTTGTCTGAGGGCTGTTTACCCCTTCGTTTTCTCTACGCCGGTCCCGCTCAACTTGGCTCCAAACCCATTATTCCCTGAGCTAAGGCAGCCTCCGTGCCCAACGATGACCTCCTTGTCTTTCTTGCATCTTTGTTCTGAGTTCTATCTCATTGCTCAGAGTGCCTGGGGTTGTGGGCAGGGTGGGGCCTGGGAGGTGCGAGCTTTGGTGTGGGTGCCTGACCAGCGCTGGGGGCCGTCTGTGCTCAGCCTGAAGGAGCCCCAGGTGGGAAGAGAGATCTCTGGAGAAAACCACCCACAGCCACCTCGTGTTGGCCTGCCCAGAGAGAGGAGAGACACGGGGTCAGGTAGACATCAGAACAAAGCCTATCACAGCGGTTCTCCATCACCTTTGGAAGAGGGGGTCCAAAGAGTGTATATATATATATATATATATATATATATATATATATTCCAAATATATATTTGGAAGAGTATACCTGGCACGGGACTACCTGACCCTGAAATTGTCACGGAGACCACTCCAGCCTGCTTTCTCCAGAGGGGCTTCTGGCTTGCGTCCTACTTAGTAAGTCACTTTATTTCAATCTCCTGTGGATTTAATACTGGGGACAAGTCCAGGGAACCTCATGCCCGGGGCAGCAAGAGAATGGAGGAAGGGGCAGGCCATTCAAA
>NW_024420574.1:0-7745 GCF_014898765.1 Herpailurus yagouaroundi
TGATCTCATGGTTCGTGAGTTCAAGCCCCGCATTGGGCTCTGTGCTGACGGCTCGGAACCTGGAGCCTGCTTCGGATTCTCGGTCTCCCTCTCTCTGCCCCTCCCTGACTAGTGCTCTGTCTCCCTCTGTCTCTCAAAAATAAATAAATGTAAAACAAAATTAAAAAAAAAGATATGCACCTCAGTTTATTTGATTCGACTTTGCTTTCTGTCAGCAGCACATTGTACTCCCAACTGTATGGGTCTTGCACACTTTTGTCTGATTTACTCCTAACTTTAAATGTTTTCTCGAATATCTCAGTTGTTAATGGCTGGGATAGAGAAACAGCTCTGGTGACATACAATTCAGACACCACACAATTCGGCCACTGGCCGTGTGCAATCCAACTGTTTTTCGTGTGTTCACAGGTGGTGCAACTATCCCCACCATCTAACCACACGCGATGCGATTCTAGAACATTCCCATCACCCCAGAAACAAGCCCCATACCCCTCAGTCATCACTACTCATTCCTCCCACCCCACGACGCCTCGGGCTCACGCGACCACAAACCTCCCATCCCCGCCCGCTCCGGACACTGAGCGTGATGGGAACCTTGCACCGTGTGGACTTCTGTGCCCGGCGCCTGTCACTGAGTGTGAGGACTTCAGGGTCCCTCACGTTGCCACACCAGGATCAGTGCTTTGCTCCTTTGATGGCTGAGGAACATTCCACGGGTGGACATCTGGGGTGTTTCAGCTTTGGGGCTGTTACGAACAATGCTGCGGTGAACGCTATGTGTATGTCTCCGTGTCTCTGGGCTGTGCCTGACGGGCCATGTGTAGCATCTGGGATAACTGCCAGGAGGGTTTCCAAAGGGCCCGTAGCACTACGTTCCCGCCAGCAACATCCGAGGGGTCCGGGTTTGCCACATACCTGGAGGCACTTACTGGACTCCCATCTGCTGAAACTTTGGTGTCTGTGTTTATGAGGAAGGCCGGCCTGTGGTTTTCCTGTGGTGTCTTCAGTGGTCTTGGGATGAGGGTGGTTCTGGCTCCAAGAACGAGTCGGGAAACATCCCTGCTCTGGATTTTCCTGGGCCACATTGTAGAGAGGCCACACTGGTTCTCCGCTAAATGCTTGCCAGATCCACCCGCGAAGCCTTGTGGCCGGTAGTTTTCTTGCTCAGAAGCTTGTTGCTACAAAGTTAATTTCCTTAACAGGTGTATCTATTTCTCTGGTGGTTTGTGTCTTTGGAGAAATGTGTCCGTTACATCCAAGTTGTCAAATTTACTGACACAAAGTTGTCCCTAAGATCCCCTTTCTCATCCCCTCCAGGGTCTGTAGGGTCTGTGCTGTCATCACTCGGTCCTGATTCACTCTGTCTCTCTTGCCTTCATCGATCAAACTGGGTAGAGATGCCTCAGTGTCAGAGGCTTCCTCAAATTACGCCTTACAACAGGAGGGACCAACGCATCTCCGCCTCTCCGGCTCTGGACGCTGAACGAGACGGGGCTCGGAACCGGCAGCGACGGAGGGTGGATGCCATCCGGGGAAGGGGATCCGGTTGTTAGGCTCCCACCTCCACAGTGACAGCAGCCTACTCTCACAAGGCGTCTGCGTGGCCAGCTGTCCGGCCCGGGCTGTGGCCTCTGATGGATGCCGCTGGTCACCCGAGTCTTGATCTGATGACACGGCCCCACGGGGCTTCTCAGGCCACAGTCACCCAAGTGCAGAACCGTGTGGTGCAATTCACCTCCACACGCCCGTGTCTGGAGTCAGGATTCCCCTCCCCTGCAGATCTCCCAGGGAGAGCTGAGGCCCAGGAGGGACACAGGTGGAGGGAAAGCGAGGAGGTCCCTGGGCCTGTGCCCTCTGCTGTGAAGTGTGTGTGATTTGAGCTCCATTACTTCCTGGGTTTACTTGACTAAAATACAAAACAGTAAACATACACAGTGGGACCTAATTGTAGGGACTATGTCATTATTTTAAGACTAAAATAAACAAAACAAATTTCTCTGGGTAATGGTATAAATAGACAAAGAAAGTGACAGGGGCTAGGGACACCCCGGCGGGTACGTAAAGCCCCCAGCCCAGGAGGCTCCACACATGAACACCTCCCCTCTGCACCTGCATCTCTGACCGACTCCGCCCAAAACCCACCAGAAACATGGGCTGCTGTGGCTGTTCCGGAGGCTGTGGCTCCAGCTGTGGGGGCTGCGGCTCCAGCTGCTGTGTGCCCGTGTGTTGCTGCAAGCCCGTGTGCTGCTGTGTGCCAGCCTGTGCCTGTTCCAGCGGCGGCTCGTGTGGGGGCTCCAAGGGGAGCTGTGGCTCCTGTGGCTCCTGTGGCTGCTGCCAGTCCTGCTGCTGCAAGCCCTGCTGCTGCTCTTCCGGCTGTGGGTCCTCCTGCAGCCAATCCAGCTGCTGTGTCCCCGTGTGCTGCCAGTGCAAGGTCTGAGGCTCTGGCTTATGGCCTCAGGGAACTCCGAAAGACCTGCGCTTGCCCTCAAGTGACTATAGGTCCATCCTGGTTACACCCCCCCAAGAAAAAACACACAAAGCCCGCCCCCCAAACACTTCCTCTCCACTTGCTGGATCCCTCCAGGGTCTTGGCTTAGACTTTGCCCCCAGCCCTTGTGGCAAAGCAATGGACTACTCTCACACACATTCCCTACAAAGGCGATCCCATCCTGCAGGCCCTTTGGCCTCTCCTACGCCCATGCCTTCATGCCTGAGCCACACTACCTGGAAAAGGCCCACAGGGCCAGGACGTGGCCCAGATCCCCCTCTCTCACCATTCTCTGTGTCAAAGCACCACATCCTTGCTCTCCTCTGCTTGCCAGGAGCTTGGTGGCATTGGCATCGCAATGTCTCCTGGAAGCTGCCTCACTAACACAGGTGTGTTAAGATCCAATGGGTCTTGGTGCACCACCCCCATAAGTGGTAAATAAACTCTCCCCCCATAAGTCTTGGTCTTCGTGTGGCGGTTTCCTTCCATCCGCGCTCTCACTTGCAAAACACACCGTGTGTCCCTCATCTCACTTCTTCAGGGACCGCTGCTCCCCACATCTTCACTGCTGTCACTCCACTCTTGGCTCACTGCTCACTGCACATACGTTTGTGGAATTAAATCAGGAACGACTCACTACACGCATGGAGGAATGAGTCAATAAGTCAGGAAGAGACGCCTGAATGTAAAAGAGTCGTTCTTATCAGGCTTAAGGGAGCCCAGACAGCTGAGCCTCCATGGCATTCAGACTTTGTTGGAATCGTGGAGGCTGCTCCTTCCCCATGCCATGATCTGCTTCGCAAGGCATCCCATGAGTGGGGTCTGCGCCCATCCAGGCCGCAGAGCAGGAGCCAAGCCTAGAGAGAGGGCAGTGACTTCAAAATGGGCTGTGTTCCTCAGGTGTTCCGGATGACAAAAGGAGAAACGGTGCCGTTGTCAGACACCAGAGGCAGGGTGTCTCGGCACAGACTGACGAGCACTCTTTCCAGCTCTGGGCTCACACACATCACAGCGTTGGTTCCACACAGGATGCAACAGAAGGCGATGTCCTCGACCCGATCAAAGGATCTACCAAACAGCCACAGCTGCCACCACACGTCCCACTGAAAGCCTGGAATTTCCTTTGAAGGTCAGGGACAGGAAAGGATGTCCACATTCACCACATCTACTCAACATTGCACTCAAGGTCTACCCAGGGTAATAAAGCAAGACAAGGACGTAAAAGGCCTCCATGTGGGAAACGAAGAAGGAAAAGTATGTCTCTTCACAGAACACATAATCTTGCACAAACAAAAGAACCTAAGACGTGCACGCACACGGGTGCGTGTGCGCGCGCACACACACACACACACACACACACACACACACAAACCACAATCATAAATCAACTCAGTGGGTTGCACGATCCATCCGCAATATACAACAATCAGCTGTATTTCTAGACACGAGCAATGAAGAATCATCATTGAAATTCAGAAAACAGTGTCCTCGAAAAGAACAAATACTTAAGAATATACTTGAAGGGGCACCTGGGGGGCTCAGTCAGTCTAGCGTCCCACCCTTGATTTTCGCTCAGGGTGTGGTCACGCATGGGCTCGTGAGTTCGAGCCCCACATCGGGCTCCATGCTGACACCTTGGAGCTTTCTTGGGATTCTCTCTCTCTACTCCTCTCCTGCCCATGCACTTGCTCTCTCGCTCAAAATAAATAATGAAACTTAAAAAAATTCTTTTAAAAAAGGCACACTCAACAGAAAAGGGCATATCCGGACAAACGTAGTTGGAAATTGGAAAGGATGGCGTGAGGTTGTCAAGAAAGATTCTCAGATAAACAAGGAGTTGAGAGAATTGTCCCACAAAACCTGCAGCAAAAAACAGCAAATGATAAAGGAAAAAAATATCCAGTAGGCACCGGAAAAGGTATAATAAAACAGAATGATAAGATATTTTTTGATAAATTCATTATCTGTTTAAAAAAGGCAAGAGCCAAATAAGAAAAATTATATTACTGCATTTTCTGTACAATAGTCATGTGTGGGAATAAAAATGAGACTTTGCAAAGGCACATGTTTCGTTAACAAGGAAATATAGACACTGTTCAGTTTCAATTAAAAATTAAGTGTAATCACCAGAAGAATAAAAGCAGAATGTTTAGGGGAGCCTAGGTGGCTCAGTCGGTGAAGCGTCTGACTCTCGGTTTGGGCTCAGGTCACGATCTCACGGTTCGTGAGTTTGAGCCTCACGTCAGGCTCTGCACTGACAGCACGGAGCCTGCTTGGGATTATCTCTCCCTCTCTCTGCCCCTCCCCCCCCCCCCCCCGGAGCTCGCTCTTTCTCTCTCAAAACAGACAAATAAATAATAAATATATAATGGATAATTTTTAAACCAGGAGAAGAAACCTGATGTATACAATGGCGTGTGGTAACCACAGAACAAGAGAAGACAGCCCGGTGACAGACGTGACTTCGATGGCAGAAACAGGTCCTGGTCTGGCAAGGACATCGTGAGAGTGGTGGATTCCATCTCCCAACAGAGGCGAGGGATTAAATTAAAAATAAAAGACCCAACAGTCTGCGACCTACAGGACTCAGCGTAGCTGACGATACAAAGACGGGAAAGTCCGCACTGGGGCGTGTGCACCTGAGGACAGGGACAGTAGTGGCGATGGTGAGCCATAGTGCAGCCTTCTGACGCTGAAAGGGCCAGCACGTGGAGCACGTGTTCTCCTATCCCAAGGCAACAATATTAGAAATCAAGTCACAAAGGCAGTGGTTACACTACTGTATGTCTGCAAATTCGGGAGTAAAGAAGTAATCACAAGAGAAAATATGAAATACTTAATGGTAATGTTAATAAAAGCAGCACTTGTGACTGGAACACAGAATACAGAGGCTGTCCTTGCTGGCAAATGTACGGTAGGAAAGAAATAGATGTGTCACAAATCATGAGATCGGTGAACTGTCTGCTCAAACCTTTTGCCCATTTCTTTTTTTTTTTAATTTTTTTTTCAATGTTTATTTATTTTTGGAACAGAGAGAGACAGAGCATGAACGGGGGAGGGGCAGAGAGAGAGGGAGACACAGAATCAGAAACAGGCTCCAGGCTCTGAGCCATCAGCCCCGAGCCCGACGCGGGGCTCGAACTCCCGGACCGCGAGATCGTGACCTGGCTGAAGTCGGCCGCTTAACCGACTGCGCCACCCAGGCGCCCCTCTTTTGCCCATTTCTAATTGGGTCTTTGTGTTACTGTTGTAACAGGTTGTGTGTGTGTGTGTGTGTGTAATACGTATATACGATCTTCAGCACCTGGCGCTCGGCAGAGCTTTTAAACACAATATCGAAAGCATGATCCATTCACATTTTTTAAATCAATGAATTAGACTTCGTCAGAATTAAAAACTTTTGCCCTACAAAAATAACGCTGTTTGTTCACCATCCTGGAATGAAAATAAATAGTGAACTTGTCCCACACAAGCCGCTGCCGGGAACCGGAAAAAAGAAGCTCCAGGCTGGGAGGAAATGTGTGCCAACGACACAGGTGGAAACGTACTGGAACCCAGAACGTAGGGAGGACTGTGGGGCCTCAGCGGTCATGAGGTGGACAAAACCGGGAAAGGCACGAGGTTCACCGAAGGGGGTGTGAGTGCAGAATATGCACCCAAGATGCCTGACGTGGCTCTCCAGTGGAGATGCTACCGGGCCCCCATCAGCCGCTGAAAGGAACTAATGACAGTGCCCAATGCCCGCAATGTTCAGAAAGGCGTGATTTCGGGCACAGCTGCGGAAAGCGCGATGTGACAGCCACTCCGTGAAGCAGTTTGACAGGTTCTTAAAAGACGAAGCACCCTCTTACCACACGGCCTGGCGCTCCCACTGCTGGGCGTCAATCCCAGAGAAGTGAGCACTCATGTACGCACACAAAAAACTACACGGATTGTTGGTCGGGTTTCTATTTGTTACAGCCGCAAGCGGGAACCAACCTGACTGTCCTTCGGAACGGATGGCTACACACTCAGGGAACACTGAGTCCATAAAGTCCATAAAGGGAACAGAGTAGGACACACACCACGACGGGCGAGGATGCCCAGGGCGTTCTGCTGAGTGATGTCACCCCGATCTCGAATGGTCACGTAGTGTGTGATTCCTTTTACCCCTCATTTTTCAGACGTACGAGGCAGGTCAAGACAGGGAAGGCGAGGTGACCACCTGTAACTGAGAAGGCGCAGTGGGGACGTGGTGATGGGATGGACAGTTCTCTCACCAAGGTGGCATGTGCCAGATGCTGTGGCAAGGTCAGCACCCACTCACATGGCTGGCAGCTCGTGGGGATGTAACCACTGGAGTGCACAGGTTGAAGGGTGCATGAGATCTCCCTAGACAATATTTTTTAACATTTATTTATTTTTTGAAACACAGAGTGAGAGCAGGGGAGGGGTCGAGAGAGAGTCACAGAATCCGAAGCAGGCTCCAGGCTCTGAGCTGTTAGCACAGAGCCTGCCTCGGGGCTTGAACTCATGGACTGTGAGATCATGACCTGAGCCGCAGTCTGACGCTTAACCGACTGAGCCACCCAGGCACCCCTCCCTGGACAATTTTTGAAATGCCCTGTGAATCTATAACTATTTCAAAATTAAAAGTATTTTCTTAGGGGCGCCTGGGGGCTCAATCGCTTAAGCGTCCGACTTCGGCTCAGGTCATGATCTCACAGCTCGTGGGTTCAAGCCCCCTGTCGGGCTCTGTGCTGACAGCTCAGAGCCTAGAACCTGCTTCGGATTCTGTGTCTCCTCTCTCCCTGCCCTTCCCCTGCTCATGCTCTCTTTCTCTGGAAAAAATAAACATTAAAAAAAATTTTTTAAGTTTTTTTTTTATAATGATGGGTGTGGAAAAGAGCCTATAGCGCCCTCCTTTTGTGTGAAAAAGAGGGGAAGTGGGGACACAGGCACTGAGTGCTTCTTCCTGCAAGAAAACTTCAGGAAAGGTGAACAGCAAACAAGTGGAGGAGGTGATGACAGGAAGTCAACTCCGGGAGGTTTTTCCCCACGTTCTCTAATCGTCCAAAAATGAAATCCATAGAAATGCTCAGGAAGGAGGGCAACTGAAATGGATCGAGGTGAGAGGTCTGCAGTCATTTTTCTGGAATACTTCTGACCACAGCCTGCACGTACCCCCCCGCCCCCGCCCATACACACACAATGCGGCCTGAACACACAACGAGGTTCAGGCGGGAGCCACCACCCCGTGGGGGGACTCAGCCGCCTG
>NW_024420575.1:0-5475 GCF_014898765.1 Herpailurus yagouaroundi
CCCCCCCCAGAACCCCCCAGAACTGCAGGGCCTTGGAGGTGGGTGGGCGGGGGCGCACTGCCCTCTGGGCCCGTGGAGGGGCCCCCACAGAGGCTGAGGGGGCGGCGTGTCGCCTCGCCTCCCAGCCTGCTTCCCACCTGCACACGGGCCGCGGCAGGGGCTCAAGGCTAGTACCCACCAGACAGCCAGAGGCCGCGGAGAACCTGACCCCAACTCCTGCCCGTGGCCCTGCCGCGTGGTCGTGCACACGCTGTGGGGCCTGTGCGAGACGGAAGATACCCCCACGTGGCAGACACGTCCTCATGGACTGAGGGCCAGGCGCTCAGCAGCCGAGAGACCCTGGGGGAGGGTGGGGGGAGGGTGGGGCGAGGGAGGAGCTACAGTCCCCCTTGTTGGGAGAGGGGCAGTCCCCTGCTGGGCCCCCAGCGGACCCTCAGGCTCAGAAACACCAGCTGACCCTCTAGTTGGCTGCTCCCTGCACCCCTAAGCCAGATTCCCAGCCCTCACCTCCTGCCTGATCCTTCCCCACCCACCACCCTCACCCCAGCCACTCTGCATCCCCCCACAGCCCTCCACAACCCTCACCACAGGCCTCCCAGGGCCCCAGGTCGCCTGCCCTGCACCGGGCTCCCCGGGCCCACCGAGCTGTCCACACAGCACGGCCTCTCCCCCCCCCGCGCCGCCCCCCCCCCCCCGCCCCCAATCTGCCCTCGTGTGTCCCCGGACCCCCTGGACCGTGAGGGCAGAGCCCTGTGTCTGGCGCCCAGCTCAGGCCTGGTTCCTGGAGGCAACCGGGAACAGGCAGGAAACGGGAAAGCCGTTCCCCCAGTGTGGACACCGTGTCCTCGGGGCCCGGTGCCGGCCCGTCCTGAGGAGGTGCTCAACCAACACTCTTGAAAACCCCATCACGTGGGTCCTCCCGCCTCCGGACCCTCCACTCCCTCCCCACTGCCACGTCTGGACCTTCCCAGTTGGGGCCCCTGGGGGCTCTGGGCCACAGCTGGCCTGTCTGAGCCCTCCCGTGGCCAGCTCCAGCCCCACCAGCACCCCCCAGCCCCGGAGACAAGGCCCCCTTCATCTTTCAGGCTGCCCGGCTGCGGTGGGGCAGGTGCGGAGCCCCGAGTTCCTGATGCTCCAGGGTGGGTCCTGCAGGCCCATCGAGGGGGCGGCAGTACCCTGGCCACCCGCTCGCCAGGGGCTCCAGACTGCCCGGGAGAAGGCCAGGCAGGGTGCCGAGGGGGGTCAGAAGAGCCTGGGGCTTGTCGGTGCCCCGTGGGCTGGCGCGGCCCCTACCTCCCGCCCGAGTCACCGAGTGTCCACGGAAGCAGGGCGTGAGCTAGGCGTGCACACACGAGTCCGCGTGCCTTCACGTGTATGAGCATACGCAAGCTCGCCACGCCCCTCCCCTCCCACGCACACCCACAAACACACACGCTCATGAGTGGCTCACACACGTCACATTCCCTGAGGCCACAGGCAGTGACCACCCCCCTCCCCACCACGGGAGGCTCTGAGGACCATGCCTCACAGCCTTCCCTAGCGAGGGGCCCTCGAGGCCACCCACATCTGTCCATCCCAGTCTCCCTGCTGAAAGTCCTCCCCCCAGACCTCTGTGAACGCGCCCAGCCGCCAGCCCATGCCGTCCTGCACACCTGCAATGGCGTCCCCCCCCCCCCCCCCCCCCCGCCACCCCGTCTCTTCCGCAGCCAGCCAGAGACGGCTCTGCACGGCGCTCCTGGGCCCACCTGAAAGCCCACCCTGCTGGCGTCTTGAGGGTCCAGGGCATGCCGGCCCCGCGCCAGCCCACGAGGCGACACTTACGATAACCACCTGGCAGACGTGCCCGCGGCAGAGCTCCGCGTAGGTCGAGTAGTGCACATACACCAGCCAGCTGCCCACAAAGATGCCCAGCCACAGCAGGAAGACGTACTTGACCCGGAGGCCCGGGAGCCGGCCCTGGGGGGAGAGAGGAAGCGCCACATTCGGGGTGCATTTACCTCCCCCTCCACTGACCCCGGCCTTCCCGGCCTACCCCCCGCCCCCACCCCCGGGGCCAGCACCCTGCCCGGCTCCGGCTTCCAAAGCTGCCCACCCCCCGGGGGCACTCCCTACGCCTCTCCTCCCAGTCTCCCTCCGCCCTCGGTGCACCCACTCCGGGCTGGGGGCCGCTGCCCGGTGCTCCCAGACTTTTAAATCACGCAGGCAGGGTGATTTAATTTCAAACCGAAGGGACGCCTAGAGTAGGCAAGTCTACTTTGACGAATAAAGACCTTTTTTGACAAACTCTCTCCCATCTTGGCCTCCTTTCACGACGACGTTGTAACCTCTGCACGAGGTCGAGGTGGAAAACCACCACCCGTGCACCCTGTCCTCTGACCGGTGGGCAGTTCCAGCTGGGCCAGGGCCAGCACGGGGGCCGGGGCCGGGGGGCGCTGGCACAGGGGGCAGGGTCTCAGCAGCCCTCACCCGGGGAGCCTGGAAGGGACACGACCTCGCACACCCACGAGAACGGCCGCATTGTCCCGAGGGCCAAAGAGAGACACAACCCAAGGGTCGACCGACCGGTGAGGGGGGAAACAAAACAGGGTCCGTCCACACCGTGGAACGTCATCCGCTCTTTAAGAGGCAGGGATGGGGCGCCTGGGTGGCGCAGTCGGTTAAGCGTCCGACTTCAGCCAGGTCACGATCTCGCGAGATCTCGCGTGATCTCGCGTGAGTTCGAGCCCCGCGTCCGGCTCTGGGCGGATGGCTCGGAGCCTGGAGCCTGTTTCCGATTCTGTGTCTCCCTCTCTCTCTGCCCCTCCCCCGCTCACACTCTGTCTCTCTGTCTCTCAAAAATAAATAAACGTTGAAAAAAATAAATAAATAAAATAAAATAAAAGGCAGGGAATCCCAACACAGGCTACAACGCGGATGAACCTTGAGATCACTGTCCTCAGATGAGCCTGTCACACACAGAAGGACAAGTCCTGTAGGACCCACTCACAGGAGGCCCTGGAGAAGTCGGATCCGCAGGCGTGGCGGGGAGGGGAGGGTCCAGTCCGGGAAGATGAACACGTTCGGGGGACAGACGGGGGGACGGCTGCACGACCGCGTGAATGTGCCTGACGCCCCTGAACTGTGCCCTCGAGAATGGTTGAGATGCTAAACTTCACATGGTGTGTATTTTCCCGCAGTAAACAATAAATAAGATAAATAGCCCCTGTCCCCGCTGCCAGAGGCCCTGTCCCAGATGTCCGGGTGGACGGGGGACAGCTTCTGTGGGGGTTCAGCCCCCTCTGCCAGGTTTCCCCAGCTGACGAGCAGAATCGCAGGACGTGAGGGCCCCAGACCCGTGCACAAGCAGGTGGGCTGAGGGTTCGGTGTCCCACCCAGCTCCCAAACCCCTGGGTTCCAGGGACACCACCTCCCAGCCCCACCCCCCACCCTGGCAGATCACAGGCCTCCCAGACGGCCGTCCTAGAGCAGCCAACTGAGGGGATGGGGTTACCAATGTCTCAGTCGGTGGGGGGGGGGGTGAACCCCAGAGGAAAGGGCTGGGACCCGGGGGGCCAGGAGAGCCCAGAGCTTCAGGTCCCCGTGCCCCCCCACCTCCCTCCAGCCACACTACGTGCCCCAGGGCGGCGGCTCCAGTCCTCGTAGCCCGGGGTCCCGGCTAGCTGAAGGCTGGGGCTGGCGCTGAGAGACAGGGCCACCGGCTCTCCAGTGAGGACAGGGTGGGGGCCTCACCTCCCGATTCCCTGGCTCCCGCCCTGGGAGGGGCTGCGGCAGGAGGGCCCCGGGGAGCTCCAGGGGCCGCTGAGGGGCAGCAAGGACCAGGCAAGAACAGGAAGGCTCGGGCCTCGGCCCTCCTTGTCCTTGCCACCACATCTGCTTCCGTCACATTTGTTCAAAATGAAAAACAGGAAAGCAGAGAAACAGTGGATGGGGGGCCGGGAGCCGGGGGGGCGTCGCTGTGGCAGGACAAGGTCAGAAGACTTCCGGCCGGCGGCGCACAATGCCGCGAGGTGGCGGGAGCGGGGCCTTGGGTGGGCATTCAGCTCCCAGAGGGCCCTGAAGGCTGGCGGCAGGGGTCAGAGGTTGATGGGTAGGAGGAGGACAGGCCGGAGCAGCGCTGGGCCTCGGGGGGGGGGGGGGGGGGACCTGGGGCGGACCCAGGCACACGGGGTGACCGTGGGCCCAGGAGCCTGCCTGCAGGGCCCAGCACAGATAGCACCTCGGTCCTGACAGACTCCCTCCACGCTCTCCCAGTATGCGGTCCCCACGCTCTGGGTCCTGGATGGGTTACATGGGTCCTTCCTCTAGGAGCCGTGCCTGCCCTCCAAGCGTCCCGTCTCCCACCAGTGAGTGAGCCCCTGGGGCAGGACAGGCTTACTCTCAGGCGAGTCCCATGCAGCTCCCCGATCCCACCTGGCCTCAGTTCCTAACCAAGCCACTCGGGGAGTAAGGAGAATCACTCAGGGGTCAGTAACAGCCACGTCACCGTTACTTTATGCACCAGCACCCCACGCGCACCATGGCACCAACCCTTACCTCTAGCCCAGAAGGATGTTTCACGGACAGGGAGACTGAGGCTCTGAATGTGGCCCCTTAATAGCAGGTGGGCGGGGCTGGCTCCAACCCCTGGGAACCAGACCGTCCCAGTACCTAGGTCAAGCTCTGGGCCTCCTCTGCAGCAACCTGGTCAAGGCCCCTCCCTCAGGATGGGGTGGGAGGGCGGGGAGGGCACACCCCACTTCCCAGGCCTGGGGGTGCGCCCTCAGACCCCTCAGCAGCTCCCATCTTGCCCAGGGCTGGGTGGAGACCGGGATGCACCCTGAGGCCCAGGTGGGCAGGGAAGGCGTCCCCCACGGACACAAAACCCGAATGTTTCCTGACTCCCAGGCTTCTTCCCGGAGGGGACGGGAGGACAGCCAGGCCGGGGCCAAGGGCGCACCACGGCAGGGACCCTCTTGCCCCAGGGCGGCCTGCAGAGGCCAGGGAGGTGTGGGCTGCTCGGAACAGGGCTGCGGAGGACAGGTGCATTTCGGTCTCGGGGGCGGGCCTGGCCCCGACCACCCAAAGCAGCGGTGACAGGCTTCCCACCGTGGTTCCCAAGGCAGCCTGCGCTTCCCCCGCAGACAGCGGCCCCCTGGCGGGGACGGAGACTCGTCCAAGGTCATGGTGGGGTCAGGGCACACCCCTGAGGTCGGGCCGGCTGGGAGACGACCCACGGGGAGGTTATGTCCTTCTGACGGCGTTTCTGCGGGTCCCAAGTTTTCCACAACAGGAAAACCAACCTCACCTCTCTTCCAAGTGAGGGGCCGGCGCGGACTCGGCGCGGTTTCCGGGCCTCTGGGAAGGGGGGTGGGGGAGGGGTCCCGCCCGTGGGGGAGGGGCTTCTGCGGCCCCGCGGGCCGGGGCGGCCACCCCGCAGCCCCCGCCGGCCCGCGACGTCCCGACCCCAGGCCCTCCCGGCCCGCGGGCGGCACGGAG
>NW_024420576.1:0-59005 GCF_014898765.1 Herpailurus yagouaroundi
CTTTTTCTGCATCTATTGACAGGATCATATGGTTCTTATCCTTTCTTCTGTTAATGTGATGTATCACATTAATTGATTTGAGAATATTGGACCAGCCATGCAGTCCAGAAATGAATCCCACTTAATCGTGGTGAATAATTCTTTTGAGATACTGTTGAATTTGATTTGCTAGTATTTTGTTGGGAATTTTTGCATTTATGTTACAGGGATATTGGTCTGTAATTTTGCATTTATGTTACAGGGATATTGGTCTGTAATTCTCCTTTTTAGTGGGGTCTCGGTCTGGTTTGGGAATCAAGGTAATGGTGGCTTCACAGAATGAGCCCGGAAGCTTTCTTCCATGTCTATTTTTTGGAACACCTTGAGAGGGATAAGTATTAACTCTGTTTTAAATGTCTGGTAGAATTCCCCTAGGAAGCCATATGGCCCAGGACTCTTATCTGTTGTTAGATTTTGATAACTGATTCAATTTCTTCACTGGTTATGGGTGTGTTCAAATTTTCTATTTCTTCCTGTTTGAGTTTTGGTAGCGTGTGGGTGTCTAGAAATTTGTCCATTTCCTCTAGGTTGTCCAGTTTGTTGGCATGTAATTTTTCATAGTATTCCCTGACAATTGTATTTCTGTGATGTTGGTTGTGATCTGTCCACTTTTATTTCTGGTTTTTATCTATTTGGGTCCTCTCTCTTTTCTTTTTGAGAAGCCCGACTAGGGGTTTATCAATTTTGTTTGTTTTTTCCAGAAAAGAATAAAACTAGGTATTAGATTCATTGATCTGTTCTATTGTATTTTTTTGGTGGGGGGGGTCTATATTTTTTATTTCTGCTCTAATCTTTATTATTTCTCTTCTTCTGCTGTTCTGCTGGCTTTGGGGTTTCTTTGCTGTTCTGCTACTACTTCCTTTAGGTGTGCTATTAGATTTTGTATTTGGGATTTTTCTTATTTCTTAGATAGGCCTGGATTGCAATGTATTTTCCTCTTAGAACTGCCTTTGCTGCATCCCAAAGGATTCAGACTGTCATGTTTTCATTTTCACTTGCTTCCATATACGTTTTAATTTTTTCTTTAAGTGCCTGGTTGACCCATTCATTCTTTAGTAGGATGTTCTTTAACCTCCATGCATTTGGAAGCTTTCCAAATTTTTTCTTGTGGTTGACTTCAAGTTTCATAGCATTGTTGTCTGAAAATATGCATGGTATGATCTCGGTTCTTTTATATTTGTTGAAAGCTGTTTTGTGACCTAGGATGTGATCTATTTTGGAGAATGTTCCATGTGCACTCGAAAAGAGTTCTGCTGCTTTTGGATGAAAAGTTCTGGATATATCTCTCAAGTCCATCTGGTCCAGTGTATAATTCAAAGCCATTGTTTCTTCATTGATGTTTTTTGTTTTGTTTTGTTTTGTTTTGTTTTGCCCAGACCATCAGTTCATTGTTGTCAGTGGAGAATTAAAGTTTCCTCCTATTACAGTATTTTTATCGATAAGATCACTTATGTTTGTGATTAACTGACTTACGTATTTGGGTGCCATCAAGTTGGGAGCATAAACATTTACAATTGTACGCTCTTCTTGATGTATAGACCCTATAATTATGATATATTGCCCTTCTTCATGTCTTGTTACAGCCTGTAGATTAAAATCTAGTTCTTGTGATATAAGCATGGCTAACCCCAGCTTTCTTTTGACTTCCAGTAGTATGATAGATGGTTCTCCATCCCCTTACTTTCAATCTGAAAGTGTCCTCAGGTCTAAAATGGACCTCCTGTAGACACCATATAGATGGATCATAGTTTTTTTTTTTATCCATTCTGATATGTTATGTGTTTGATTGGGGCATTTAGTCCATTTACATTCAGAGTGATTATTGAAAGATATGGATTTAGTGTCATTGTGTTACCTGTAGGTTTCATGCTTGTGGTGATATCTCCGGTCCTTTGTAGTCTTTGCAGCATTCCACTCACAGAGTCCCCGTAAGGATCTCTTGCAGAACTTGTTTAGTGTTCATGAATTCCTTCAGGTTTTGTTTGTCTGGGAAAGCCTTTATCTTTCCTTCTATCCTGAATGACAGCCTTGCTGGATAAAGGATTCTTGGCTGCATATTTTCCTATTCAGCACATTGAATATTTCCTGCCACTCCCTTCTTGCCTGCCAAGTTTCAGTGGATAGGTGTGCTACTACCCTTATGTGTCTACTCTTGTAGGTTGAGGCCCGTTTGTCCCTGGATGCTTTCAGAATTTTCTCCTTATCTTTGTATTTTGCCAGTTTTGCTATGATATTCTGTGGAGAAGATCTATTCTTGTTAAATCTGAAAGGAGTTCTCTTTGTCTCTTGGATTTGGATGTCCATTTCCTTCCCCAGATAAGGGAAGTTCACAGCTATAATTTGTTCAAGTAAACCTTCTTCCCCTTTTCTCTCTCTTTTCTTCTTCTTCTTCTGGAACTCTTATGATATGGATATTATTATGTTTCATTGAATCTCCTCATTCTGTATTTCTCCCCTCAGGGTCTAGTATGTTCTTATATCTCTTTTTCTTGGCTTCATCATTTTCCATAATTTTGTCTTCTTTTTCACTTAATCTACCCTTTGCCTCCTTCATCCTTGCTGTCACTGTATCTAGTTTATTTTTCTCCTCATTTACAGCATTTCTTAAAGCGTTGTGACTATTTCTTAGTTCCTTGATCTCTTTGGGAATAGATTGTCGTCTGTCTTCTATGCTTCTTTCAAGCCCAGTAATATAACTATTATTCTAAATTCTTGCTCAGTTATATTGCTTATGTCTGTTTTGAGCAATTTTCTAGCTGTCATTTCCTCCTGGAGTTTCTTTTGAGGAGAATTCTTCCATTTCATCATTTTGCCTAGTTTTCTGTCCCTTATGTGTTTTAATAGTTTCTTATGGGTCTTGCTCCTGTGAGGACTATTTTATTAAAACAGGGAGTCATAATGTTGTCCAGGGCCTGGCCCTTCAAGAGGTATTTTTGGAGTGTGTTTTGTGCTCTCTGTTGTTTAGACGCTGATTACTTTATCTCCCTATTCCTAGTGGTGGTTTGGAACTTCCACCAGGAGTGCTTTGAATTGTTTGATGAAGTATGCCTGGAAAAAATAATTTTTAATGGGGGTGGTGGTGGTGGAAGAGGCCTTATCCCATACAAAGAGAGAAATGACAGGGGCAGGGAAAAGGAAAAGAAAAAAAAATTGACCAAACAGAGATCAGAGAAACTTTATGGCTTAGTCCATAGAGAGAGAGATAGAGAGGAAAATAAAGGAGATACAGAAGAGGCATAAAGAGAATAGATTAAAATGTCTGCTTAAACAAACCAACAACCAGAATAACCAGCATAGAGAAGGGAAGAAATAAGAGGAAGAAGAAGAAGAAGAAATATATATGTATACATATACATAAAATAAAAATTGACCAAGAATCAAATCAGAGAATGAAAAACTACTGGACCAATATCTGATGGTGCCTTGTAACCAGTGCCTGTGCTGGTCTGGAGGAGGGTCTGTCTGGTTCAGTCAGTGTTGAGTCTTGCTCTGTTAGACACACAGTTACCAGGTGCAGAGGGGCATGCTTTGGTGTGAGCAGGTCCACCTCCACTGTGGATCCATTGTCCGTTTCCTGAGGCCCCACCTTGTTGGTAATGGGGAGTAAAATGGTGACACCCCAGTCTCTCCTCCCCAGACCAGACATCCTAGACCACTCTGTTCAGGTCGTCCTCACAGTGCCAAAGGGGCACGAGTGGGCAGTCTGTTCTGCTCCAGGATCCTGGGTCTCCCAGGCAGTCGGCTAGGATTCAAACCCCAATGTTGTAAAGGATCCTGCTCCACATGCCCCAGTTCTGGCGTACTGTCACTCCAGGGTATGGGCACAAAGGGCCTTTGGGTGGCAGGGGGGTCCTGCAGTGTCCTTTGTCCTTAGGATGGTTATTTGCCTTCTTCCCACAGCACTCAAGGGAGGGGATTGCTCTCTCCACCTGTGCCTGGGAGCTGGCTACAGAGCTTGGGCTGGCTCACCTCCTCCCCAGGTACACAAAGAGGCCAGAGAAAGCCCTGCAGTTAAAAATTGGTTCTTTCTCCATTTTTTCTGTTCCCCAACCCATGTTTTTTCTCTTGTCCAAATACAACCTTCCACTTCTGCAACCTCTCTTTCACTTTCTTTTGTCTTTCTGCAGAAGGGGATCCCTCCCCTCCGTTCCTACGCCGCCTTTTTTATCTCTCCCAGTTGAAATCATGCATCTATGGCCCATCACATTGTCCCCATGGGCCCCTGGAGATGTTTCTGTCACTCTGTAGCCTGGATTCCTGGAATTTCAAGCCTTCTCGCCTCAATACTTCTGTGTTTGAGGGACGAGGGAACTTCAGATTCCCTTACTTCTCTGCCATGTTAACTCCTCCTGAAAATTTTTTCAAGTGTTTATTTATTTGTGTGAGAGAGAGAGTATGAGCAGGGTCGGGGCAGAGAGAGAGGGAGACACAGAATCTGAAGCAGTCTCCAGGCTCCAAACTGTCAGCACACAGCCCAACGTGGGGCTCAAACCCATGGACCTCGAGATCATGACTTGAGCTGAAGTCAGATGCTCAGCTGAGTCACCCAGGCGCCCCACCACTCAGTTAAATTGAGAGTGTGATTATTACACTAGATGATTTGAGTACATGAATGTGACCAATAGTGATTAGAGAGGTTTTTTGCTTAAGGCAGAACCTGTGTAAGGTTTCCTTCAGGTGGCACGGATGGAGCCAGTTTGAAGGGCCGATGGGAGGAAAGAATAAGTATCTTCTTTCCCTGTCCTTGTGACATCCCTCTTATTTAATCACATAGTTGCACACAGGAGGACTTTGATGGAGAGGAGATTCTAGTAGAGAAGAACCCCAAGATCTTGCCCATCCTAATCCTGTAACTGAGGTGTGTGTGTCCTATGAGTGTAGCACTGGGAATCCAGGTGATAGGCACTTTGCTCGTGCAGAGAACTGACAGGAAGTTCCCACATCCCACCAGGGAGAGACATTTATGTGTAAATCACAGAGAATCTAGAGATTCAGGGAGGTGGAGTAGGGCCTCCAATATCTCAGGTGGGTCAGGGTCCCTCTGGGCCCTGGGCCTTACTTATTCAAGGTCAATCAGACCCAAGACTTGACCAGCTAAAAATCTGTGCCAAGGAGTGTCCACATCCTTGTGTCCGAGGAGAGGACAGGTGGTCAAGAGCACAGCAGTGAATGGAAATGATCTTTACATCTGTGTGGGTGACTTTGCCAGCAAGCTTGTGGCGTGGCTGGGGCTAAATTTCTGAGTACACTTAGAGACCACAAGTTGGCCTTTTGAGAATGAATTTCATTTTTGACAGTCTCAATCTGGTAAATAGGTGAGTGACCAAAGCATGCTAGTGTTTGGAAGCAAAAAGAAGCTACACATTAGAGACTTGTCTTCCATTGTCGCTTTTAACTCTGAAGACGACTCTGCTGAGGGAGTTTCAGAGACGTTGCGAGGGATGAGCCCTGAAGATGCATGTTTCAGAGGCAGCGATCATTTGCCAAAGTGGTGTGCACATAGTGCATGAACAACAACCCAGAGTGCATTTGTAATCATTTGTGAATGTGGATGTAAGGTTGCATAATTTCTGGTATGTTTTTAAAACAGTGGTTTATCTGTGTTTATTTTATTTTATTTATTTATTTTCAGCCTCGTCTATGTTTATAAACAAAAATACAAAATGGAATATCTGAGGCAATTGTTCTGAAGTTCTTTCTTCCTTTTAAGAAGTATCTGATTGTCTGAAATTCTTCCTAAGTTGGACTGCATTCTCTGGGGTTTGGGATTGACAATTACCATGTTGCAGAGGTGGCATTGATGGTAAGAAAACCTTCTTCTTAAGGACCTGAAGCTCTGAATCTAGGTCTGGCCACTCAAATGTTCACATCAGGAACAGTTTGCTGTGCATATTGTGCAGAGCACATAAATGGTGCCTAAGGGACAGGGGCAGGTGAGCGGTGCATGAAGAACTTTTGTGGCTGATGGGTACATTTGCTATCTTGCTTGTTATGATGGTTTCACTGGTGTATACATACTTTAATTATGTCAAAAATGTTTGTATTTTCTATTTTAAATTGGACTGTCTTTGTATTAATGAATTTTCAGAGTTCTTGACACATTCTATTCTTTGTCAGATCTTTATCAAGTATACACACAAGTTCTTTCTTTTTCTGATATGTGACTCACAAACATTGTCTCCCAGTTTGTAGATTGCTCTCTCTGCCCCTTCCTGCTCACACTCTCTATCTCTCCCTCTCTCTCTCTCAAAATAAATGATTAACTTTGAAAAATCATGTAAATCTACCACAACTGATTATCCTAATTGCATCCAATTGTACCAAATTGCTGCAGGCTTCCACTGCAGGGCTGGGTAGGGGGTATAGACCTTGCACCTCAGCCTTGTGTGCTGTGAGGTGCTCACAACCCTATGTCACCGGAAGACAAAAACAGAAGGAGATGCAGCAGGAAATGGTTGTGGTGAAGACAAGAAAGAAGTGTGGCTGTGCACTGGTAAATTGACAACAACCGTGCTTGTTCTTGTGAGAAAGTTCTGGGAACTGGGCCAATGTTGATTGTAGACTACAGACTTCCTGGGGACTGAGCTGTGAGGTTCATAGGAATCGTCCTTTCTTCTCTACTATGTCATTTCTAATAAAGTGTTACAGATATTTTTAAATTCATGAGAGGGAGGACATGGGTTGAAAAAAGGTGTCAAATTATAAAACAGAGACAAGAAATGCATAAAGAAGCAGACATTGTCAAAAGGCAAAATGCAAAACCTTTGAGGCTTTGAGCTCCCAAAGATGCAGAAATAGACTCCATCTGTGGATGAGAAAAGTTACAAATTCATATCATAACGGGGTATGGACACAGGTAAGATGAGAGCTTGTAGCCAGTTTTAGATGATTGTAAATCATGTTGGGGCGCCTGGGTGGCTCAGTGCGTTAGACGTCTTGATTTTAAAGTTAGACTCTTGATTTTGGCCTAGGTGATGATCTGATGGGTTGTGAGTTCAAGCCCTGTGTTGGGCTCTGCACCGACAGCCTGGAGACTGTTTGAGATTCTTTCTCTCCCTCTCTCTGCCCCTTCCTGCTCATTCTCTCTCTCTCTCTCTCAAAATAAATGAATAAACTTAAAAAAAAAATGATGTAAATCTACCATGATGGATTATCCTAAAAGCATCCAATTGTCCTAAATTGCTGCAATTTTTCAGCTTCATTGAATTTTAATTTACATAAAATAAGATTCATCTCCTTTCAGTAGATTTAATCATCAATTGAAAAATATATCCAGCAAGTCTTGCTATTTCCCACTAGCCTATATATGTGTATGTTGTCATAACATATATTCATTTTAGTTTATCTTTTATCTTTTGATCCCTTCCCAGGTTTCACCAATCCCCTCAACCTGGGAACCATCAACCTGTTCTCTGTAACTGTGAGCTTGTCTTGTTTTTTTCTTTTTTACATTCCATATATAAGGGAGATCGTGGAGTACTTGTTTTTCTCTGTCTGACTTATTTCACTGAGCATAATTCCCTTGACATCCATCCATGCTGTTTCAAATGCAAGGTTTGGGTTTTTTTTAATGGATGACTAATATCCAATTGTGTATATATGCCATGATTTCTCGGTCCATTTATCCATCAGTGGACACTTAGATTGTTTCCATATCCTGGCTATTGTAAATATGCTGCAATAAACATGGGAATGCAGATAACTTTTCCAGTTAGTGTTTTTTCCTTGGGATAAATACCTAGAAGTGGCATTACTGAATCATATGATCGTTTTTTAAGAAAAGTTTTTAATAAAATATTTAATACTTATTTACTTTTGAGTCAGAGGGAGACAGAGCTAGAGCAGGGGTTTGGTAGAGAAAGAGAGAGACACAGAATCCCAAGCAGGCTCCAGGCTCTGAGATGTCAGCACAGAACCTGATTTGGTGCTCGAACTCATAAACTGTGAGATCATGACCTGAGGCGAAGTTGGATGCTCAACTGACTGAGTCACTCAGGAGCCCCTCATTTTTTTTTTTTTTAGAGAGAGATAGAAAGGGAGAGGGACAGAGGGAGAGAGATTAAGAGAGTGAGGGAGAGAGAGAGAATCTTAAGCAGACTCCATGCTCAGCGTGTAGCCTATGTGGGACTCAATCGCACGACTCTGGGATCATGACCAGAGTGAATATCAAGAGTCCAACACTCAATCAATTGAGCCACCCAGGTGTTATTTTTCTTTCATTTTTTTTTTTAGTATCAAGGGATTTTATAATAACTTTGGAGAAATGTCAGTAATTTATGTATAATAATATTATTATTACAGTATAATTCTGTCATGTCTTATTTTAGAATATAAAAAACTTCACTGGATTCTAAGCTAAGCTTTTAAGCTTTAAAGTTAAATTATATTGTTCTCTCTCCTGTCGCAACCTGACAGGATGGTTGCACACACGAAATAGAAAAAGACACTTGGTCTTTCCACACAGGCATCCCTTTTGTACCCTACAAGGATGAGTTGGCTTGTGTAAACTGCCTAGCTGGCTTCTTAATGGGAGAAGAAAAGTTCCATTCTGAATTTAAATGGGGGAGGGGAGTCTCCTACAGAGATGCCCTAAAGATAGATTTTGTGTTACTTGCTGCATTGCTCTTATGAGGAATAGCTACTAGCAGCAGCAGCTCAGAATTCTCTTTGTAAACTACAATATTTTGTTTCCTCTTCTGTGGGCTACTTAGCTACAAAAAGTAAGAGTCAGAAGCTCCAGGAAATCCTGGAAAGTACTTGGGCATTTCCCAAGTATTGCAAGAGAACTTCAGGCTTTCTATACACTTTGAATAGGCTTCTCTAGAAGGGCCTTCTATAGAGTTCCTGGGAGTGCAGCAGTCACTTATGGGAGGGGACCCTGGGGCAACAGAGGAGGGGTGTGTGTGAGGGGAAATGGGGCGGGGGCTGTGTAGAGGAAGCAGCGGGATTACCTCCTATTGCTGTGGCTTTTGTTTCCTGATGTCCCAGGGCTTAGGAACCAAGATGGCAGAGATTCACAGTTGAGACTTATCTTAGTGGGTAAGATCGGAGCAGGGTAAAATGCCATGGGCAACAGCACCCTTGGAGAGAAAGTGTTTCCTTCTAGCATTGCCACAACATCTGCCACCAAGACCTGTAAGAAAGGGAGCAGCAGGTGGCAGGTAAGAGAAATTGTGCCATGGATACACCAGGCATTTTTGACACCGAGGCACAGGATGCTGACACCTGCAAAGAGTTTACTCGCTACATCTTCCTGACCTCCCCAGGACCTCACACCCTGCCCCTGATGGGACAGCTGGTCCCATACATGCAGGAAGAGCACAAGGCCATGGAAAAGATCCAGTAAATATTTGGACTCAAAGCTAGGAGACACATGATTCTCTTTTTCACCCGGAAAGATGACTTGGATGGCATCAATTTCCATGATTACTTAGAGGAAGCACCCGAAGGCATCCGAGGGCTCGAGGGCTAGTTCCGTCATCGCTACTGCGTGTACAAGAATGGTGCGACAGGAGCTGAGCAGGAGGCCCAGAGAAGCCAACTGCTGGCCCTGGTCTAGCGCATTGTGGCCTAGAATGAAGGACGATGCTACACTAAGAATATGTACCAAAAGGCCAAAGAGGAGATTCAGAAACAAATCCAAGAGATGCAAGAATTTTATGGAGCACAGCTAGAGAGACAGAGAATGCAGGTAAGAGAGGAGTTGGAAGAAAAAATCAGGAAGCTGGAGGATAAGCTGGAGTGGCAGAAATGAAAGGAACAAATGGAGAGAGAATTGGCAGGGAAAGAGGCTTCTATGCCCTAAAGCACCAAAACGCCAGATATGAAGGTGAGACTCATTGCAGGAACCTTGAATTGATCATGGAAGCACTGCAGATAGTTTTTCCTGTTTTCTCTCACCTGTTTATGCAAGATTTACCTGAATGAAAAGATCTCCCTATTTCCTGCATATTTCCCACTGGCCCTGCCCACTGTCTGCCACCCCACCCCCAGCCCCCGCACCCCTGAACTCATTCACCAACCTTGGAGCACTCTTGCTTCTGCCTCTCAGACTCTCAGGACTAAGGGGTATAATCAGATTCACTGTTGGAGATTGGTAGATGCTTGATTGACTTAACAGGGGAGGGACGAATTCTCAATTTGTGGAACTCCAGAGCAGAAGGTATAAAGGTGACCCCAAACTTTGTCTATTTATCCCGAGAAAAATCTAGTTTCTTTCTAGATTGGTGGATCTTCTCCCTCTGTTGCTTCTACTCACTTATTTTTCCTTTAGGACACAGTGATCACCTTCCCCCTATGATTTGTTAGAAAGATTTGTTCTTCGTGTTGGGTAATCTATCGGTGGAGATGTTTATAGAATTCTTTCCAGATGAATGGGAATTTATGTAGTAACAGTTTTACAGAAGGATTCAAATTGTTCCTTATCAGCTGCCTACTGAAGGACAAAGAGTTGTTTGGAAAATAGACCTCCCAGAACTCAACTAAGTGAAATGCCAGAAAGAGCAGTTGAAAGACGGAGATTCAACACAGAAGAGAACAACTGTTTGCTGTATTCAGATGTATGTATAGTAACTCTTTGACTGACCTCAATGCAATATAATTGCTGAATAACCAGTTCTCTTCTTTTCATGTGAAACTAACTGTTGCCACTTCACCTCCATCACCTCAGACCTTCATTACTTACACCCCCTCCCAGTTGAATTGTTTGCTTGTTACTAAAATAAAAATTTTCTCTTCTCTCATATTTTTATAAAATTGGAGTCCACTCTTTCTTGGAAAATACCTTTGCTATTTTTTATTACTTAATTTAAAATTAGTTAATTATTTATTTTGAGAGAAAAAGAGAGAGAGCATGAACAGGGGAGAGGCAGAGAGAGAAAGAATTCCAAGCAGACTCCACACATCAGTGCAGAACCCGATGCAGGGCTCAAACCAATGAACTGTGAGACCATGACCTGAGCCAAAACCAAGAGCCAGATGCTCAATGGACTGAGCCACTCAGGTGACCCCCTTTGTTATTTCTTCTAAGAACACTGAATTTTACTTTTTGGTAAAAGTTCAAGATGATTTTGGAGCTAGTTTTGGTTTACTCTCAGCACATCTCTCCTCCTTTTCCTTGGAAATTCCCAGCCACATACTCAACCCGTCTGCCAGTTAAACACTACCTTTTCCTTGGATTCATTAATTATTCCCTGATAGATATTATGTGTAACCAAGGCTTCAGAGACCTTTCTGGTTTTCCTGGAGCAAAAATTGTCTTTAATATATGTATAACAATAAGAGGTGTCTCTACCCCTTTTCTACTTTTCTCCTGGGTACTTCTCACATTATCCATTCTAAGGTTTCCCAAAGTACATTTCCATGTTGTACCAATAAATCCCGGTGTAGACTGAACTTTTAATTAATCTCAAGCATTAGAGAAGCACAACGCAAAGAAGCTCACAATCCTTTTAGAAATAGTCACTTAAGAGAAGGGGCCAAGATGGCAGAGTTTTGGAAGTTTTCTGCTTCTCTCATCCCTGAATTTCAGCTAGATCAGCACCAAAGCATTTTTAACACCTAGAAAATGTATCTGAGGATTAACATAACAATCTTCATAACTTGAGCCACAGAATTTCACAGGTATGCAGCATGGAGAGGTGAACTGGTGGAGAGAGAAGGCTCAGTTGTTAGGGAATTATTTTTGCTTGTGGAAAGAGGATTGAGACAGCAGGGAGAGTACATGAAAAAATTCTCCCTGAAAGCATCTGGAGAGACAGAGAAAGAGTTGAAACACACACAAGGGACTGAACAAGAAAGAGAGAAAGGAGAAAGAAGAAAGTTCATTGCCACTCTATAAACAGGGGAGCACAGAGTTGGAAATTATACAGTTCAATGCCTGGTGGTATTCTGGTGGGAAGGGCAAATCCCCAGGAATAGACAGCAAGGTCCAAGGGTGAGGGGTCTCTGGCCACATGGGGAGAGGTGGTTCCCCAGTTAAGAGGACATTTGGTAGAGGCTATGCAGCTTCCCCACAGGCAAAGGTCCCAGCAGACCCTAGAGAACAGCCATTTGTTGGTGTTGAGCAAGGGTGTTAGGAGGCAGTGAAACCTGATGCCAGATGTGTGGTGTGATTTACCATAATCTCTTAGATGCTGCTGCTACAAGATTGCGTGAATTTTTTCTGGGAATCTTGGCACCTGGCCATAGTCTCTGGGCTTCAGCAGCAACATGGTCATGCGAATTTTCCTGGGGGCAAGGGCAGCCAGCACCTAAGCAAGTCTTGGCAAGACACTCCCTGAGGGGGTCAGAGTGGGTCCAAGCCACAGGGCCCTCAGAAATGAGGGGTTTGGAATCACAGCCTCATCTGAGATAAAATTCAGAAGGGAGGTACCACCTGGCAGGCTGATGACTTGGTTCTGGATAGTGTAGAGGCAGGGAGTGGACAGAAGCCAGGGACAAAGGAGGGGTGCATGATTGCCAGTCAGTGAGAGCACAGAGTTCTGATGCTAGAGACTGGGTAGGTAGGTGATACCATTTACACCTCTCCCACCCATGTGCATTCATGGATACAGGCGCCACAGTGATCTACCCCAGCAATCTAAGCAGTGCCATCTAGTGTAAACGGAGCCATCACACCAAGCCCTATCCAACTGTGCCAACCAAGCTCTAGAGGAACATGAGTCTCTCCACCACCTTAGTTTACAGACTATAGGTTTCTCCATAGTTTGACTTCTAGTGGAAACTGGATATAATTTCATTCATATTTCATTCTGTTCGCTAGTCCATCCATTCATTCTTTTTTCTTCTTCTTTTCTCTTACTTGAATATAGAAAGAGAAAAAATTTATTTTTATTTTCTGATTTTATAAAAAATATTTTTCTTTAAATTATATCTACTGTATTTTTTTACTTTCTTGTAAAATTTTTTATTCCATTTTACTTTCAGCATTTCACTCTATTCTATTTTATTGTATTCGTTTTTTTAATTATCATTTTCTTTTTATTCCCTTTTCCCCCCTTTCTTTCCCTTTTTTTCTCTATTCTATCAAGTTTCTTTCAACAACCAGACCAGAACACACCTAGGAACTAGCATCCTTTATTTGATTTTTGTTGTGTTGTTTTAAATTTTTAACTTTTAATCTTTATTTTTTTATTATTTCTTTTTCATCCAAAATGAAGAAATGAAGGAATTCACTCCAAAAGAAAGAACAGGAGGAAATGCTTCAGACAAATAAGCAAAATGTTTCAACCAGAATTTAGAGTCTGGATAATATAAATATTATCTGGGATTGAAAAAGCATACAATCCCTTTCCGTGCCTCCCTGCCCCCTGCCCCCTGCCACCTGCCATTTTATAGCAAGTGCCATCGTCCCTCCAATGTCCAGAAGCGTGGTCCCCACCTCTCTCTGGGACCTCATCAGAAAGTGACCTGGATATTCATCCTACCACCGACATCCTATTAGGCCTTTCTTTTTATCATGTACCTCAGAATTTAGAGCCTCCATGCATTACTCAATTTCAAAACGACTCCTACATTTTAGGTAATTACCAGAGCAGGACCCTACTTCTTGGCCTTAAAATATATTAGTTCCCCCAGGAGCTGCTGTAACAAATGACCACAAACTGTTGCTTAAAGAGCAGAAACTTACTGTCTCATTGTTATGGCCACTGTCTCTCTGGCACAGGCTACAAGTGCCAAACCGAGATGTTCCCAGGGCCATACTCGCCATGAAGTCTCTGGGAAAGTATCCTTCTTTGCTGCTTCTTAGCTTCTGGTGCTGGCTGGCCTGCTTTGTTCTTTGCCCTCTAGGTGCTTCGCTCCAATCTCTGCCTCTTTTGTCACATGGTGCTCTCTGTGTGTATCTGTGTAAACTTCTCTCACTGTGAATGAAACGATTCCAGGCATTGGAGTAGGGCTCAACCTTAACTTCATGACATGACATCACAGAGACCGTGCTCCAAAGCAGGTCACATTCTCAGGTACCAGGATTAGGACTTCTTTAGGAGGACATAATTCAACCTACGATGGATGGTAAGAGAGGGACAGTGTGTGCAGTGTGAGGGTACAGTACCCCTGATCTCTTCCTCTCCAGTCCTAGTTGCAGTTGCCAGGTTAAGCCTATTGGGATAGTTTGTGTAGGTCTCTGCTTCTTGGAAATCTTCTACTGCCTAGGGCTTAGAATCCACATTCCTTGGCCTGGTATACAACAGTCATTATAATCAGTCTCAACTTCTCTCCCAAGAATGAGATTCTTCTAGATATCATTGTTCCCGTTAATATCTGTTTACACTTTTGTAAGGAACGAAGGTGATAATGATGGAGAGGCCAGTGCCTGGGCACAGTGGGCCCTCAGTAAAGGCTGGTAATGATTCCTGCACTCCAAATTGTTAGCTGTTCTCTGCCTGTGTCCAGTATATTTCCACCTCCAAGGCTTGAATCATGCTATTTCTCCCTCTCTTACTTGTCTGAGTGCAGTTTTGAAAAAAAGCAAAATCATGCCTCTTGGGCAAGTATAAACACATCAAAGATTTTGCTCAATTCATGGCGTGACTAGAGAACCAGTATGATAGTATAATTGGATCAAAGTTCCTTTGAGTGGCTCAATCAGTTAAGCGTGTGACTCTTGATCTCAGCTCAGGTCTTGACCTTAGGGTCTTGAGTTTGGGCTCCATGCTGGGTGTGAAACCTAGTGAAAAACAAACAAATAAGCAAAGAATAAAACAAAAAACACAAACAAACAGAAACACAAACTTCATTTGAAATCAAGGGCTGATGTGTTCAAGAGTAGTAATAAAATGTAATTTTTGAGTTCTATATTCCACCAGACAGAAAATTCGTTGAGTATCTATAAGGCAGAGATGTGCAAAAATTCTCTCTGTCTTTAAAGTGTTGTAAAATATCACAGCTGATCATCAAGCACAGCACCACACAGAACAATAGAACACTTCAGTAATCTCTCTTGCCTATTTCTAAGTTCTGGATCATTTTCATAGTGTTCTCTACTTTGTGATCATAAGCAGTTTCCAACAAGTATTGTTGATCCTAGAAGATTGTTTTTACTATGCATGGCCTGATTATTTATACGGATGCAGCAAGAATCTTAATTAACCAGAAAAGCCTCCTTGAGTTTGCTCGGGAAATCTAGAGCCTAATCATATTAAGCAACTATCAATTCCAAAGGATAAGCTTCCTTTGGAAATTTTCAAAATGAATTTTGAATCAGACTTTTCAAAGCCCCTGCCATTCTTCTATCCTAGGAGTAGGAAACCAAGGCCCAAACACTTTCTCCAGTAAACTTTGCATGCTGTACCCCTAAATCTCAGTGAATTTCCCTCTTCCCGAGGTCTCCAAAATTTGCCTAGGTTTCTGGACTACGAGGGAGTGGACTTCCTTAATACCTGAGAGACTGGGATCCTGGATGCCAGACATCATATTAGTTTTCTTATGAAGGTTTTGGAGACATTAGCCCCACATGTAACACCAACAATTGCTCCTTAGCAGTGGTCTGATGGTCTTTGATTAAATGACAATCACTCTCAAATATCACACTGTACATAAGGCCTTGCTGCAGAATCGATTTTTCCAATGGTATCTTTGTAAACAAGATGACAGATTTTTATTAAACCTATGCAATTGGTTCTATCATCATGAAAGTGAATGAAACTCAGTAGAAGAGTTTGTTTCTGAATTCTGAGGTTAAATGAAAATCAGATGACAGTGAAAAATGGTTGCTATGGGTTTACAAATAAACAGTCTACTAAATCATGGATTAGAGATAGTTTAAGGAGAAAGAAATAAGGTTTCTTCAAATAGTCATACAAGTAGAACATTAAACAGAATGCCATCAATATTCCAAACAAATAACCACAATGGCACATCTTGAATCTGTTCACTCAGTCCTATGTCATTATTTCTCACTCTGCTGGATCTTGAGTCAGTCGTCTGATTTCGTGAGGTACATATGCTTCCAGACTGAGAGTCCCAATAGTCCTGGCTTATCTCACTGGCACAGTCTGAGCATTGAATCAGTGCTGCCATCTTGGAAACCTGCTCTGAAGAGTCTCTTTGAGGCAACAGTATTTCAGAGCATGTCTGACAGTTTTTCCCCTGAAGCTCCAAGTTTGTGACCCTCTGGTGAAGACACAAATTCTGAATGGTCACTTTAGGCAGATCTTCGGAGAAGCCTTAGGAGGAAGCAGAGACCTATTTGAGAACAGGACTTAATGGTTGTGGTTCATAACCAAATATAACATCGTGGAAGACAGTAAGAGGCTCTTTGGGGGGCATGGTCTTTATTTCATGAGGTTTTGGTCAATGTTTCCTCTGAGGGATTCAGCACCAAGTGCACTGTCACACCTAACACCTATATCTCTTTTGTGACATGGCTGCCATTATTCTGCAAGAGGCAGCTCTTCTTGCACATCCGTGGAGCCAGAAGACAATTTCATTAAAGACATGTGAGTGCAGGTGTATAGATAATCCAGATCCCTTATCCTGGTTGACAGGCAGTGGAGGTGCTGAGTCTTCCTTTTCATGCAGTGCCCTTTGGGGGTGGAGTGAGTGGGGAGAAACCAGGAAACCTTGAGTGATATCCAACAATTCACTTAAAGGATATTGTTACAAAGTAGAAGTGACTAGTTTTTTTTGGCACCAAGAGAGAAGGCTCCAGAATCCCTAACCGGCAACATGATGGTATTTGCGGATAAGGTAAGTGGGTTTCCATGAGTTCATGAATCTGGGGTCGTCTTGACGGGATTAGTGCCCTTGTAAGAAGAGATAGCAGAGAGTTGCTTCCTCACTCCAGCATGTATGGACACAGTGAGACTATGTCATCTGCAAATCAGGAAGTGAGTCTTCCCCAGGGAAACAAGTTGGCTGGCACATTGGGCTTGGGTTGCCCAGTCTCCAGAACTGTGAGAGATTAATTCCTGTTGTTCTTGCTCCCAGGCTGTGGTATTATGGCGGTCCACGCTGACTAAGACAGCATCTATGATGTGTAGATGAGCCTCAGAATGGTAATCTATGAGACTAGCGTTGAGGGTTGTTATTACTACTAACTACTACCTGTTGATCACTATGGTCTGAGAACCACTTCACGCGTACGACTTTGTCTGGTTTCACAGTGACCTTCTGAAGTAAGTACTCCATTTTAATGATTAGGAAAGTGAGTTGCAGATAGTTTAACTTACCCAAATGTAGCAGGTTGAATGGTGGCCCCAGAAATGTCCACACCCTAATCCCCAGAGCCTGTGAATATTACCTTATTCCATAAGTATTTTGCAGATGTTATTAAGTTAATGATTTTGAGATAAGATAATTCTGAAGTATCTGAGTAGACTCAAGATGTAATCAGAAATGTCCTTCTAAGGTAGAGGTACGAAGGCATTGTGATGAAGGCAGCAGAGATTGGTGTGATGTGGCCACAAGCCCAGGAGAGCAGGCAGCTTCTGGAAGATGAAAGAGGCAAGGAATGGATTGTCTCCTAGAGCCTCCAGAAAGAACCAGCTCTGCAGGACCTTGATTTTATCTCCATAAGACTAATTCATATTCTTGTCTTCCAGTATTGTTGGAGATTAATTTTATATTGTTTTAGGCTACTAAAGTTTTGATAGCTTGTTATGGCAACAATGGAAAACTGACTCACCAGGTTATAGAGATGATATGTAGAAGAACCAGGACAATGTAGGGAACGATTCTTTTTCATCTCCTGTTATTATCTCTGCAATGTTTTAATAAGTTGAGCTTTGAGGCCATCTAGATCTAAGCAGCAGAAAACTCCCTGATTCCCACAAGAAGACTCCTGTAGAATTTAAAGAATATCTTTTAATGACCCCACAACTTTTTGAAAATTCATTATATCCACATTGCTTTGTGTGTGTGAGATTGAAATAATAAAAGGAAAACATAAAAAAAGGAAGTGGAAGGAAGCCCTCAATGATGAGGAGCGTGGCTAAATGAGCAATGCAGATATGGGGCAAGACTGGCTCTATCAAATATCTTCTAGAAGGAGATCACTCATAACTTAGGGCTCAGCATGGGACTGATAAGAGCCACATGCTCCTCTTTAACCAATGATCGCAAGACTGTTACCATTTGAGACCCACATCTGATTTCCTGTGGCATCCATGGATTCTGTGTCAACTACTCTACCTTTCCCACTAGGGGACTTACCAGCATACCTGAGGATAATACCTGGAGAAGCAATTAGCTGACCAGGAAAATATCCAAGGTGGCTCTGGCTGGACACGTTTCACTCAAGGAATATATAGATTGAAATGAAACTAGGCAATGGTAGAGATATTTTGAGTAGGACATATGTTTCTGGCTCTCCTCTAGACTTCTATGTATGGAGCCTCATCAAGACCAACTTCATGGGTATGTAAAGGAACCTGTGATGTTATCTTGAAATTCTTAAGTTGTGTGTGTGTGTGTGTGTGTGTGTGTGTGTGTGTTTATGTGTGTTTGTTTGTTTGATTCTCTTTGACAAAGGGCCTGGCATTTTTATTTTGTGCCAGACCCTGCAAATTACATAGCTGGTCCTGGTCTGTGTCTTTATTGCAAGTTGGAGAACAGTTACCTGGGGCCCTCCAAGTCATTAACACCAATAAGTAGTCCAATGATATTGACCAATAATATACTAATTAACACGGTAATTTCAAAATGTAGCTACTTCCTTCCATTGGTTGTCACCCCATTATACATTATTTCCTGCCACATTTAGTCTTCTTAGTACCCACTTTTAAGCTTCAGCATCGGCTAATCCCATGTCTCAAAGTAATGAACAAAAATATATAATCAAAACCATAATAATTTTATAGTGATGCAACAAATAATTGGAACAACTGGTCAACCATTAGAGATTTGACCATCTGCCTCTCATCTCATAGTTTCCAGAGCAGGTTGGAATGGGTGTACTGGCTAAATCTGAAAAAGTCTATTTCTGCCTGGGTCTGGGGTAGGGGAAGGTAGGAAGGTTTAGGGGAAAGATGATTCTCCTCCCTGGGTCCATCTTTTCTGGTCAGGTTATGCATATTTTTGGGCTTGAGAGAACCATATGAAGAAAACTAGAGAAGGTGTGTGTTCATTGGATGACTTTTTCCAGGCTACATCTTCCTCTTTTACTCTTGGTTCTCAATGGTTTAGACTCTTTAGGCTTTGTACCTGAGCGCTGTTAAATTTTTAATGAGTAACTTGATAGCTTCATGAAAGACCATCATGAAAGCCCATATGATGCAATCACTGGGAAGTATCCCAGGCTCTAAATTTGGACACATCTAGCCACATATCTGAGTTCCTTTCTCCCAGAATCAACCCAGGATCTCCCACTCCATCAGAGAAGATGATCAGAGAGCACGCCTGGCTCTGTGTGCATGATTTGGGTCACTTAATAAGGGCCTTTGGGATCCACCACTATAACCCCCAAAAAACAAATATAGCTTTGGGAATTTTGTGTGATAGCAGGCACATGGAGAAAAAGCTTACACCTTGGTAAAACTAAAGCATTACCCAAATTTAGGGTAATATTTCTGTCTCTTTAAATACGAATAGTTCCTTCACTAGGTCCACCCAATCTGAGCTCCCTGCCTCAGAGGTTTAAAGGGTACAAACACTTTTTCCTCTCAGTTAAACAAAAGCACCATCTCAAACAGCTTCTTTGGAGAACACTGGGGAACTCATCAGCTCATTGGAAAGAAGGTGAGCCTGGCCTAGGGCAATAGAGCCGGGAGGGGCAGCAGGACACAGGGTGTGGGTCCTGGTCTGAGAGGGGACCAAGTACCATGCCAGCAGCCCAGCAAACAGGATGCTGCCACAGGGGTCCCGGGGGAGAAAGAGTGGGAGTAAGGAGATTGAGTGGCCCATGTCCACATGTCTCCTATTTAGCAGGACAAACTTGCTGAACAGCATATCTTCAATCAGTTGCTGTCATGACAGAGTGAGTGCTGCCTGACACCCCATCCATTTCCCTTAGTGGGAAACTCGTGTCCTCAAGGCAGGTCTTTAGAGCTGGAAGGCAATTTAGAGACCAGTCTGTCCCAATCCCTCTTTTTTCCTGAAAAAAAAAAAAAAAATCTGAATCCTAGACGGTGTGCGTGTGGTTTTATGAAATTCCCCGGGATACCCAGGTCACAAATGGCACAGGAAGTCTAAAATTCAGGTGGCTGTGTCCTTTCCAACATGTAAGAGAGAAATGGTGTGATCGACAGTGTAACAGAGGAGGTAAGGAAGGGATACCATGGGGAGAGAATGAGCTATTCTATAGAAAACAAATGTGCGTGAAGCCCTTTGGTTGCCTTCCCTAATTCCAGGGTTGCTACCAGTTCATGTTTCTGGACAGAGAGTGAACTACCTCCCCTGGCCTCCCATGATCTATTTCTGATCCAATGTAAACAGAAATGTAGACTCAAGGACTTGAGAAGGAACCAGGAAGAGACCAGAGCATGCAAAGGGTTATGCATGAGTGTAGAGGTCAGACATACTTTGCATTGGATCCCTTCTCTGCCCAAAGCCTATTAGCCCAGTGACCTTGGGCAACTTTCTCAGCATTTCTGAGCCACATCAATCTCCTCATTTCAAAAATTAGAGTGGGGGCGCCTATCTGGCTCAGTGGGAAGAGCATGGGACTCTTGATCTCAGGGTTGTGAGTTCAAGCCCCATGCTGGGTGTAGAGATTAAATACATACATATATACATACATACACTTTAAACATTAGGATACTAAAAGGTATTAAATTACTAGAATACTAAAAATTTTATCACTTTATCAGTAAATACGTCCATATCTATGTCTGGAAGATAAAGGTCATTAAAATATACCATAATCAGATTTCAAAAAGCAATTAGAATTTTTAAAAATTACCAGGTGTATTGCAATTCCCAGATTGTCTCATAGATTTTAAAATTGAAACCAGCTCCAATACGGTTCATAAATAGCGATTCTTTCATATCTCTTAAGGTTAATTTGATAAATAAGTTTTCACCTTCCTGTTTCTTTTTCTAAAATGTTTCTGTTTAAGAAACGGTCGGTCCTTTTTCCAAGAGAATTGGACAGTGTACATTTTGCTCTTTAAATCCTCAAGATATCATATTACATGTTCTTCTAGTTTCCATGTTTTGTATAAATTTAAATTTAAGGAGCGGCTTGATCAGATTAAGGCTTGCCTGGTTAGTTGGGTGGCAATATTTCATAGGTGCAGTTGTAAACTTCCATCAGAAGACACCTTATATATTCTTCTGTCTCTTTCTGGAATGTAGCAGACAGTAATGATAGCCTAGAGTAACTTTGTTTCATTAATGGTCGCAAATTATAGTAGTATAATTCTATCAATCTTTCTTAATTGATTGGATGGCATAATCCTATAAAAAGAAACTTCCCCTGAATCATACTTTCATTTCATAAGGTGTAGTTAATAAGAGAAAAGGAATGCTTGATTCTTTTTTGTCCATGTTCAGACTGATGACATCATTTCCTAGCATACCCCAAAGAGAACACTTCACTTCTTTTGCGATGATGGTATTGATGTGAATTCATGAACTTCAACATATTTGATGAATTTTAATCCATTGAAATTATTATTCTCATTGATACTCAAATTACCCCATCTGTGTCCAGTCAGCCTCTTCAAGTTGGCCCTGTACTCCCTTCGGTAAGATCCAAACATTTTTTTTTTTGAAAGTGATCTCTGCACCCAATGTGGGCTAGAACTCATGAACGTGGGATCAAGAGATGCATGCTGTATTGACAGAGCTAGCCAGGCGTCCCACGGTCTGAGTAGTTTTTGATAGCATCCTCGCTTTCTAGTATGACTAGATAGTCTAAGATCCACTTGCACATTTCTTGGCCCAGATCTGGAATCGGTACCTTCTCCTAAGAGTCCTAATATTTTTGGTGGGAAATGGCATTTGAAGAGCACAGTATGGGCACTAAGGGTGCTCATTGGTACTGGGCTTGTCCTTGGGCTTCAAAACTACACATGTGCACAAAAAGCTAAGAATAGGACAGGATTCCTGAAAACAATTTAAGATTTTCTTGACGTTTTTTCCCCCTATTTGGCCTTACACTATATCCCATTAGGACAATAGCCAATGAAGCAACTGCATTTTCAAGTTTCTTGGACCAATTCTTTGTGTGGTTTGTCTATTACACCAAATACTATGTATTTCATTTGCTTTTGATTTCTACTAGTTATCTGAAAATATAGTTTTTGTTTATACTTATGTAAGCAATTTCCAGATGTTCCTCACTATCTGCAAGCAGAACGTTCCTATGAAATCTTTTATGAAACAAAATGACATAAAGGAGAGAAGCAATTACCATCAATGTACATGGAAAAAGGGTGCGCATTCCCAGATCTCTCCCAAATAACCTCCCTTATGTGTTTCTGATACTTTTAGACACAACTTGTTAACAGATGCACACATTCAATTGAGAGAAAGCCCACGCGCTCATTTGGCTCACAGCTCTGGTGGCTGGATGGTGAACCCCTGTGTGAGGTTCCCGGGTAAGGTGATTGGCAGCTGGCATGGACAATGGCCCACTCGGCCTCTCCATTATCTCAACTGGCTGTAAAACAAATGCAGAACGCTGTATTCGTGTTCAGCTTTTTTTTGTACAAATGAAAAATCCTCTTTGAATTTATGCCAGCCAGCAACAGCAGGTACACATGTAGGTCTTTCAAAAAGGAAAAGAGCTGTAATTCGAACTCTCAAAAAGAAGGAAGACATGCTTTCAAGACAAATCTATGACATCTAAGTATATTCAAAGTAGTTTCCAGCTTCTACTTTGTCCCCCGCCTTATTCCTCCCATCCCTCTGTCAGTAACTTCTTTGGTGACAGTTCAGATGATCTGCCATCGCTTTTTCATGTGCATGAAATATATGTTGTATTTTGTACCTGCAGTTCATATTCCTCCCCACTAGAGAAATGACAGTAAACTAAATATTATTTTCTTCGCTTTGCCTTGTTTTTTTCTTAATGAAATATCTGGAGATCTCTCCATCCCAGCATAGAGAGGTATTTCTTATTCCTTTCTACAGTTGGATAGTACATCTCTGTGTGTATGTACCTTGGTTTATTCAATCAGACCCCTACTAGTGGGCATTTGGTAGGTTTTTGGTCTTTAAGTATTACAAATAGTGACGCAGAGAATAAAATATGCCTAATCTTTTCCTGTGTTTTGTCAGTGTAGCTGTGGGATATAAGAAAGGGAAACTTCTTCCTCTACCCTTCAAGGTCTTCCAGCTGCACTAAGAATTACATTTACTTGAGGCAGATTAACAAGAGAAAAAAAAGCAGTGTGCACAGATGCTCAGTGATGAAACTAAAACCAAGAGAAATGACCAAGGCAGGCAGTTTTTATAGTTTTTAGGCAAAGAGATGATGGATATGTGAGGGATTGACAAAACAAGGAAAACTTAACTTTGGAAGCATCTGTTAGGGAGGAATTCTAAAGAGACTTTGGGCTGGAGTAGTAAATTAGAAAGTAGTGGGCTGTTGATACAGTCTTCTTGGCTCTAAATCTCCCATCCCTGGTCATAAGGGTGTCTCTTTACCTCCTGGGACAGGAAGGGCACCTTTTACATGGGAGATTTGTTTCCTGCTTGCACGGGGACAGAAGAGGGTCTTACTAATCTTGCCACACAGGCTGTATCTTAAGTTACTTTTGTATGAAATAGTATGCCAAAGTTGCACGTTTAGGGGTGACCTGCCCTTGTGCACTACAGGCATAAATCCTAAAATTGGGACTCACAGTCCAAGAATAAATGTATATGTAATTTGTATGATATTGCTAATTTCTCTTTTGTAGGTTTTAGACTGTTTTTCTATTCTCATTAGCCATGGAGGAGAAAACCTGTTTCCTCTAAACCTTTACCGACTGATTATAGCAGCAAATTTTTGGACTTTTGCCAAATCTGTAAGTGGAGAAATAGAATCTCAGTGTAATTTTAATTTGTTGTATTTAGTTTTTTTCTTTTCCGATGTTGGATTTATTTTTCTCTAATTTAAGTGAGTGTTCATATATGTTTACATAGTTGAGGAGCATTGGCATTTCTTTTTTTCTTTGAACTGTTTATTCCTATGTCTTGCTCCACTTTCTATCGAGGTATTGGACTTTTGTCTCTCTACTTTTAGGTATTCTTTGTATAAGTGGAGAATTAACCCTCTTTGATATAGTCTGACATTCATATTTTAATTGTCTGTGGTGTTCATTGTCTCCCACTGTCTTTTAGATTTTTATGTAGTCAGATGTATGAATCCTTTTCCTTACAATCTTTCAAATCTTAGAAAGAGTTGCCCTGCCCCTAGGTTACAAAGGCTATGTCTGAGTTTCTTCTAGTATTTATGTGGATTGCTTTTTAGTGTTTTTTATTTCTAATGTATTTAGTATGTGAATAGCATGAAGACGTGGGTGCAGTTTTGTCTTTTTCTGTGTGGTTTGTAGTTATCCCAATGCTGGTTATTAGTCCATCTTTCCCCCATTGCTGTGAGATGCTCACAGATGCCTCACGGAAGATAAATGTAACATAATACAATTGAACTGGATACTCATGAATATAGTAGACCAATTTGGTCTATTTCTGAATTGTCTGTTTTTGTTTTCCGTTCTGTCTCTGTTCACACACACGTCCTACTGCCTTAATTATAGGGGCTAAAATATTTTACTATATGGTAGAACTAGTCCTCCCTCATCGTTCTTCTGTTTTTTGACTCTACAGGCTAATTTTCTTTCTTCATTCATCCAAATGAACGTAATAGTCAACTATTTTAGCTGCAGGGAAAAAAGTGGTGACAAAAATTTTTAACTTATATTTATATAAAATCACGTTAAAGAAGTATCTATTAAATCAGTGTTGAATGTGGGGAATTGTCTCTTCTGCATCGAGGTATTTTTCTTCTTAGTGTACTACTAGAGATGTGTTGTAACAATCCATTTTCTCATATTGAACCATCCTAGTATTTCTGAAATAAATCACATGTAATTTTGGGGTATTACTTGTTAGTGTCTGACAATTTATTTGGGATTTTTGCATTAGTATTCGCAAATGAGACATGTCTGTAGCTTTATTTATTGGTGAAATCTTTGTTAACCTTTGGGATCAATATCATACTTGTGTCATAGAAAGAATTGGAAAGGTTTCCTTCTGTTTTAAGTCATCAGGAATAGTTTAAGAAAGGTTTAAATGAGACCCATGAAACCATCTGGGCCTGGTACTCTTTTGTAGGGGAACTCTTTAACTACTTTGTTGTTTCTCCCATGGTGATTGAATTGTTTCATCTTTCTGTATTTATGGGACCAACACGGATAGTAGACTACTGCAGGATTTCAGGGAGGAACACCAAGGTCATAAGGGTGAGGTGATGGTTTCCACTTACCTCCGTTGACTCTTTTTCTTCTCCTTCCCTTTTTTATGCCCCAGAGGCTCCTGGTAGTGACATGGCATACCCTCAGGACAACACTCTGAGGATTGTACTAGTGGGGAAAACTGGAAGTGGGAAGAGCGCAACGGCAAACACCATCCTGGGGAGTAGAGTCTTTGAGTCTAGAGTTGCTCCCCATGCTGTCCCCTCCAGCTGTCAAAGAGCATCCCAGGAATGGAAGGGGAGGAAACTTGTTGTTGTTTATACCCCAGGGCTCTTTGACACCAAGGAGACCCTGGATACCACATGCAGGGAAATCAGCCAGTGTGTCCTCTACTCCTGCCCTGGGCCCCATGCCATCGTGTTGGTCCTACAGCTGGGCCGCTACACAGATGAAGAGCAGAACACCGTGGCATTGATCAAGGCTTTCTTTGGGAAGCCAGCCTTGAAGCACATGATCATATTGTTCACTCGCAAAGATAACTTGGAGGAGAAGAGCCTGAGTGACTTCTTAGCAGATGCAGATGTGAAACTAAGAAACATCATCAGCGAGTGTGGGAACCACTACTGTGCCTTCAACAACTCAAGTGCAGGAGCTGGTGGAGCTGATAGAGGAGATGGTGCAGAGCAATAGAGGGGCTTACTTTACTGATGCCATTTACAAGGACACAGAAAAGAGGCTGAAGCAACAGGCAAAAGTCCTGAGGAAGATCTACACTGATCAGTTAAATAATGAAATTAAACTAGTAGAAAAGGAATATGCTCATAAATCACAGGAAGAACGGGAGGAAAAAATAAAATCTCTAAAGAGGAAGTATGCTGAACAAACAAAAAATATCAGGGAAGAAGCTGAGAAGGGCATATTTGAACATGTTTTAAATGTGATTATGTGGGTGCTTCCAAAAATATGGTATATGTTTTGGTAGTAAAGTCCATTTCATTTTTTCTTCTGAATTTATGATGATTTCCGATAGTGGTAGATTGTAGTTTCCATAGACAGCTGTGACAGTAGCTTCTACTTATTCTTCCTATAACCTGACCCTGTTACTCCTGCCACTGAGTTGCGGGGCCTGTGTCCTCTACCTTGGAACTGAGCAGATCTGGGACTGTTTCAATTAATAGCAGATGGTTGAAGCAACACCTTGTACTCTAAGGTTACATATGGGCAATGCTTCCTTGCCCTGTTGGGGTTCTTGCCCTTGGAACTTGACTGTCATGTTGTGAGAAAGCCCAGGCTCTCTCTTGAGAGGCCCCCATGCAGAGGGCCTGAAGTCACTGGCCCACTTCCCAGCTCACCTTTCATTTGTGACTCACACCAACTTGCCCACCATGCAAATGAGGCAACTCTGGCTGTCCAGGAATTGGGCCCTCCGGATGCCCCGCCATCTCAGGCCAAGTTGCAGAAAGCAAAGATGATCCATTCCCATTGAGTCCTGCCCAAATTGCAGCTTTATGAGAACAAATAAATGATGGTTTTGTTTTTAACCACTGAGCTTCCGAATGGTTTGTTATGCAGCGAGAACTAACTAGAATAAAGCCTCTTCCCAGCTCTCACTCCCCACCGCCTCCCCTTCCCACCTGTCCCTCTTCACACAAAGTTGGCATAATCAGGCAATGGCATATAGAGTTCAAAGACCCAGTAAAATTCAAATCGGAAATCCTGCGCACGTTAAGTGTCTGAACCACTGGTCACATGTGTCGTTGCACCGCATGGCCACAAGTCCTATGTTAGGGAGGTATTTGGTTTCTCTGGAAAGATTGTTCTGTGGTTCATGGAGACCTGAAAGTCACAGGTTTCTTTTACTGTGTTTCTCTCTTTTCTTTTTTTAGGGACCATCCTAACTTAAGATGTCTCCAATTGTATCCGAAAAATCCCCATCTGGGCCACATATTTTTCATTTGCCTCTGCAGAATCACACTTCACCTTGGCTTTTTGCCCCATGAGGCTGATATATATGCACTGCATTGGTGGGATCTCTTGCTCTCTGACTTCTGCCTGGCTGGCCAATGGAAAGTCCAAGTCAGAGGCCCTGTGGAAGTAGAAAAGCAAGGCTGGGGTATCCATTCTCCCACCTGTATCTCTGCAGGGCCATCTCTGACTAGCTGCAGTTCTATGCCAAAGGTCATAGCTCCTCCCTTGGTGGCCTTTGTACCCAACTCTCCTTCTGTGTTCCAGTATTTGTTCACTCTCTCAGGTTTGGGTTGTAATTTTTCACCAATACTAGTAATGTCCCTTGTGATTTGCAAATTCCCTGTGTCTACAGCTTGTAAGATGCTCTTTCTCTAAACTTTCTCCAAGTACCTAATGAGAGAAGACCACCTTTTTCTTGCTAGAATCTGACTGATAAATCTTATGATGCCCACTTCTCTTTCAGAACGTCTTTATTGTTGTTGATGGCTTAAAATTCCCTCTAGTGTTTGTTTTCTTCCACCAGAAATATCTCTCCTTACCCTTCCATGGTGTGACATTTGCAGTGAGTAGATGAAAGGTTCTGTCTTGCTAAAATAATAGAGAAAATTCAGTTAGATGGCTGACTTTCTGTCACTCATGAGGATTGCAGACACTCCAAATCCAGATTATTAGAATTTTTACAGTCGTCCTTTTTTTTTGTCTGTGAACATGACTGAGAATATTTACCAATGAGTGAATATTAGGGAGACAGATTAGAGACTGAGTCTGGAAAACTTAAGATTCTAAATACCTGTTCTTTCTAAGATTCATCAGAAGTATTCAGAATGCAGTAAAAACAACACGGAAGAAAAATCCTCTTATGAGAAAACATGTGTCAAATGATACAGCAAGACAAAAGTACTCTCTGCCATCATGCAATTCTTATGTTCAAAAGTACTTCCTTGTAAGTGACTCATCTGTGTGATAGTATCTCTAGGGAGCAAAGTATTCATGCCCTGTCTTGAGGTTTTTCATTTAAGAACCGTTTAAAGGATATTTTCCCTCAGAGATATGCAGAAGCATTCTTAATACAATTAACCTGTGTGAGGGCTGTTTGAATGTGCAGCTTACGTGAGCTAATTTCTTTTTTCCCAGCCTTAGGTTCTATTTTGGAAGGTAACACATACCCAGAGAAAAAACGAGTAAATCAAATAAATCATTATCTCTTCACGTGACAATTGAAACATTGCTCACTCACTTCTCTTAACATATTTTATGTCCCAGTTTATTCTGAAGATGGTTCTATTTCAGTGCTGAAGACTGTGGTATTTCCAGCGTTTAATGTGTGCATGATCCCTGTTGTTGAAATATGTGATAGTCATGACTCATGATGGGGAATTTAAACAAGGATTCATAGAAGAAGACCTGAGGAAGGATTTAGGTGTGAAGTCTACTGTGAAGGATGTGTAGGATGTGTCCATGTGGGTGATGGGTATGATGGTCATGCTTCTGTTCAGAAACAGGAAAGTTCAGGGTGACAGGTAAGATTTTCAGGGGAAGGGTAGAGTCAGGAGCCACAGCGTTCAGTTAGGTTTGTGACAAGTTGAATATCAGATGTCAAAGGTAGGGTCCAATATAAATGACCTACATTAACTTGAAATCTGGGTCCGAAGGTTATGTGAAAGGTTTGGGGTAAATGTGGCAGGATGTTAACATAAATATCTCCAATTTCAGCTGAATCTTTCTAATTGCCAATACCCCACAGTCAAAAGCTATATGCCAGAAGATCCACATAGGATGCCCAAAGGAAGAAGCGAGAACCAGTTTTGTGAGATTTATTCCTTCAACTAATTTCATAGATATTTGAAGGGGTCAAGAGGAAAGGACTTTTTTTTTTTTTTAGGTTTTATTTAAGTAATATCTACATCCAATGTGGGACTCCAACTCATGACCATGAGGTCAAGGGTTGCATGCTCTTCCAACTGAGCCAGCCATCTCCCCAGTGCAGAAGGTGACCCAGGTGAAACCGTGTGACTATATAAGGGAAGCACCACAGGGACTCCTCTCTGCGTGCCATGTCCAGCGAGATGGAGGTTCCCACTTCCCGAAAGCCAGTAAAGTGGCCTCAGGACTTTGATGCTGCCAGAGGGATGTGGGTGGTGTATGTTAAGAGATTTGATGTGTGTCCTTTGGAGTTTGGCTTTGCTCCCTGCTGGTCCCATGGGATACATGAAGGCTATTGCTGTGTTCTGTGAAGGGACCAGGGTCCACACGGTGGTGGCTGTCTTGGAAGCAGTCAAAACTTTCACTAAGGGGCGGGGGGTGGCAAAAGCTAGGTTCCTCATGTCAAATGTGGGCCACACAGTAGGGAGGCAGCCAAAGCCAGTTTGAAGGGGACTTGCCCAGGGGCCCAGCAGGGATCCCAACAGCTTCTGTGTGGACCAGAGCTCTGGAAGTCCAGGCACCAGGAACATTCATTGAAGCAACCGACGGGAGGGGAGAGAGTGGCTGTTTGTTGGACTTGTGATTGCAGATTCCCAGGGAAGACTCTCTAAAGACTCATTAAAGGTCTCCTGGGCGGGGGAAGAGCCACTAAGTATGCTGCCACCATCCCCCACCCCCACCAAGGCCAGACTACACCTGACTGGTCTTCAGTGTTCCTGCCTCTTTTCCCCCAGCCCATGAGCAATCAGAGCCAAGGCAAGGACAGGAGGAGAAGGGCAGGTTGGCGAGAGCTCTAAGCAGCCCTGTCTACACTGCAGGTTCTTCTCAGGGAGCGGCATATGCCAGGGACAGTAGAAGCTTTACACTTCAGTGAAATTAAAATTTTTTTAAGTGCTTATTTATTTTTGAGAGAGAGAGAGAGGGAGAGACAGAGCATGAGCGGGGGAGCAGCAGAGAGAGAGGGTGACACAGAATCAGAAGCAGATATGTATTTTGCTAATTAATTTTAAATCTTTCTCTTTCCTAATAGGCACACTGAAAACTCAATTTTAATTTTTCATAAGCTTTGAAATGCAGTTATTTAATTACACTTCATTCCAAATATTGATCAGTTTCTGGTTTTGTCTCTTTTGACCCATCAGTTATTTAAAACTGTGTTCTCCAATTGCTAAACATATGACATTTTATTTACTTTTCTTTTAATTACATTGTGGTGAGGAAATGTCTATATTATTTCTTTTTTTTTTTTTAATTTTTTTCAATGTTTTTTTATTTATTTTTGGGACAGAGAGAGACAGAGCATGAACGGGGGAGGGGCAGAGAGAGAGGGAGACACAGAATCGGAAACAGGCTCCAGGCTCCGAGCCATCAGCCCAGAGCCCGACGCGGGGCTCGAACTCACGGACCGCGAGATCGTGACCTGGCTGAAGTCGGACGCTTAACCGACTGCGCCACCCAGGCGCCCCATGTCTATATTATTTCAATACTATAAAAATTTTAAGCATTTCTTCTTGGATAAATGTAAGAGTAATGATAATAAATGTTTCCTATGTACTTGAAAACAGCTGGCTGGAAGTTTTCTGAAATAGTCTACATATGCTCATTAGATCAGACTTATTAGTCATGTTGCCTAAATCTTCTGACTACTTTTTGATTTTTTTCTATCTTCCTGTTCTAGAAATGAGAGATGTGTGTTAAAATCTATCACCATACATGGAGATTTGTCTATTTCCTCTTGTGATTCAATTATTCCCTTTATACATGTGATGCCTCCCTTTGTGGTGCATAACATTGTAAAACCGTGTTTTATCTTGATGAATGGGACTACTTACACTACTTACATGAGCAGGGCAGGTGTTTCGAGACCGTGGTGTGCGTTCAACTCATCTTCTCTGATCTCTCCTCTCTTTACCCTCCTCTGTGATTTTCCTTCTTATACAAGGGAACATCTCATATCTTTTGTAACTTACAAATTTTTGTTCATTTTCTGCTCCTTCAAAGACCACTAAATGATTCAGAAAGGCAAGGATCCTTACCAGCTCTCATTGCTGATGTATTCAGTTGCCCAGAACAGTGCCTGGCACATGATAAGCTCTTGATAATTATTGAATGAAAATTCTATGTAGTTTGATATTCTGTTCTTATTTGTTTCGAATTTGCTTGTAGGTTTACCTATACTGTTGCTTTCAAGTTTTCCCTCACTTAACGCGTTTGACTTGAATTTCTTCTTCAGTCCCCTCCAAAACTCTTTATTTTTTTTTTAACTGAAAACTTTAGTGCATTTATCATAATTAAAACTTGTGACCTATTGGGATGCATGAAGTTTTATTTTTTACTTTCTATGTGTCCAACCAGTTCCATATTTCTCTTTCTTCCCCTTCCTCTTTGTGGTTTAACTTGAATTATTTAGTTTTTTTCCCCCCACATTTTATGTTTTTCTCTACTGGTTTGGAAATTATCTATGCTTTTCCTGAAATCGCCCAGTGATTGCAACATACATTCTTAACTTCTCAAAATCTCAAGAAATCTATATTTTAATCTTCTTCGTATACAACAAATTAGAACATTTTAATTCCATTCCCACCCTTAACCCCAATCTATATATTGTTATTGTTGAATATTTAATTTTCTCATTCCCCCCCCTTTCAAACTTTATGAAGCATTAGTATTATTTTACATAGTTTGCATTCATTTAAACTTACTTTTTTTTTCTTTCATCTGTGACTTACTATCTGGATTACTTTCCTTTTGCCTCAGATACATTCTTTACAATTTCCTCTAATGAGATTGTGCTGTTGGCAAGAACTCTCAGTCTCTGTTACCTGAAATGTGTACATGTATTTTGTCCTTATTTTTGACAGTGATTCTGAGTCTAGGATTTCAGGTTGGCTGTCATTTTCTCTCAGCACACTGAAAATCTGCCTCCACTGTTTCTTGGCTTCCTCTGTTACTTTGCCTGGCTCAGTTGATATAGTGCCTGACTCTTGCTCTCAGGGTCATGGGTTCGAGCCCCATGTTCGATGTAGAGCTTACTTAAAAAAATCAGGGATGCTAGGGTGGCTCAGTGAGTTAAGCGTTCAGCTCTTGTTCTGCGCTCAGGTCATGATCTCACAGTTCTTGAGATCAAGCCCTACATTGGGCTCACTGACAGCACAGAGCCTGCTTGGGGTTCTCTTTCTCTTTGCTCCTTCCAGCTCATGCTATATCTCTCTAAATAAAAAAAAAAAGTATAACTCCAAATATCCCTTCCTCAAATGTCATCTGTCTGTTCTTTCTGACTCCCTTTAAGATAGTCTTTCTGCTTTGATGGGCTACAGTTTTAGTATGTACTAAGGTGTGAATGCTTTCTTACTTTCTTTCTTTTTAATGATTTATTTATTTTTTAATTTACCTCTTAGTTAGTTAGCATATTTAAAACAATGTTTTCCGGAGTATATTTCTTAATGCCCCTTACCCATTTAGCCCATCTCCCCTCCCACAACCCCTCCAGGAACCCTCTGTTTGTTCTCCATATTTAAGAGTCTCTTATGTTTTGTCCCCCTCCCTGTTTTTATATTAGTTGTGCTTCCCTTCCCTTATGTTCATCTTTTTTGTGTCTTAAAGTTCTCATATGAGTGAAGTCATATGATATTGGTCTTTCTCTGACTAATTTCACCTAGCAGAATACCCTCTAGCTCCAACCACATAGTTTCAAATGGCAAGGTTTCATCCTTTTTGATTGCTTGTAATACTCCATTGCATATATATACCACATCTTCTTTATCCATTCATCCATTGATATGGGCTCTTTCCATACTTTGGGCTCTTTCCATACTTTGGCTATTGTTAATAGTGCTGCTATAAACACTGGGGTACATGTGCCCCTTCAAAACAGCACACCTGTATCCCTTGGCTAAATACCTAGCAGTGCAACTGCTGGGTCATAGGGTAGTTTTATTTTTAATTTTTTGAGGAACCTCTATACTGTTTTCCAGAGTGGCTGCACCAGTTTTCATTCCCACCAGCAGTGCAAAAGAGATCCTCTTTCTACACATCCTCACCAACATCTATTGTTGCCTGATTTGTTAATGTTAGCCATTCTGACAGGTATGAGGTGCTGTCTCACTGTGGTTTTGATTTGTATTTTCCTGATGATGAGTGATGTTGAGCATTTTTTTTCATGTGTCAGTTGGCCATCTGGATGTCTTCTTTGGAGAAGTGTCTATTCATGTCTTTTGTCCATTTATTCACTGGATTATTATTTTTTTTGGGGGGGGTGTTGAATTTGATAAGTTCTTTATAGATTTTGGATTATAACCCTTTATCTGATATGTCATTTGCAAATATATTCTCCCGTTCTGTCAGTTGCCTTTTACTTTGGATGATTGTTTGCTTTGCTGTGCAGAAGATTTTTTATTTTGATGAGGTCCTAATAGGTCACTTTTGCTTTTGTTTCCCTTGCCTCTAGAGACGTGTTGAGTAAAGTTGCTGCAGCCAAGGTCAAAGAGGTTTTTTTTTTTTTTGCCTGCATTCTCCTTGAGTATTTTGATGGTTTCCTGTCTTACATTTAGGTCTTTCATACATTTTGAGTTTACTTTTGTGTATGGTGTAAGAAAGTGGTCTAGGTTCATTTTTCTGCATGTCGCTGTTCAGTTTTCCCAGCATCACTTGCTGACAAGACTATCTTTATTCCATTGGATATTCTTTCCTGCTTTGTCAAAGTTCAGTTGACCATACGTTTGTGGGTCCATTTCTGGGTTCTTTATTCTGTTCCATTGATTTGAGTGTCTGTTTTTGTGCCAATACCATACTGTCTTGATGATTACAGGTTTGTAATACAGCTTGAAGTCTGGGAGTGTGATGCCTCCAGCTTTGGTTTTCTTTTTCAAGATTCATTTGGCTATTCAGGGTCTTTTCTAGTTCCATACAAATTTTAGGATTGTTTGTTCTAGCTCTGTGAGGAATGATGGTGTTATTTTAATAGGTATTGAATTGAATATGTAGATTGCTTTGGGTAGTATTGACATTTCAACAATATTTGTTCTTCCTATCCAGGAGCATGAAATCTTTTTCCATTTTTCATAAACTTTCTAGTTTTCAGTGTACAGATTTTCACCTCTTTGGTTGGATTTATTCCTAGGTATTTTATGGTTTTTGGTGTAATGGTAAATGGGATCAATTCCTTGATTTCTCTTTCTGTTCTTCATTATTGGTGTATAGGAATGCAACCAATTTCTGTTCATTGATTTTATATCCTGCAACTTAGCTGAATTCATCGATCAGTTCTAGCAGTTTTTTCATGGAATCTTTTGGGTTTTCCATATAGAGTATCATGTCATCTGCGAAGAGTGTAAGTTTGACCTCCTCTTGGCCAATTTGGATGCCTTTTATTTCTTTGTGTTGTCAGAAGTGCAGTCTTTTTTTTCAATATATAAAATTTATTGTCAGATTGGTTTCCATACAACACCCAGTGCTCATCCCAAAAGGTGCCCTCCTCAATAACCATCACCCACTCTCCCCTCCTTCTCACCCCCCATCAACCCTCAGTTTGTTCTCAGTTTTTAAGAGTCTCTTATGCTTTGGCTCTCTCCCACTCTAACCTCTTTTTTTTTTTTCCTTCCCCTCCCCCATGGGTTTCCGTTAAGTTTCTCAGGATACACATAACAGTGAAAACATATGGTATCTGTCTTTCTCTGTATGGCTTATTTCACTTAGCATCACACTCTCCAGTTCCATCCACGTGGCTACAAAGGGCCATATTTCCTTCTTTCTCATTGCCATGTAGTACTCCATTGTGTATATAAACCACAATTTCTTTATCCATTCATCAGTTGATGGACATTTAGGTTCTTTCCATAATTTGGCTATTGTTGAGAGTGCTGCTATAAACATTGGGGTACAAGTGCCCCTATGCATCAGTACTCCTGTATTCCTTGGGTAAATTCCTAGCAGTGCTATTGCTGGGTCATAGGGTAGGTCTATTTTTAATTTTCTGAGGAACCTCCACACTGCTTTCCAGAGTGGCTGCACTAATTTGCATTCCCACCAACAGTGCAAGAGAGTTCCCCTTTCTCCACATCCTCTTCAGCATCTATAGTCTCCTGATTTGTTCATTTTGGCCACTCTGACTGGCGTGAGGTGATATCTGAGTGTGGTTTTGATTTGTATTTCCCTGATGAGGAGCGATGTTGAGCATCTTTTCATGTGCCTGTTGGCCATCCGGATGTCCAGAAGTGCAGTCTTTTGATTTGACATCTGAGCTGGGATACACAGCACAGCACTCCAGAATGAAGAGAGAGCCCACAAGCTGGAAGAAGGACCTTAAGAAACACCCAGATAACTTTTGTTTCGGTATTTCTGTTATCCTCCCCCTCCCTAACACCCATCACCAACACCAACTTGTGTCCAAAGATGGTTTTTTAAAAATTCTGTGATTTCTCTTCTCCCTTTACAAGAAGCTCTTTCCTATTCCCTGTCCTAAAAGGATAAACAAAGAACTCTTCTTACAAGAGAAGTCTGTCTTGCTCACAGTGTTGTACATTTTGATGTGTTTTGATGTGTTTTGATGACTTTGTAAGGGTGAAATTGTAGTGTAGGGCTAACGTGTAGCTTGAGAGATAACAGCTTTGTGTTGACACTGTAGCTTGAAAAATAACAGCTTTGTTCTGACACTGAAGGTTAAGAGATAACAGCCTTGCTTTACTCTTGTAAATTAGGCTTCCCAATGAAGGAAACAAAAGTTCAAAGAAAAGAGCATCAGAGGCAGGGTCAAGGAGATCCACTGGTTGCAACTTAATGGCAGAAAGTCTAAAATAATCACCTCATCCGGGAACTGTTTCTAACTCATCTGGGAACTGTTTCTAACTCATCTGGGAACTATTTCTCTGTTTTGTTCCCAGGTGATGATAAAACGATGTAATCGGCTATAAAAACTCTGTACCCCGGCTGTTCGAAGCCGCACTCTGATAAAGAGTGTTGGTCCCAATCGGTTGGCCTTGACTCTCATTGCAATAAACTTTGTTGTGAGTGTCACTGGTGCCCGTAGCATTCTGTTTCAGGAGTCGTGTGAATGCAACAACTTCCCGTCAGAGGAGCCTGTCCTGAACAACTAGCATTTTCAGCCCGTCCTTGTCAAAGTTTTCTCCAGTAATTTTGTTAGGAAACACTATTCAGGAAGAAAATTGGTTTTATGGAAGATTCATGAATCAGGCAGCATCTCATCCTGCAAATAGGGGGGCTCTCCACTGAGCTACAGAAGAAAGGTCTTTAAAGGCAGGGAGAGGGCATTAAAAGAGAAGACAAAGAAAGGAATTTATTAGCAAGGAATGCGGTGTTTAGGCAAGTCTGGCTTCTTAAGGGGAGTGGAAGGGGTCTGTCAGTAAATCCTCAGTATCCCAGGGGAAGGCCACCCTGAAGGAGTGCTAACAGACCACCGGAAGTGCATGATTGTGTGGAGAAAAGGGAACAATCTGAAGATGAGCCCAAATGTGGAGAGCAGAGAAGCCTTGGGAAATAGGGCAGGGAAACCAAGTGGCAAGTGTGCAGAAGAGAAGAAACTGTTGGCTACACGAGGTTGAGGCTTCCAGTACTGTCCACCTCCCTAAAACCACACATTATGTTTCTCTATGGCAGGAATTCACATTGAATGGCAACATCTAACAGAGGTCTGTGCTGCAGCCCCGGTGACCCCAGGAGCAGCTGCGGTGAGATCAGTGAGATCCAGTCCTCCTGGGCTGGGCTGAGGGAGGACAGCGAGCAGAGGGGTCTTCTTGTGCTGACAGCCAACCCTCATCCGGCTGGAGCAAAATGTTTCCACCTCTGTATCTGATCTCCTCTTCATCTCCTCTGCTTTTTCTTTCCTGTCCACCCTGTCCACTCTCTCTGGGTAAAACGCCTTTCTGTTTCTCCTCCCGTGATTTCCCTACTCCTCTTCGCTAGGGAGATGCCCTCAGGCTGTCCCAAAGTTGGAGTCTTGCATAGGGATGCTAACTAAATGATAATCTGAACTCCCATCCACATGTTTCCTTTGATAATCTTAGCCATTCTGTATTCAGTGTTCTCGGTTTCTGGAAATCTACCTGTCTCAGGCCAGGGATCTGGTTATCATGTGTGGACTCTGCATTGGGGATGGTTTTGCTAATCCTTGGAAGGAGGTGGGGACCAACTACAGATTTTGTGGAACCCAGAGCTGGAGCTTCTGCAATATCTCTTCTCTGCTCCATTGGCATTTTAAAAAGAGTATTCCAATTGACAGAGTAAATGGAAGCAGAGAGACCAGCTGGGAGACTCTGGAGGTCTGGATTCTGATGGTAGTGGGAGCTAGTGTGGTGGCCTTCAAAGTGGAGAGAGAAAAGTAGACAGATTTGTAGGTGGAGATCAGAGAATGTGCTGATATGGAAAGGAAAGGGAAAGCAAGGGAAGGGAAGGGAAGGGAAGAATCGAGGGCAGTTGCTAGATTTTGGGTCTAAGGGACTGGATCAATGCTGTTGGTGTCTCTGACAAATAAATGCAGTTTATAGTAGTGTCTCTAATGTTGTGAGTGTCATAACATATGCATTATGTTCACGGAGAGATGGATGGGTATAATACAGGATTCCCATTCAGGAATCAGCCTCACTCAAGGGCTGTTCTGGCAGGGTATGCCTCCTTGGAGAAACAGGCTTTCAAATATGATTCACACTTACCTTCCACCTGGTCGAGGGCGGTTCTGTGCTTTATAAATCCTGAAGATGGGGACCATATAGAGACAGTGAAGAGATATGCAATGAATTACTGAAAAGAAATGCAGAAGAGCTATATAGATGATTTGTTGTTTAACTTAAGGCACAGTTATTCTGAAAAATGTGAGAATTGTTATGCTGAGCTGGGATTACCTGTCAACTGTCCTAGGAAGTAGAATATGCTTAATCTAGTGAAGCTAAGAAAGTATAACTCTACTAATGCACTCAACTGTATCCGTTTTTTCTTTCATTAAAAATTAAAAAAATTATTCATTTGTGTGTGTGTGTGTGTGTGTGTGTGTGTGTATGTGAGAGAGAGAGAGAAAGAGAGAGAGAGAGAGAGAGAGAGAGAGAGAGAGAATGAGCATGGGAAGGGCAAAAAGAAGGAGAGGGACATGCAGAATTGGATACAGGCACCAGGCTCTGAGATGTCAGCACAGAGCCCAAAGCTAGACTGGAACCCATAAATAGTGGGATCATGACCTGAGTAGAAGTCCAGCACTCAACTGACAGACCCATTCAGGTGCCCCTCCATATTTTTAAGAAACAGAGACGGAGAAGAGAGGAAGAGGGAGACAGAGAAAGAGAGAGATAATCTTAAGCAGACTTCATGCTCAGCATGCAGCCTGATGTGGGACTCAACCCAAAAATTCTGGGATCGTGTCCTGAGCCGATATCAAGAGTCCAATGCTCAGTCGACTGAGCCACCCAGGTGCTCCGTTTCTTTAATTTTTTGTGTATCAAGAGATTTTGTAATAATCTTAGAGAAATGTCGGTATTTTCTGGCTATAATTCTTTAATGTCTTAATTTAGAATATAAAAGCTTCACTGGATTCTAAGTTAAGGTTTTTAACTTTAAATATAAATTATATTGTTCTCTCTCATGTCACAATCCCTGACAGGGTGGTTGCACACACGAAATAGAAAAAGACACTTTGTCTTTCCACACAAGCATCCCTTTTGTGCCCTGCAAGGTTGTGTTGGCCTGTGTAACCCCCATGGCTGGCTTCTTAATGGCAGAAGAAAATTTCCATTTTGAATAAAAATGGTGTGGCAGGGGTCTCCCACTGAGATGCCACCAAGTCAAATTTTGTGTTACTTGCTGCATTGCTCTTATGAGGAACAACTACCAGCAGCAGCAGCTCAGAATTCTCTTCTTAAACTACAGTATTTTGTTTCATCTTCTGTGAGCTACTTAGAGCCCACAGAAAAATCTCTTACCCAGGAAGAGTTAGAAGCTCCAGGAAATCCTGGAAAGTACTTGGGCATTCCCCAAGTATTGCAAGAGAACTTCAGGCTTTCTATAGACTTCGAATAGGCTTCTTTAGAAGCCTTCTATAGAGTTCCTGGGAGTGCAGCAGTCACTTATGGGAGGGGACCCTGGGGCAACAGAGGAGGGGTGTGTGTGAGGGGAAATGGGGGCCCCTATAAGGAATCAGCTGGAGGTCCATCCTAATGCTGTGGCTTTTGTTTCTTGATGTACCAGGGCTTAGAGACCAAGATGGAAGAGCTTCACAGCTGAGACTTGTCTTAGGGGTAAGATCGGAGCAGGGAAAAGTGCCACAGGCAACAGCATCCTCAGAGAGAAAGTGTTTCATTCCAGCATTGCGGCAACATCAGTCACCAAGACCTGTAACAAAGGGAGCAGCAGGTGGCAGGGAAGAGAAATTGTGGCCGTGGATACGCCTGTCATTTTTGACACTGAGGCACAGGATGCTGACACCTGCAAGGAGATTGCTCCCTGCATCTTCCTGACCTCCCCAGGGCCTCATGCTCTGCTCCTGGTGGTCCCGCTGGGCCAGTACATGCAGGAAGAGCACAAGGCCATGGAAAAGATCCTGCAAATGTTTGGACTCATAGCTAGGAGATACATGATTCTCTTATTCACCCGGAAAGATGACTTGGATAGCATCAATTTTCATGAATACTTAAAGGAAACACCAGAAGGTATCCAAGAGCTGGTGGGGAAGTTTAGTGATCGCTACTGCATCTTCAACAATCTGGCGACAGAAGCTGAGCAGGAGGCCCAGAGAAACCAGCTGCTGGCCCTAGTCCAGTGAGTGGTGGCTGAGCATGAAGGAAGATGCTACACGAATAAGATGTACCAAAAGGCCGAAGAGGAAATTCAGAAACAAATACAAGTGATGCAAAAACTTTACAGAGCAGAGTTAGAGAGACAGAGGGTGCAGATAAGAAGGGAGTTTGAAGACAAAGTCAGAAAGCTGGAAGATAAACTGGAGTGACAGAAATGAAGCAAAACATGGAGAGAGAATTGGCAGAGAAAGAGGTTTTCTATGTCCTAAAGCAACAAAATTCCAGTTATCAAATTGAGAGTCAATGTTGACTACTTGAATTTATCATAGGAGCACTGAAGAAGGCTTTTGTTTTTTTTCTTTCACCTGTTTATGGAAGATTAACTTGAATGAGAAGATCTCCTTATTTCCTACCCATTTTGTGCTGGCCCTCCCCAACCCCTCACCCCCCAACTCATTCACCAACCTTGGAGCACTCTTCCTTCTGTCTCTCAGACTCTCAAGACTAAGGGGTATAATCAGGTTCACTGTTGGCGATTGGTAGATATTTGATTGACTTAACAGGGGAGGGACAAATTCTCAATTTGTGGAACTCCAGAGTAGAACGTATTGATGCTCTTCTAAGAAGATGACCCCAAACTTTACCTATTTATCCTGAATAAAATCTAGATTCTTTCTAGATTGGTGTACCCTCTCCCTTTGTGACTTCTACTCACTTGTTTTTGCCTTTGGGACACAGTGATCACCTTCCCCATACAGTTTGTTAGAAAGATTGGTTCTTTGGGGTGCCTGCCTGGCTTGGTCGGTTAAGTGTCCGACTTGAGATCAGGTCATGATCTCATGGTTGTGAATTCGAGCCCCACGTGGGGCTCTGTGCTGACAGCTCAGAGCCTGGAGCCTGCTTCAGATTCTGTGTCTCCTTCTCTCTCTGCCCCTCCCCCACTTGTGCTCTGTCTCTCTCTGTCTCTCAAAAATAAATAAATTTAAATAAATAAATACAAAATAAAAAAAAAAGATTGGTTCTTTGTGTTGGATAATCTATTGATGGAGATGCTTATAGAATTCTTTCCAGATGAATGGAAATTTATTTAGTAACAGTTTTACAGAAGGATTCAAATTGTTCCTTATAAGCTGCCCACTGAAGAACAAAGAGTTGTTTGGAAAATAGACCTCTCAGAACTCAACTAAGTGAAATGCCAGAAAGAGCAGTTGAAAGACAGAGATTCAACACAGAAGAGAACTGTTTGCTGTATTCAGATATATCTACAGCAACTCTTTGACTGACTTCAATGCAACATATTTGCTGAATAACCAGTTCTTTCCTTTTCATGTGAAACTAACTGTTGCCACTTCACCTCCATCACCTCAGACCTTTATTACTTACTGCACATACCGCCCCCTCCCAGTTGAATTATTTGTTTGTTGTTATTATAATAAAAATTTTCTGTTCTCTCATATTTCTATAAAATTGGAGTGCTCTTTTTCTTGGAAAACATCTTTGCTATAATTTTCTTTATTATTTTCTTTAAAATGTATTTATTGATCTATTTGAGAGAGCATGAGCAGGGGAGAGGCAGAGATCAAGAGAATCCGAAGCAGGCTCCACACATCAGTGCAGAACCCAATGCAGGGTTGAACCCACAAACCATGAGATCATGACCAGAGCTGAAACCAAGAGTAGGATGTTCAACCGACTGAGCCTCCCAGGCACTCCACTTTTGCTACCTATTCTAAGAACACAGGGGTGAGTTTCACTTTTTGGTAAAAGTTCAAGATGATTTCGGAACTAGTCTTGGTCTACCCTCAAGATATTTCTCCTCCTTTTCCTTGGAAGTTCCCAGCCACATCCTTAAACCCTCTGCCAGTCAAACACCACATTCTCCTTGGATTCATTCATTATGCACTGATAGAAATTATGTGTAACCAAGGCTTCAGAGGCCTTTCTGGTTTTCCTGGAGCAAAAATTCCTTTTAATATATGGATAGCAGTGGGAGCGTCTTTATCCCTTTTCTACTTTTCTACTTGGTCCTTCTCACATAATCCATTCTAGCATTTCCCAAAGCACATTTACATGTTGTACCAATATGTTCTAGTAGTCATATGTGACTTATGGAAACTCTCCTTGCTCTGCCATCTTGAAATTGGCTTTTCCATGTCCAAACCCATTTTGCCCGAAGGGACATATATCTCTCCCAGTTTTCCTCAACACACATAGGTTTAGACTGTACTTTTAGTTAATCTTGAGGATAAGAGAAGCACAACACAAAGAAGCTCACAATCCCTTTAGAAATGGTCACTCAGGAGAAGGGCCAAGATGGCAGAGTAGCATGGAAGTTTTCTGCTTCTCTTGACCCTGAAATATAGGTAGATAAGCACCAAAGCATTTTTGCACACCCAGAAAATGTACCTGAGGATTAATACAACAATCTGCATAACTTGAGCCACAGAACTTGGCAGGTACGAGGCACAGAAAGGTGATTTGGGGAGAGAGAACCCAAGGAGGGTAGGGAGTTGTTTTTGCTTGTGTAGAGAAGGACAGATACAGGGGATAGAGTACAGGAAAATACTCCCCCCAAAAGCAGCTGGAGAGAAAGAGAAAGAGTGGAAACACCCATAAGGGACTGACCAGGAAACATAGAAAGGATAAAGCAGAGTTTCAATACCATTAAGGGGGACTCTATAAACAGGGGAACACAGAGTTGGAAACTCTGCAGCTCAATACTTGGCGATGCTGTGGTGGGGAGGGCGAATCCCTAGGAGCAGACAGTGAGGTCTGAGGGCTCCTCAGGCCACATGGCGAGAGGTGGTTACCCTGATAAGAGGACATTTGGTAGAGGCCGTGTGGCCTACCCACAGTAAAAGGTCCCAGCGGACTTCAGAGAACAGCTATTTGCTGGTGTTGGAACAAGGGCGTTAAGGGTGGTGAAGTCTGGCACCACATGTATGTTGTGATTTGCCATAATCTCTGAGACACTGCTGTTACATGATCACGTGAAAATTTTGTGGGGCAGGTTGGCAGTAGTAGTCTCTGGGCATCTGCAGTAGCGCCACCACACAAACGTTCCCAGGAGCCACCAGCACCTGGCCATTGCTTGGCAAGACACTTCCACAGAGGGTCAGAGTGGGTTCAAGCCCCAGGGCCCTCAGAAATGAGGAGTTTGGAAACACAGCTCCATCTGAGATAAAATTCAGAAGGGAGGTGCCACTTGATTGCTTGGTCATGGATAGTGTAGAAGTGGGGAGTGGATGGAAGCTGGAGACAAAGGACAGTTGCATGTTTGCCCGTGGGTGAGAGCACAGAGTTCTGATTCTGGAGACTGGGTACCTGGGTGACGCCATTTACACCTCTCCCATGCATGCGCATTCACGCATACACATGCCACAATGATCCACACCAGTAACCCTAGCAGCGCCATACAGTGGAGAACAGAGCCATTACACCAAGCCCCATCCAACTGCGCTAACGAAGCTCTAGAGGACTACAACAAGTGTCTCCACCTGCTTAGTGTATTCTCTGGACTATAAAGTGCTCCAGAGTTCAACTTCTAGGGGAAACTGGATGTAATTTCTTTCATATTTCATTCTGTTTGCTGATCCATTTATTTAATATTTTTCTCTTCCTTTCTTGTTCTTGAGTACAGAAAGAAAAATTATTTTTATTTTCCATTTTTATAAAAAATATTTTCCTTAAAATTTTCTACTGCATTTTTTACTTCTTTTGTAAATTTTTACTCTATTTTACTTTCGTAATTTCATTTTATTCAATTTTATTGTATTCTTTATAAAAAATATTTTCGGGGTGCCTGGGTGGCGCAGTCGGTTAAGCGTCCAACTTCGGACAGGTCACGATCTCGCAGTCTGTGAGTTCGAGCCCCGCGTCAGGCTCTGGGCTGATGGCTCGGAGCCTGGAGCCTGTTTCCGATTCTGTGTCTCCCTCTCTCTCTGCCCCTCCCCCGTTCATGCTCTGTCTCTCTCTGTCCCCCCCCCCAAAAAAAGTTGAAAAAAAATTTATAAAAAATATTTTCAAATGTTTCCTACTTTTTTCCCCTTCTTTTTCTTTTCTTTTCTTTCCCCTTTTCCTCTGTTACATCAAGCTCCTTTCAACAATCAGACCAAAACACACTTAGGACCTAACATCCTTTATGTGATATTTTTGTATTGTTTTTAATTTTTAATTTTTCTTTTATTAATCCTTTTCTTCCTAAACAAAGGAATTCACCCCCAAAAAAGAACAGGAAGCAATGACAGCCAAGGACTTAACACAGATATAAGCAAAATGTCTGAACCAAAATTTAGAATCTCGATCCTATGAATACTAGCTGAAGCTTAAAAAAGCATAGAATCCCTTTCTGTTGAGATAAAAGAATTAAAATTTGTCAGTACTAAATTAAAAATGCTAGAACTGAGATACATCTCAAAAGGTTGCCACGGCGGCAAGGATGGATGAAGCAGAGTAGCAAATCAGCGATGTAGAGGACAAACTTCTGTTGAATAATGAAGCAGGAAAAAAAAAAGAGGGAAACGAAGGCAAAAGAGTATGATATAAGATTTAGAGAACTCAGAGACTTATTAAAGAGGAAAAACATCTGAATAATAGGGGCCCCAGTAGATGAGAGAGAAAAAGGGGTAGAAAATTTATGTGAACAAATCATTGCAGAAAACTTTCCTAACCTAGGGAAAGACACAGACATCAAAATACAGGAAGCACAGAGAACTCCCATTAGATTCAACAAAAATCAAAGATCAACAAGGCTTATCATAATCAAATCACAAAATACACAGACGAGGAAAGAATTATGAAATCAGCAAGGGAAAAAAGTCATTAACCTACATGGGAAGCCAGATCTGGTTCTCAGCAGACTTATCCACAGAAAGTTGGCAGGCCAATAAGGAGTGGCAGGATATATTCAATGTGCTGAATCAGAAAAATATGCAGCCAGGAATTCTTTATCCAGCAAGACTGTCATTCAAAATAGAAGGAGAGATAAAGAGTTTCCCAGACAAATGAAAAATAAAGAAGTTTGCGACTACCAAACCAGCCCTGCAAGAAATTTTAAGTGGGATTATCTGAGGGGAGAAAAGATGAACCAAAACAAAAAAAGACCAAAAGCAACAAAGACTAGAAAGGACCAAAGAACATCCCCAGAAACTCAAACTCTACAGACAACAAAATGGCAATAAATTCATAAATTTCAGTACTCACTCTAAATGTCAGTGGACTAAATGTTCCAATCAAAAGACATAGGGTAACAGAATGGATAAGAAAACAAGATCAATCTTTATGCTGTTTGCAAGAGACCTATTTTAGACCTAAAGTAACCTTCAGATAGAAAGTAAGGGGATGGAGAACCATCTATCATGCTAATGGTCTCCAAAAGAAAGCCAGAGTAGCCATCCTTATATCAGACAATCTAGATTTCAAAATAAAGACAGCAACAAGAGATGAAGGAGGGCATTATATAATAATTAAGGGGTCTATCCACGAAGAAGACCTAACGATTGTAAACGTTTATGCCTCCATCATGAAAGCACCCAAATATAGAAACCAATTAATCACAACCATAAAGAAACTCATTGATAATAATACCATAAGAGTAGGGGACTTCAATGCCCCACTTACAGCAATAAACAGATCATCTAAGCAGAAAACCAATGAAACAGTGGCTTTGAATGACACACTGGACCTGTGGACTTAACAGATATATTCAGAACATGTCATCCCAAAGCAGCAGAATACACATTCTTCTCAAGTGCACATGGAACATGCTCCAGAATAGATCACATATGGGACAAAAATCAGCCCTCAACAAGTACAAAAAGATCGAGATCATACCGTGCATATTTTCAGACTACAGCACTATGAAACTCGAAATCAACCACAAGGAAAATTTGGAAAGACAACACATACTTGGAGAGTAAAGAACGTCCTGCTAAAGAATGAATGGCTTAACCAAGAAGTTAAAGAGGAGATTAAAAGTACATGGAAGCCAATGAACATAACACCACAGCCCAAAACCTCTGGAACTCAACAAATGTGGTTATAAGAGGGAAGTATATAGCAATCCAGGCCTTCCTAAAGAAGGAAGAAAGGTCTCAGGTACACAACCTAACCTTACACCTTAAACAACTGGAAATAGAACAGCAAATAAACCCCAAACCAGCAGGAGATGGGAATAATAAAGGGCAAAGCAGAAATCAATGCTATGAAAAACAAAAACAAAAAACGGTAGAACAGATCAATGAAACCAGAAGCTGGTTCTTTGAAAGAATTAACAAAATTGATAAACCCTTAGCCAGTTTGATCAAAGAGAAAAAGGAAAAAATGCAAATAAATAAAATCAAGAATGAAAAAGGAGAGATCACAACCAACACAGCAGAAATACAAACAATAATAGGCAAATATTAGGAACAATTATATGCCAATAAATTGGGCCATCTGGAAGAAATGGACAAATTCCTAGAAACATATAAACTACCAAGACTGAAATAAGAAGAAATAGAAAATTTGAACAGACCCATAGCCAGTAAAGAAATTGAATTAGTAATCAAAAATCTCCCTACAAACAGGAGTCCAGGGCTGTAGGGCTTTCCAGGGGAATTCTACCAAACATTTAAAGAAGAGTTAACACTTATTCTTTTGAAGCTTTTCTAAAAAATAGAAATGGAAGGAAAGCTTCCAAACTCAATCTATGAGGCCAGCATTATCTTGATTCCCAAACCAGACAAAGATCCCACTAAAACGAGAACTACAGACCAATTTCCCTGGTGAATATGGATGTGAAAATTTCCAACAAGATACTAGCCAACTGGACCCAACAATACATTAGAATAATTATTCAGTACGATCCATGGGATTTATACCTGGGATGCAGGCCTTGTTCAATATCCACAAACCAATCAATGTGATACATCACATCAATAAAAGAAAGGAAAACAGTCACATGACCCTCTCAATAGATGCAGAGAAAACATTTGACACAATACAGCATCCTTTCTTTATAAAAACCCTCAAGAAAGTAGGGATAGAAGAATCATACCTCAAGATCATAAAAGCTATATACAAAAGACCCACTGCTGATATCATCCTCAATGGTGAAAAACTGAGAGCTTTCTCCCTAAGGTCAGGAGAAGGACAAGGATGTCCACTATTGCTAGTGTTATTCAACACAGTATTGGAAGCCCTAGCCTTAGCAATCAGACAACACAAAGGAATAAAAGGCATCCAAATTGGCAAGGAGGAAGTCAAACTTTCACTCTTTGCAGATGATATGATACTCTATATGGAAAACCTAAAAGATTCCTCCAAAGAATTCTTAGGACTGATATATGAATTCAAAAGTCACAGGATATAAAATCAATGCACAGAAATCGATTGCATATCTATATACCAGTTATGAAGCAACAGAAAGAGAAATCAAGGAATCAATCCCATTTACAATTGCACCAAAACCCATAAAATACCTAGGAATAAACCTAACCAAAGAGGTGATAAATCTATACACTGAAAATTATAGAAAGCTTATGAAAGAAATTGAAGAAGACACAAAAAATGGAAAAATATTCCATGTTCATGCAATGGAATAACAAATATTGTTAAAATGTTGATAGTACCCCAACAATCTACATATTCAATGCAATCCCTAACAAAATAACACAAGCATTTTTACAAAGCTGGAACAAACAATCCTAAAATTTGTATGGAAACATAAAAGACCCTGAATAGCCAAAGCAATCTTGAGAAAGAAAAGAAAAGCTGGAGGCATCACAATTCCAGATTTCAAGATGTATTATATAAAACTGTAATAATCAACACAGTATGGCACAAAGATATAAAACAGATGAACATAAGGGAAAGGAAGCAAAAAATAATATAAAAACAGGGAGAGGGACAAAACCTAAGAGACTCTTAAATATGGAGAACAAACAGAGGGTTTCTGGAGGGGTTGTGGATGGGGGGATGGGCTAAATGGGTAAAAGGCATTAAGGAAGACACTTGTTGGGATGAGCACTGGGTGTTATATATAGGAGATGAGTCACTGGATTCTATTCCTGAAATAATTATTGCACTATATGCTAACTAAGGAATGAAAATTTTAAAAAGAAGTAATAATTAAAAAAAAAGAAATAGTCACTCAGATTGAGATAGATTTGGTTTCACTGTAGAATGTGCATACACTTTGCATCTACTGTTTTCATTATTGGAATTTTAGCCAAAGTTCCATTATGAATTTAACATCCTACTGTATTATAACCTTCTGTGAGCAAATATTTAAACAAAGAGACACACATACCTCCCAATAAAAAGTAAATACAGGTTTAATCTGAAAAAAAATGTCTTTAACTGCAGCAATTCTTTCCTAAGTACATTCAATTATTGTCACCTTTGCATTCAGGTTAATGCTGTAGATGAGGCAAAGCCAAAGGTTCTACTCCTGAGAAGCACTAGGGAGATGAGAGTCCCACGTGAAATACCCTGAGAAGGGCACCTGAGGGGTTCAGTCAATTAAGTGTCCATCTTCGGCTCAGGTGATGATTGCACAGTTCATGAGTATGAGCCCTGCATGGGCTCTGTGCTGAGGGCTTGGAGCCTGGAGCTTGCTTCAGATTCTGTGTCTCCCTCTCTCCCTGCCCCTCCCCAACTCATGCTCTGTCTCTGTCTCTGTCTCTCTCAAAAATAAAATAAACATTAAAAAATATTGAAATACCTTGAGAGCAGTGATGCCCATTTGTCTCCCATGGCAGAATGCAGGTAGAAAGTCCTTGATAGATATTACACATGGTGGTTCACACAATAGGAGAATGACATGTGCGACACATTCACTTCTCTCCAGCTTTAAGAGTTTATATCTATTTACCCATTCATTAACATTCATTGATTGTTTTACTTCAGGGTAGATTTTATACCATAATACTACAATGAGAATCTAAGAGCACCTGGCTGGCTCAGTCGGTTGAGTGACTGCCTTTGATTTCAGCTCAGGTCATGATCACACCATTGGTGGGCTGGGGACCCATATCGGGCTCTACGCTGACAGCTTGGAGCCTGCTTGGGATTCTCTCTCTCCCTCTCTTTCTGCCCCTCCCCTGCTTGTGCTCACTCTCTCTTTCCTCCATTTCAAAGTAAATAAATAAACAAAACAACAACAAATGAGTACACTGAGAATTTAGAGATAAGTAAAACAAAGTCCCTTTGGAGACTGGCTTCACTCACTCAGCATAAAAACTTTGAGAATCATCCATGTGGTGTGTGTCCATAGCTTGTCTTCTTTAATTGCTGACTAGGATTCCATCTTATGGATGCACCACAGTTTATCACTTCTTTTTTATTTAGTCTTATGCCCATAATTGATTGCTCTTATCTCATTGCATTGGCTAAGACGTCTATCACGATGTTGAATAGTAAAGAATGGACATGGCTTGCTTTGTTCCTAAATATATCTTCAGTGATTCCCAGTTAAGTAAGTGAGATATTGAATTACAGTAGTATACAATTTGTATTTGTGTGTGTATAAATATTTTAAACAAGTATTCTCCACTTTTTATAAAAGTTTTTAAAATTTATTTTGAGAAAGAGAGAGAGAGAGGGAGGGAGAGTGAGCATGTGTGAGCAGGGGAGTGGCAGAGAGAGGAAGAGAGAATCCCAAGCAGGCTCCACACTGTCCCAAAGAGTCAGATGCGCTACTCAATCCCAAGAACTGTGAGATCATGACCTGAGCTGAAATTGAGTCAGACATGTAACCAACTGACCCACCCAGGTGCCCCTGTCTACTCTTTTCTTGAGTGAATAGCTATTATATTATTTATCATGAATAGCTGTTAAATTTTTTCAAAGGCTTTCACAAGTCATCTATGGAAATAACCTTATGATTATTTTTCCTTAAGTCTATTGATAAGGTGAATGACATTAATAGATTTTCCAATAATGAATCAATTTTTCATTTATGTTTAAGAATGTGGTGTTGGAGTCTATTTGCTAGTATTTTATTTGGTATTTTTGTTTTGATACTCATGAGAGATATTGGTTTATAGTTTCATCTTTTTGTATGGTCTTTATCAAGCTTAGGTATCAATGCTATACTTCTTTTGAAAACGCAGTTAGGGAAATTTCCCTTCATTTCCAATGTTCTGCAACAATTTAAAGAGCACTGGGACTATCTGAATGTTGAAGGTTCAGAAGAACTCCCATGCAAAACCATCTGGCCTTGGTACTTACTTTGTGGTGTGGTCCCTGAATGGCTTTCTCAATCTCTTCCATGTAAATTGGTCTATTTCACCTTCATCTGTCTAGTGGAAATAGTTTTGCTAATCTGTATTTCCCCAGGAAAGTTATCCATTTCATCCAGATCTTCACATTTCTTTGCAAAGAAGTCTTAAATTTTAAAAATTTCTTCTGGGGGCGCCTGGGTGGCGCAGTCGGTTAAGCGTCTGACTTCAGCCAGGTCACGATGTCGCGGTCCGTGAGTTCGAGCCCCGCGTCGGGCTCTGGGCTGATGGCTCAGAGCCTGGAGCATGTTTCCCATTCTGTGTCTCCCTCTCTCTCTGCCCCTCCCCCGTTCATGCTCTGTCTCTCTCTATCCCAAAAATAAATAAACGTTGAAAAAAAATTAAAAATAAAAATAAAAAAAATAAAAATTTCTTCTGATTTAGTTGTCACAACCTCTTATCATATTGAAAATTTTATTTGTGTCCTTTTCCCCTTTTCTTATCCAAAAAGATGAGTAGTTTATTTTTTTTCAACAAACCAGAGTTTTAATTTATTAATTAGGCCCTGTATGTTTTATTCCCCACCACATTAATTTTTGTTTTTATCTTTATTATTTCCATACTTTCCTTTAGTTTACTTCCTTTTCATGGGTATTTTTTGGTGTGGGAATTGAATTTATTAATTTTCATTCTTCTATTCTTATTGGAGAAGTTTTGGGCGTGCTTCATTTTCCTTCCCTCATTTCTTTGTTTTTCAAAAATATTTATTTATTTTAAAGTGTACTTATTTATATTGAGAAAGTAGAGAGAGTATGAGTGGGGGAGGGGCAGAGAGAGAGTGAGACTCAGAATCTGAACAGGCTCCAGGCTCTGAGCTGTCAGCACAGAGCCCAACGTGGGGCTTGAATCTATGAAGCGTGGGATCATGACCTGAGCTGAAGTCAGACACTTAATCCACTGAGCCACCCATGTGCCCCAAGCAATGTCAAGATTTAAACACTTTACAGAATCTCAAACATTTACTGATGTCAGGCACTGCATTTTACAGGGGAAGCACTTGGACTCACCCCATATATGGCAGTGAGTAAATAATTGCTGACCTGTAACTATGCTCTACGAGTTATGCATTCCAGCCCAGTGATCTTTCTCAAAATTTTCATCAATATTCCAGCTATAAAGAACAGCAATCTACAGAACAAACTGCACATTCTAACGAGAAAGCAGTAAAACAAGTTGCACACTCTGTACAATGGACACAATAACAGAACTGGGAATTTGGCGAACAAATGAATACAAAATAAAATAAAGACGAATGTTTTGATTAGGCCTTGTTTCAGGGCATTTGATTCAGCTGAGTAACGTCTCTGAATTTGCATGTACTTCACAAGATCTCTTTTGAAATCCTTGAACCTTTCCTCTGACCACACAGGTCCACATTCTGATGCTGTTACTAGGCTGTAGAGCCCATTGGTATAGTGGTCACCCCTTTTTTCCAACACCAGGTCCTCAATCACATCCATTAGCTCCCTCACTTGGCCATCCCGCTCACTCCCTGTAGCACAGTTGTTAAAGGCACACACTCTGCCCCCACATGCTGCCACCACCTTGCACAGGGCTTTGTTATCTGTGTCGCGGATGTAATCCGTCACGGATTCTCCCTCCAGGTCTTCCTTGTGGGTGAAGAGGACAATTGTGTGTCTCATGGCATCTTCTCCAAAGATCTCCTTCACCCTCTGCACAGCCTGCTGGTCCTGGTCGGTGAATCGGCCCAGCTGGGCCACCAGGAGCAGCACATGGGGTCCTGGTGCAGAGAGTAAGTAGCATCTCCACACCTCTTTGTACAAGGAATCAGAGTGGTCCTTCCCAGAAAACATATCCGGTGTGTCAATAATGACCATCTCCCTCCCTCCCCAGCTTCCCTCATGTTTACTGCAAGTCTTAGTGATGGACTGGGCACTCAGCCGCGATTCAAATGCTTGCATCCTGAGGATGCTGTTCCCTGTAGCACTTTTGCCGGTTCCTGTTTTGCCCACCAGCATGATTCTCAGCTCTGATCCTCTGGCACGTTGGTTCTTCACACATGGTTCTGTAGAGCAAGTTTACAGTGTCATGAATATACTGCTTACGCCAATGGAATATTTTTAACAATGGGAGATATTCCCACCTTATGGGCAAAGAGAATCTTCCAATACACTGTATTGATAAAACAGAAGCTAACTCCATTATCAAATAAAACAATGATTTTTAAAACATCTCAGTTTCTCTAGGAATGCCACGTTGGATCTTAGAAAAACATATTCAGGGGACAAGACGGATTTAGAAACATATGGGGCGCCTGAATGGCTCAGTTGGTTAAGTGTCCGACTTCAGCTCAAGTCATGATCTTGTGGTCTGTGAGTTCAAGCCCCGCATCGGACTTTGTGCTGACAGCTCAGAGCCTGGAGCCTGCTTCAGATTCTGTGTCTCCTTCAGTCTCTGCCCCCGCCCACCCCCACCCCTGCTCACGCTCTGTCTTTCTCTCAAAAATGAATAAATGTTAAAAAAAAGAAAAGAAACATATCTTGTCATGCAAGGCTTGCCCAAATCACCCAGTGCTGGCTGTCTAAAGTACACATTTTCTGAAGATCAGAGATGTGTAGTCAAGACTGTGAGTTCCATCTCACCGTCGGTTAAGTAACCTGACTCCGTTCCAAGGTCAGAGATGGTTCCTCTGACTTCTCTGGGCTGGACCAGGGAAATACTGAAATGAGCAGCATAAAATTTTTCTCCCTAATGAAGAAGCATCTGATAGCTTATGCTTTGCTTAGAGAGGGTAGAATGATTTTTATATAAAATAGGCAGAAAATATGGTAAAATAATCACACACACACAAGAATTCACATTCTTACCAGAATGACTGCATTCCTGTTGGTCCATTGCTATTCCTGAGGGACAGAGAGGCCAGAGACCAATAATATATATATTATATATAAATATTATTATAAATATATATTATATATGTTTATAAATATTATATATACAATGTATATGTGTATAATATATGTTATATTATACATTTATATTTATACATTTATATACTTACATTTATATTTATGTTTTTAGTTTATTAGTTCTGCATCACGAAAGACTCTTGTATTCTGAGAGCACTGTTATACCCATGGCTCGTTTGTTTACTCATAGCTGATGGGGGAGATAATTAATCTGTCTTACAGAGAAATAGAGTCCCTTGCCCAAAGTCACCCAGTGAGTTGAAAAGTGGGTTTAGTTTGTAAGCCCTACCTGCTCCTGGTCTCCACACCTACCTCTTCTCTACTTCCTCCATCGTCCCAAGACCTCCTGCTCCTCCTGCTCTCTTTGGCCTCACCCTTTCCCTCTCTCACCTTCCTCTCTAAATCTGCCTTCCCCAGATGTGAGGTTCAGTCTTTTCTTTCCTTCTCTCCTTTCCCCACCTTGCTCCCTTCTTCCCTACCTCTCCTCTCTCTCCAACCCCACCACTCTGCCTTGCAGTCCTTGCAAGAGACTCCATGAATCAAGTATACTATCTTTGAATCCAGAAATACATTTCATTCAATCCATCAATTACTTGCATTTTCTTCTTTCCTCAACAGCATGAAGAAGCCCTGGGGTCTATCCCTTTTCCTATACATCGCTTTGTTTCATCAGATAGTTTTTCTCTTTTGCTTAAAGAGCTCTTTTTCTCACAGCATATACCAAAGTGACAAGGCACAGAAAACTCATGAGCACATGGGAATGTCCAAATTCTTTTCACTGACTTTATGTTAAGGAAGCTCTGTTTGCCAGTAACATGTAAACTAAACCATACGATGTTTACAGTTCCTGTAAACTGACTATACTTCAGGCAAAGCAGTCACTCTAAATTGTTTCCCTTAAAATCAGGAAAATTGTTCTTAAAACTTTTTTTTCTTCAAGCATAGCCTGGGAAGTAGAAATCAACACTGAGGAGCTTTTCGTGAAAGTGAGCTTATCTGATTTACTGTCAAAAAAACCACAACCAAACAACAAACAACAAAAACAAAAAAACAAAAACCCAGATGACTCCTTGTTAAAACCTGTGACTTGCCAGCTCAGCTCAAAGAGAAAGAAAATAAAACAAAAGCGCAGTCTATCTTCTTCCTCTTCTCAATCTCCACAGAGACTCCCTGCTGCAAAAGAGCCCCACCATGTGCCTGTGTCTGACATTCTCATTTATGCCGCATGCACACAATAAACAGTTAAAATAGGAAATTTTAATCAGTAGTTACTTGCTATCAGGTGGACCGTGTTTTCTTGCCAGTAGTGGAACACCAGTGTTCGAATGATTTCAGCTGGACAGGAAAGAAAGGCAGGATTGCCTGCGGCAGATTTGATCCCTTCTCTGCAGGGCTGTGTCCTCACTGTTTCAAGTTTGCCCAAGTGCAAAGCCCCGCCCCTTGCGGAAGTTAAGCCTCTTTCTCACTGGTGGCAGCGACTGTTCTAAAGGCAAGTGTGGACTGGGGAGGACAAGAGCATGGAAGGGGCACCTCTAATGGGGTGCTGTGCAGAGACAGAAGTTTGCAGGAAGAAGAACCTGAGAGAAGCCCACTTCCTGAGTCAGACTGGAAGTTAACAGTCATTAACTCTTAAAGCATTTTGAAATAACTCACTCATGGCTTTCCTGGCACCCTGGCTTTTCTTTCCTGTCCAGCTCTGTAATTTCAGGGGACGCACTTCTGGGGATCAAAGATCTAGTCGTATCTACAGTAATAATTCGAGTGTGGACATTCAGGAAGAACAAACCAAAGAGTTAAAGTTGAAATTATTCAAATGCTCTTTCTTCTTATTTATGTGGCAGCCATCACAGCAGGGGAGAGAGAATATGGAGTTTACATTGCCTTCATCTCAGATTTGCAGTAACCTCATGTGGCTTTCTCTCCCAACCCACTGATGAGGAATAGTCCCACAACCCTGGCCTCACTACAGTAAGGCTGGGAAATGCAGTGGAGCCGTGGGATTTGGGTGAACATCACTACCTTGCTACACACGCTATTATTATTTTGCTTTGTATTCTTCCAGATTCGTTTCTACGCAGTTCCTTAAGTGTGCTAAAGAACAATACAATGTGGGTAACTCCTGCTTAATATCAGTAATCTATTTCTAAAAATAAGATATTCTGTGTCAAAACAGTAACAGAGACCTATTTCCTATTGTTTTATATGTAAAACAAATATAATGTAAATATAATACATCAAGCCAAAGCCTATCAATTTTCTAAATCATATATAAAATTCAGTAAGGCACTTATATATAATTAAAAAAAAATAATAAACACTTAGGGGCACCTGGGTGACCCAGTCAGTTAAGCATCCGGTTCCTGGTTTTGGCTCAGGTCATGATCTCACGGGGAGATGGGGAGATACTGGTCAAAGGTAAAAGGCTTCAGTTATAAGATGACTAAGTCTCAGGGATCTAAAGTACAGCATGATGACTATAGTTATAATTCTGGATTGTACCCTTGAAAGTTGTTGAGACAGCAGATCTGAAGCAACCTCAGCACACTCATAAAGAAGTGCAGTGAGAGTGTGTGAGGTGAACTAGCAAAGGCGGGGGTGGGGAGTGTGGAACAATCCATACCTGACGTTTGTTGCTGACTTCCAAAGTTTCATGGAAGTGATGAGTGCAAAGCAAAACAAAGGAAAGACACAATACAACAAACATACAAACAAACAAACAAACAAGAACTCCCAATTTGGATCCTTTAAAAGAGGTTAGATTTAGAGGCTTGTCCATTGAAAAGTGTGAAGAATTGTTAGCTTAACATAGCACAGGATTTGCTGCCAAGGAACTGGTTTGAACTGATGCCCAAAGTTTTAAGAAGGGTCAGTCTCATAGTATAAAAATTAATGACTAGGGGCACCTGGGTGCCTCAGTTGATTAAGCATCCCACTTCAGCACAGGTCATGATCTTGTGGTCCATGGGTTTGAGCCCCGTGTCATGCTCTGTGCTGACAGCTCAGAGTCTGGAGCCTGCTTCAGATTCTGTGACCCTCTCTCTCTCCCCCTTCCCCCTCAAAAATAAATATTCAAAAAAATTTTTTTTTAAATTAATGACTAAACTTTTAAATTAAAAAATTTTAGGGGCACCCGGGTGGCTCAGTTGGTTAGGTGTCTGACTCTTGATTTCAGCTTAGGTCATGATCCCAGGGTCATGTGATCAAGCCCCACATTAGGCTCTGTGCTGTGTGTGGAGGCTGCTTGGGATTCTCTCTCTCTCTCTCTCTCTCTCTCTCTCTCTCTCCCTCTGCCCCTGTCCCCTGCTCTCTCTCCCTAAACATTTTTTAATGTTTTATTTTATATTTTGAGAGAAAGAGAGAGAGAGACAGAGACAGAGCATGAGCAGGGGAGGAGCAGAGAGATGGAGACAGAATCCGAGGCAGGCTCCAGGCTCTGAGCTGTCAGCACAGAGCCCTACACGGGGCCTGAACCCACGAGCAATGAGATCATGACCTAAGCAGAAGTCGGACACTCAAATGACTGAACCACCCAGGCACCACCAAAAAAATTTTTTTTAAAATAAATTTTAAGTCATACAAAAGACATGAACAGAAGCATTCAATTAGATTATGGGGTTACCAGCAGCATCTCATCACCAAGGGTGGATGCTGGCAAGTGAAGGAATGCAGAGAGATGTCCATTTTGAATTTTATTCCATTGCTTTGTCTATGATCTGAGAGGATGGATCACAATCATCCCCTTCCAGAGCATCAAGTGCCATGACTTAAAGACAGTTCTTAGTTCCTTGGAATGGGACACAGACAAGTCTCAGGCATGGGTCATTCTGCTCTTTCCTATACCAGTTCATCCCCACACCATCTCAATCACTCTGAACAACCACTGTGACTGCTCTTTGACCTCCCTCCCCTCTCAGTGATTAAAGCTGACCAATAATCCCTTTAAATTCTGGACTTTACCTCAGTGTGAGGAACTAGGGAATTGAAACAACCAGGTCAAGAGTGCTGTCACCTTGGCAAAGGAGTGGAGGAGCTATCTTTGATGTTCCAGCCCCAGCAGGCACAGCATGAAGAACCTCGTAACACGGTTGACAATGAAGAAGCCACAACCGTGTGGCTCTCATCTAGCTGGATCCCAGCTCCCTGAAGCCATTCCAGTCACACCAATTGAAGTCCCAGTCTGCATGGAGGAGAAACAAGTTGTGCCCTCTGTCTCCTCCTGAATTGCTGGCACACGAAATCATGAGCATAATAAAATTGTTGTTTTATGGCACTGAGTTTTGGAGTGGTTTGTTATACAGCAAGAGAGAGTTGGGTCATCCATATAGATTCTTAGAAGTGGCATTGCTAGACAATTTGTACATGTACCTGTAATTTTGATAGATATTACTGGATTGCCTATAACAAAATGTTAACCAAATTGCATACATCAGCATTTTATTATTTCCCCATATCCATGCTCATAATTTTGTCTGCCAATCTAATAAGTGAAAAATTGTATCTTAGTGTGATGTCCTCCTTTTAAAATTTTCTTCTTAATTTTTATTTTTAGAGAGATAGAGTGCATGAACAGGGGGAGAAGGGCAGAGAGGGAGAGAATCTTTTTTTATTTTTTTAATATAATTTATTGTCAAATTGGCTTACATACAACACCCAGTGTTCATCCCAACAAGTGCCCTCCTCAATGCCCATTACCCATTTTCCCTCTCCCTCACTCCCCCATCCACCCTTAGTTTGTTCTCTATACTTAAGAGCCTCTTATGGTTTGCCTCCCTCCCTCCCTGTTTGTAAGTATTTTTTCCCCTTCCCTTCCCCCATGGTCTTCTGTTAAGCTTCTCAAGATCCACACATGAGTGAAAACATATGATATCTGTCTTTCTTTGACTGACTTATTTCACTCAGCATAATACCTTCTAGTTCCATCCATGTTGTTGCAAATGCATGATTTTATTCTTTCTCATTACCAAGTAACATTCCATTGTATATATAAACCACATCTTCTTTATCCATTCATTAGTTGACGGACATTTAGGCTCTTTCCATAATTTGGCTATTGTTGAAAGTGCTGCTATAAACATTGGGGTACACATCCCCCTCTGCATCAGCACTTCTGTATCCCTTGGGTAAATTCCAAGTAGTGCTATTGCTGGGTCATAGGGTAGTTCTATTTTTTATTTTTTTTGAGGAACCTCCATACTGTTTTCCAGAGAGGCTGTACCAGTTTGCATTCCCACCAACAGTGCAAGAGGGTTCCCCTTGAGAGAGAGAATATTAAGCAGGCTTCACACCCAGCACAGAGCCTGATATAAGGCTTGATCTGACGACCCTGAGATCATGACCTGAGCCAAAATCAAGAGTTGGATGCTCAACTGAGTCAGCCACTCAGGTGCCCCTTAATGTGATTTTTATATGCGTTACTCAATATGAATGTGGATGAAAATTTTTCATATGTGTAAGAATTGTCGTTTTTTTTTTTTATTGACTACTGTCTTATATATTTGTTGCCCATGTTTGAATTCTGTTGTTAAACGTTTTGATATTGATTTGTAGAAGTTCTTTATGGGGCCCCAAATGATCATTTTACCTCTTCCTCTTGGATTTTCTTTTTAACTTCCAATTTTGTTCATTTTTATCATGGCTGGTATCTAGAAGAATGCCATATAATCACAATGACAGTAGGCCTCCTTGTTTTATTCCTAACTTTTGTGGAAATACTTCAATGTTTCTCATTAAACAATATGTTTTGAGGTTCAGATGGAAAATTTTATTATGCTAAAAAAATAACCAGTTATTAGATGTTGAATTTTATCAAATTACCTTTCAAAATGGTGCTGGGAGAACTGGACAGCAACATGCAGAAGGTTGAAACT
>NW_024420576.1:79005-120944 GCF_014898765.1 Herpailurus yagouaroundi
ATGGAATACTACGTGGCAATGAGAAAAAATGAAATATGGCCTTTTGTAGCAACGTGGATGGAGCTGGAGAGTGTGATGCTAAGTGAAATAAGGCATACAGAGAAAGACAGATACCATATGGTTTCACTCTTATGTGGATCCTGAGAAACTTAACAGGAACCCATGGGGGAGGGGAAGGAAAAAAAAAAAAGAGGTTAAAGTGGGAGAGAGCCAAAGCATAAGAGACTGTTGAGAACTGAGAGCAAACTGAGGGTTGATGGGGGGTGGGAGGGAGGAGAGGGTGGGTGACGGGTATTGAGGAGGGCACCTTTTGGGATGAGCACTGGGTGTTGTATGGAAACCAATTTGACAATAAATTTCATATATAAATAAAAAAAATAAAAAATAAAAATGTAAAAAAAAAAAAGAAAGTATATTCTGTTGCTTTGGGATGCAGAGTTCTAAATGTATGTGTCAAGTCCATCTGATCCAATGTATCATTCAGGACCCTTGTTTCTTTATTGATCCTGTGTCTAGATGATCTATCCATTGTTGTAAGCGGAGTATTAAAGTCTCCCGCAATTACCACATTCTTATCAATAAGGTTGCTTATGTTTGTGAGTAATTGTTTTATATATTTGGAGGCTTCCGTATTCGGTGCATAGACATTTATAATTATTAGCTCTTCCTGATGGATAGACCCTGTAATTATAATACAATGCCCTTCTTCATCTCTTGTTATAGCCTTTAATTTAAAGTCTAGTTTGTCTGATATAAGTATGGCTACTCCAGTTTTCTTTTGACTTACAGTAGCATGATAGATAGTTCTCCATCCCTTCACTTTCAGTCTGAAGGTGTCTTCAGGTCTAAAATGAGTCTCTTGTAGACAGCAAATAGATGGGTCTTGTTTTTGTAATACATTCTGATACCCTATGTCTTTTGGTTGGCGCATTTAGTCCATTTACATTCAGTGTTATTATAGAAAGATACAGGTTTAGGGTCATTGTGATGTCCGTAGGTTTCATGCTTGTAGCGATGTCTCTGGTACTTTGTCTCACAGGATCCCCCTTAGGATCTCTTGTAGGGCTGGTTTAGTGGTGATGAATTCCTTCAGTTTTTGTTTCTTTGGGAAGACCTTTATCTCTCCTTCTATTCTAAATGACAGACTTGCTGGATAAAGGATTCTCAGCCGCATATTTTTTCTGTTCAACACATTGAAGATTTCCTGCCATTCCTTTCTGGCCTGACAAGTTTCAGTAGAGAGATCTGTCACTAGTCTTATCAGTCTCCCTTTATATGTTAAAGCATGTTTATCCCTAGCTGCTTTCATAATTTTCTCTTTATCCTTGTATTTTGCCAGTTTCACTATGATATGTTGTGCAGAAGATTGATTCAAGTTACATCTGAAGGGAGTTCTCTGTGTCTCTTGGATTTCAATGTCTTTTTCCATCCCCAGATCAGGGAAGTTCTCAGCTATGATTTCTTCAAATATACCTTCAGCACCTTTCCCTCTTTCTTCCTCCTCTGGAATCCCAATTATGCGTAAATTATTTCTTTTTATTGTATCACTTAGTTCTCTAATTCTCCCCTCATACTCCTGGATTTTTTATCTCTCTTTTTCTCAGCTTCCTCTTTTTCCATAATTTTATCTTCTAATTCACCTATTCTCTCCTCTGCCTCTTCAATCCGAGCTGTGGTCACCTCCATTTTATTCTGCAGCTCATCTATAGCATTTTTAGCTCCTCCTGACTGTTTCTTAGTCCCTTGATCTCTGTAGCAATAGATTCTCTGCTGTCCTCTATACTGTTTTCAAGCCCAGCGATTAGTTTTATGACTATTATTTTAAATTCATTTTCTGTTATATTGTTTAAATCATTTTTGATCAGTTTGTTAGCTGTTGCTACTTCCTGGAGTTTCTTTAGAGGAGAATTCTTCTGTTTCATCATTTTGGATAGTCCCTGGAGTGACACGGAACTGCAGGGCACTTCCCCTGTCCTGTCCAGAGTAACTTGCATTGGTGGGTGGGACTGCAGTCCGACCTGATGTCTGCCCCCAGCCCACCTCTGGGGCCACAGTCAGACTGGTGTGTGCCTTCTCTTCTATTTAGAAGGGGTCTTCTATTTAGACTCCTGTCTAAAAATAGGCCTGTTGTCTACAACAGGTATCCATTTGGTGAGAGATGTGAGCACCATCTTTAAATTTGCATAAGCCACGAAGAGCAGAGTTAGTCTTATTATTCCAAGCTGCACAAAAAAAGAAGATAAATTTGATGTCATTGTTTTATTTTATTTTATTTTTTTAATTAAAAAAATTTAATGTTTATATTTGAGAGACAGAGCGTGAGTGGGGGAGGGGCAGAAACGGAGACAGAATCCAAAGCAGGCTCCAGGCTCTGAGCTATCAGCACAGAGCCCCATGCAGAGCTTGAACCCACAAGCCAAAAGATCATGACCTGAGCAGAAGTTGGATGCTTAACCAACCGAGCCACCCAGGTGCCCCTTTAAACATTTTTTAAAGTAAGTTTATTTATTTATTTATTTATTTATTTATTTACTTACTTATTTACTTATTTTTATTTAAAAATGTTTTAATATTGAATTTATTGTCAAATTGTTTTCCATACAACACACTGTGCTCATCCCAACAGGTGCCGTCCTCAATGCCCATCACCCACCCTCCTCTCCCTCCCATCCCCCATCAACCCTCAGTTTATTCTCAATTTTTAAGAGTCTCTTATGCTTTGGCTCCCTCCCTCTCTTTTTTTTTCCTTCCCCTTCCCCATGGTCTTCTGTTAAGTTTCTCAGGATCCACATAAGAGTGAAAACATGGTATCTGTCTTTTTCTGTATGACTTATTTCACTTAGAATAACACTCTCCAGGGGCGCCTGGGTGGCGCAGTCAGTTAAGCGTCCGACTTCAGCCAGGTCACGATCTCGCGGTCCGTGAGTTTGAGCCTCGCATCGGGCTCTGGGCTGATGGCTCAGAGCCTGGAGCCTGTTTCCGATTCTGTGTCTCCGTCTCTTTATGCCCCTCCTCCGTTCATGCTCTGTCTCTCTCTGTCCCAAAAATAAATAAAACGTTGAAAAAAATTAAAAAAAAAAAGAATAACACTCTCCAGTTCCATCCACGTTGCTACAAAGGGCCATATTTCATTCTTTCTCATTGCCATGTAGTGTTCCATTGTGTATATAAACCACAATTTCTTTATCCATTCATCAGTTGATGGACATTTAGGTTCTTTCCATAATTTGGCTATTGTTGAGAGTGCTGCTATGAACATTAGGGTACAAGTGCCCCTATGCATCAGCACTCCTGTATCCCTTGGGTAAATTCCTAGCAGTGCTATTGTTGGGTCATAGGGTAGTTCTATTTTTAATTTTTTGAGGGACCTCCGCACTGTTTTCGAGAGTGGCTGCACTAGTTTGCATTCCCACCAACAGTGCAAGAGGGTTCCCGTTTCTCCACATCCTCTTCAGCATCTATAGTCTCCTGATTTGTTCATTTTGGCCACTCTGACTGGCGTGAGGTTGTATCTCAGTGTGGTTTTGATTTGTATTTCCCTGATGAGGAGTGATGTTGAGCATCTTTTCATGTGCCTGTTGGCCATCTGGACGTCTTCTTTAGAGAAGTGTCTATTCATGTTTTCTGCCCATTTCTTCACTAGACTATTTGTTTTTCAGGTGTGGACTTTGGTGAGTTCTTTATAGTTTTTGGATCCTAGCCCTTTGTCTCATATATCATTTGCAAATATCTCTTCCCATTCTCTTGGTTGCCTTTTAGTTTTGTTGATTGTTTCCTTTGTAGTACAGAAGCTTTATCTTCAGGAGGTCCCAATAGTTCATTTTTGCTTTTAATTCCCTTGCCTTTAGAGATGTGTCAAGTAAGAAATTGCTGCAGCTGAGGTCAGAGACGTTTTTTCCTGCTTTCTCCTCTAGGGTTTTGATGGTTTTCTGTCTCACATTCAGGTACTTTATCCATTCTGAGTTTATTTCTGTGAATGGTGAAGAAAGTGGTCTCGTTTCATTCTTCTGCATGTTGCTGTCCAGTTCTCCCAGCACCATTTGTTAAAGAGACTGTCTTTTTACCATTGGATATTCTTTCCTGCTTTGTCAAAAATTGGTTGGCCATACTTCTGTGGGTCCAATTCTGAAGTCTCTATTCTGTTCCATTGGTCTATGTGTCTGTTTTTGTGTCAATACCATGCTATCTTGATGATTACAGATTTGTAGTAGAGGTTAAAGTCTGGGATTGTGATTCTTCCTGCTTTGGTCTTCTTCTTCAAAATTACTTTGGCTATTCGGGGTCTTTTGTGGTTCCACCAAATTTTAGGATTGCTTGTTCTACCTTTGAGAACAAAGCTGGTGCAATTTTGATTGGGATTGCATTGAATATGTAGATAGCTTTGGGTAGTATTGACATTTTAACAATATTTATTCTTGCAATCCATGAGCACGTGAATGGGATCAGTTTATTTGTCTTTCTGTTGCTTCATTATTAGTGTATAAGAATGCAACTTATTTCTGTACATTAATTTTGTATCCTGTGATAAGTTTATTTTTGAAGGAGACAGAGACAGAGCACGAGCAGGGGAGGGGTAGAGAGGGAGACACAGAATATGAAGCAGGTTCCAGGCTCTGAGCTGTCAGCACAGAGCCCGAAGCAGGGCTCAAATTCATGGACCCCAAGATCTTGACCTGAGCCAAAGTCGGATGCTTAACCTATTGAGCCACTCAGGCACCCTTACTTTGAGAGAGAGAGAGAGAGAGAGAGAGAGAGAGAGAGAGAGAGACAGAGCACACACTCAAGTCGGGGGAGAGGCAGAGAGAGAAGGAGAGAATCCCAAGCAGGCTCCGCACCATCAGTTTGGAGCCCAATGCAAGGCTGATCTCAGGAACTAAGACCGTGACCTGAGCAGAAATCAAGAGTCAGATACTTAACCAACTGAGCCACCCAGGAATCCCAATGTCATTATTTTTAAAATACTTTAATATTCAGAAACAATAATGGGTCCCTTATGATCTATAGTAACATAAAGTGTAACCAGCACTCAGATAAAGAAACAGAACATCCCAGAAGTCCCCCTATTATTCTCCAAGGGTGACTTCTAGCTGAACTTCTTATAGTATAGATTCATTTTACCTGTCCTTGTACTTAATATAAATGGAATTATGTACTATGTATTTCTTTTGTATCTGGTTTTTGTTTCTGTTTTCATTTTTTGCTTACCATTATGTTAGAGATTTATCCATATCATAATAAGTAGCAATAAATTGTGCATTCTCACTATTAGTATATTATTGTGTGAATATAACCCAATTTAAATACATACAATTTATAATTTGTGAATGAATATATAACCTGTATAATTAACCCAATTAATGTAGGCTATGTTACTTATGCTCTTTCAATTTTTATTTCTTTGTTTGTTTGTTTGTAAAGTGAGTTCCACACCCACCCAGCACGGAGCTTGGACTCACTACTCTGAGATCAAGATCTGAGCTGACATCAAAAGTCGGACACTTAACTGACTGAACCACCCAGGCGCCCCTGCTTTTTCATTTTATTTTTTTATTATTTTTTTTCAACGTTTATTTATTTTTGGGACAGAGAGAGACAGAGCATGAACAGGGGAGGGGCAGAGAGAGAGGGAGACACAGAATCGGAAACAGGCTCCAGGCTCTGAGCCATCAGCCCAGAGCCTGACGCGGGGCTCGAACTCACGGACGGCGAGATCGTGACCTGGCTGAAGTCGGACGCTTAACCGACTGCGCCACCCAGGCGCCCCTGCTTTTTCATTTTAAAACCGTTTTTCAGCTATTTTACTTTATTTTATTTTCTAGTTTTATTCAGATATAATTCACAAATAAAAATTACATATATTTAAGGTATACAAGTTGTTGATTTGATATAGGCATACATTGTGAAATAGTCATCATAATCTAGCTAATTATCATATCCACCACCTCACTTGGTTACCATTTTTCTTTTCTTTCTTTTTTTGTCATGAGAATACTTAAGTTGATGGGCATTTACATTGTTTCCATTTTTTTGTTATTCTAAGTGCCACCACTATAAATATCACAGACATTACCTTTTGCAGAACAGAAGCACATATTTATGTTGGGTATGTACCTTGGGGTAGAACAGCTCGATATTAGCTATGTGTAATATTCAGGTTTCCTAGATACTACAGACTTTTCCAGAAGAGTTCTACCAATGAGCATTTTCACTAAACATCATGTGAGAGTTCTATTTGCTCCACAGTGTCAGAAGTTTCCTTTATATGGAACATTCACACAATTTTCAAGTTTATTCTTAGGCATTTTACTTTTTGTTGTTATTTTTTAATTCACAAGTTATATATAATTGGCTATTGTTAAGTTAACATAATTGGCTTATGTGAGTCAGTTTTTATGGTTTTTATTTAATTTTGCATCCATCAACTTATTAAGGTCTTTTATTGTTTATAGGAGCATGGTTATGGGTTTATTCTCTTCTAGGAGCATGTTATATGGTTTATTCTCTTGATTTTCCCAGGTAATAATCATAGCATTTATAAATAATGATTTTATAGCCACCTTATATTTTTTATACATGCTATTTGTTTGTCTTTTATGGTTTTAATGTATATTTCCTCTAGATAAATATTTAAAATAGTATGAATAGTAAACATTGTATTTTATTTTATTTCTATTTTAGAAAGAGAGAGCAAGCAGGGGAGGGGAAGAGGAAGAGGGAGAGACAGAATCCCAAGCAGGCTTCACGCTGTCAGCACAGAGCCTGATGCAGGGCTTGATCCCATGAACCAGGAGATTATGACCTGAGTCAAAATCAAGAATCAGGCACTCAACTGACTGAGCCACCCAGGCACCCTAACAGTGAATATTTTAAACTTCCAAATTTCCATTCAGCTCCAAAATGTTTATCAAAATCTTTTTATTACTAGCATATCTTCCCCAAGAAGGAAGAATTTCACAGCAGTTCCTGAGAAAAAAGATGGATGAAGCATTCAAGTGACTAAAGTAAGTCCATCAAGGCCAGAGCAGATGAGAGAAGAGAGAGGTGACAGTGAAATGAGGAGAAAAATGTGGGAAGTGGCCATATCACCTGGATCACCCAAAGTGGGGACACAGAAGGAAAAGCTAAAAAATTGTGATGATCACAACCCAGGGTTGCAGACCCACTGAGAGAGTGGGATTTAATTTTAAGATCATGCCTCCCACACCCACTCCTACCACCCCATCAGCAGGGCTTCAGTATAAAAACAGTGAGTTAAAGCTGATAGAACAGGGGCACCTGGGTGGCTCAGTTGGTTAAGCATCCGACTTCAGCTCAGGTCGTGATCTTGCAGTTCGTGAGTTCGAGCCCCACGTCAGGCTCTGTGCTGACAGCTCAGAGCCTGGAGCCTGTTTCGGATTCTGTGTCTCCCTCTATCTCTGCCCCACCCCTGCTTGTGCTCTGTCTTTCAAAAATGAATAAACATAAAAATAAATTTTTAAAAAGCTGAAAAAACAGCAAGATAGAAACTCTATTTAAGAAGGGCTTCCTAGGGAAACCCACCAACAACAGTGAGAACAGACAGGAACGTTAGAGGAAGCCAGCTCTACAGCTTCAGCAAATATGAACAGAGCCCAACTTGTAGACAGATGAATACAAAACCTCACCCGCAGCTCTAGCTATGTTAATTCCTAATATAAGATAGATCCCATCCAGCTTTCCACATCCACACAAGGTGTGCTAACAGGAAAGAAGAAGTCCAGTTTGGAGACACAGGGATGACCAGACTCAGATATGGCACAGAATTGGGGATTGTCAGACGTGTGTGTGTGTGTGTGTGTGTGTGTGTGTGTGTGTATACACACATACATAAAGAGATTTATTACAAGGGATTGGCTCAATTGTTTTGGAGCTGACAAGTCCCATGGCCCACAGTCAGCTGATTGGAGCCAGTGGAGTAGCTCCAATCTCTGAGGATGTGCCACCCAGGACCCAGCAGTTCCAGTCTGCAGGTCTCGACCTGAGAGAAAATACTTAAAGGAAGTTGGAGTTAAGGAGGGAGGAAGAGACAATGGGCGTCCACCACAATGGCGAAGGCATTGGTACGTGCAGGAGACAGGCAACTTGCAAACAAGGGAGGAGATCAGTAAAAAATCAGGCCCCTGGCACAAAATTTTCTGAAGGGTCTGCTGCTTCTTTCTAAGCCTCTGAGTTATCCTGGTTCAGGACAAAAATAATAACAATACTGATGTTCTTGTTTTTCCTGTTTATATTACCAAAGCCGCAGACAAAGTGCAAACAGCACGTGTTCTGACTGAGAAGGGCTTGGCCCTGGGTGTTCTCACCCACTTCCTGTTCCCCACACAGCAGACTTTGCTCTTTCTTGAGCAAAGCTCAAGCAAAGCTTGAGCTGAGCTTTCTGATCCCATTTTACTGAAAACTATAAGCAATGTATTCTATATATTCATATGCCATAGACACTTTCCTCTACCTCTTCCAGTCAAAGTCCCCAGAAGCCTGCAATGTGTCGTCCCTAAAAGGAGAAACAAAGAATTCACAAGACAGCACGGACCCAGGAGACAGAAAACATGACCATTCCTCTTCCTCTACGGCTGACGGAGTGGTAAGTCTGAGTGAGTGAGAGTGTGTGTTTGTGTGCGTGTGTGTGTGTTGTGTATGTATGTTTCTGTGTGTGTTGTATGTTTGTGTTTGTGTATGTGCTGTGTTTGGGAGTGTATGTGTATGGGTGGAGTGTGTGTGATGTGCTGATGTGTATGTTTATGTTGATGTGTATCTGTGTGTTTTTGTGACTGTGTATGTTGTGTATTTATGTGTGTTTGTGTGACTGTGTATGTTGTGTATTTGTTTCTGTGTGTATGTGGGTGTTTTATGTTTGTGTGTTTTTTGTGTGTGTGTTTATGTGTTTATGTATTTGTGAATATGTGTGTGGAGTTTTCTGATTGTATGTGTGCAGTGTTATGTGTGACACGTTTGTGTGTGTGTATGTTTGTGTATAGGTGTATGCTGTGTTTATGAGTGTGCGTTTGCAAGTTTGTGAGTGTGTGTATGTTTGCAATTGTGTGGGCGTGTGTTGTGTTTGTGAGTGTGGGTGTGTACTGTTTGTGACTATGTGTGGTTGTATTTGAGTGTGTGTGTGTTTGTTGTGTTTGTGAGTCTGTGTGAATGTTTGTGAGTGTGGGTGTGTGTTTGTGAGTGTGTGGGTGTGTGTTGTGTTTGTGTGTATGTTTGCAAGTATATTAGTGTGTGCTGTGTTTGTGTGGGTGTGTGTTTGTGAGTGTGTGGGTGTGTGTTGTGTTTGTGAGTGCACGTGTGTAGTGCATGCAGTGTGCGTTTACAGTGGTACGAACCCATCCATGAATAAGAGTCAGAAGAACTCTGTTCCCTGCTCGAATTCACTGTTTAGCTCTGAGCAAGATGCTTTGGCAAGTTGACTCTCCTCCTGAGAAGCGTTAAGTGGGGGGACATAGCTGCTTATGCTCTGTGCTGGAGACAAAACCTACCAAGTGCAGCGAGGCAGGCATGTGAGGTGCTGGCCAGGCAGGGGCAAAGCAGCGAGGCCTGGGGCGCGGACTCACTTGCTGGTGCAAGGCTGGGGCGCACAGTGCAAATTTTCTGCCTGTGCTCCTCACCCAGCTCACCTACCCACCCTGCTGTTACTTTCCACTGAGCCTCCCCTTCTTTCTAAAGGAGTCACGAGATTTTGCTGGTGAAGTACTGCCTCAGTTTCCACCAAGGATGTAAGGAAGCGAAGGACAAAGAGGTTGAGGGGTCTCCAGGTACAGAGATAGGAGCACTAATCTCCTTGTTCCAGAAGCCCTTTGGATAGGCAAATGCTGTATCCCTGCTAGGGATAGCTGGGGACAGCTGTTCCCCTGACCTGGTCACTCTCTTTTCCTGAAGTCACATGACTTACTGGACTGTGACTGTTTTGAGCCTGGCCCTTCAGAGGTGACATTGCTAAGTAAAGCCAACAACCATACAGCAAGGGCCACACTGACCTCCCGCTGGGCAGCTCCCAGGATAAGGGCAAGACTGAAGTCATTTGCCAGGTTAACAGAGTACAATGACTTTCTGAGGATGTTGTGGCAATGGGAAAACCATGCCTATCAGGGCCCCCTGTAGCTGGGTCTCCCCACACCCCACAGCCTTTGTCTGGCGACATTCATCTGACTGTGTCTCTGAGAGTCCTACATGTTCTGGAAAAACAGTCCTGGAGCCATGCAGTTTCCTCCCTGACTCCACAGAGAATATCAAGCAGCTATAGGCTGATGGGCCCCTGACACAGGGAACTGTGTTAGTCCATGAGGCAGGATGCACTGAGCGAGGTTACATGCTCTCCTCAGAAGGATGCCTGAAGTTCCTGGATAGAGTGGCATGGCCCTTCCCACAGGGGAGGAGACCTCAGGGACATTTAGTTCAGGCCTAGCATTCACACTTATGGGGACAATAAGGCCCAGGCAGTGTGACCATCCACTGTGACCAACTGATGGCCGTTGGAGATGAGCACTGTGGTCTCCTGGCTCCCAGCAGGACTCTGCCCCGCACCCTGATGGTCCCATTCCTGTCCTCACAGCAGAACCTGGCCACCAACATGTAAGCCCTCTGTAATCCTAACTTCCTAACTGCCAAGCCTTCCCCAAAGGTCAGGCCTGGACTACCCTTTTTGGCCCAAGATCCCTGCCCCCATCCCCCAGGCAGTCCCTCGCCACGACTTCCTGCCCATGCCCTCCAGATACACTGTGGCCACACCAGTCTTCCCACTGCTCTCAGGACCCAGTATCAGACCTGCCTCTGCTCTCTGTTCTTTTCTCTCCTCACAGAACGGCTCTAGGACCCTGTCTCTCCAAATACTACCTGCCCCCTCGGCTGTCAGGCCAGTTCACAGTTCACCTTTCTCCATGAAGTCTCTTACACTGCCAATAGAGACCACAGTAGGGATGGGGGAAGAGGAGAGAAAACAGGGTCTGCAAAGGAAGGAGAGACCCCTCAGACGCCCTCCTCTCTCTCCTCATTCAGGCTGCTCCCCTCAAACCTAAGCTTCTGGCAAGAGAAAGGCAAAAGTCAGGTGCCTCTTAAAACTGTTGAAAAACCAATAAGACATATTATGGTTTTCTCTAGATAAAGAAGGAAGAATATGAAGAGATTGTCCAGGAGAATCCTGCAGGAGCACTGTGTCAGGATCCTAAACAAGACGTTATAGGAGGTAAACTACTTTCTAGCAGAAATGAGCTTGAGAGAGGTGTGGATGGGGATGTTTAATGACAGGTGGTGCACTGGGACAGGCAGCGGGGTCCATCCCTGTAGAGATTTGCCCACCTGGGCTGCCATCAAGGGGGCTTTAGGTTGGGGGGGGGTCTTCCTTTACTGCAGCCAAATAAGACGGAGAGGGCCCTGATGGGCACAGTGGGGGAAATGAAGGGAGACACAGTGCCAGCCGCCCCCTTTACTAAATCTCTGTGCCAGGCCCAAAGAAAGGGGTCTGTGCATTCTGGGCTTTCTTCCTCAGGTAGGATGTGCTGATAGTCGGTGTGACCAAACAGCTCACTGGAGCCCGAGACTCTGCAGCCAATAGACCCCATGCAGGTGCTTGGCCGGATCAGATGGGAGAGCTCTCAGGGTCATACGGGTTGCAAAGCAGCATGTGAGCAGACAGGATGTACTTGGCTGCTGCCTCAGAACTGGGCTTGGCCTTCTGGAGGGGGTTCTCTCCAAAAGCTACTGCATCAGGGCCAGGCTTTTAACTTTCAAGGGCTCAACTTTGCCATCTACCTTGGGCAGACAGAATCTGGGAATGCTGGAAATCCATCCAATTTCCTGCCCAGAAGAAATTATTTGTGATTCATTATGTATTTTAACACAAACAGTTTTTTACTACATGAACTTCAATGGCCTGAGCCACTGGGAGAGAGCCTTATTAATAAACCACCAAAGCAAATTACCCATAGAAGTGCTGATACCCGATTTACCTATTCTTTTTTTTTTTAAATTTTTTGATGCTTATTTTTGAGACAGAGACAGAGCATGAATGGGGGAGGGTCAGAGAGAGGGAGACATAGAATCTGAAGCAGGCTCGAACTCACAGAGTGTGAGATCATGACCTGAGCCGAAGTCGGACGCCCAGCTGACTGGGCCACCCAGGCACCGATTTACCTATTCTTTCAGCAATCAAGGTTAAATATTACTTGAAAAATCCTCTCCAGCGCTCAAGTGGTATATTTAAATTCCAGTGGTGTGCTCTGGTCCCAGGCGTGTGCAGAGACAGGGTTTGCTATCTTTGCCCAGCTTTTCATTGGCTGGGAGGGCAGAGGTGAATGTTCCATGCTTCCTTGAAACCCTCATCCATTCACTCAAATTCCTTTCAAGTCAGCTGGGGGAAGCTGGAGGGAGTCAAAGCCATTCGGTCGGAATTGGCTGCTGGGTCAGCCTGGCCTGGGTGGCAGGCAGCAGAAAAAACATGTCATTGCTGAAGAGATTCTGAGGAAGTCAGTGTCCATCCTCCCCTCAGGAGGCTCAGGGCTCTGCTGTTGAGACACATCACTATCTTCAATGGGGGAACAGACTTGGAAACCATTTATTAGTTGGCATTTCTCTGTGTGCTCTGGGTCTCAGATCTGAAAGGTCAGAAGGGAATTAATTCCCTTCCTGGTGCTCAGCCCCAGGAATCCAAGAACCTTGACACTAGGTTTCTCGATATTAAATTGGCATCTCCAAGTCTCTCTCAGCTCATGGTTCTGGTATTCTGCTGGGTGAGAATGTCCAACCCAGACTTCAAGGCTGCTGAATAAGAATGTGGCCGCAGGGTGTTTCTGCACTTGGAGCCTGGGGGTGGGTTGAGGTGGTCCCACACTCCCAACATTCTCTGCCACAAAAGCTGAAGAAGGTGATATGGTCAGACGCATGAGGTCACGTGTTTCTTTTTCTTCCTGCTCTTACTGAGAAGGATCTCCAATCAGGGAGACTTAGGGAAGCCCAGGTCATACTGGGCTAATTCCCATCTGGGTGAGAACAGATGACCCTGATAAGAAATGTCAAAACCGAACCATAAAAATGTGGTATTCTACCACATCATCCAGCAATTCCCCTTCTGGGTGAATACCCAAAAGAACTGAGAGCCGGGGACTCAGACATTTGTACGCTGATGTTCACAGCAGCATTATTCACAATAGTAAAGGGTGGAAACAACCCAAATGTTCATATATGTTTATGAATAAACAAAATATGATACAAACCTACAATGGGGTATGATCCAGCCTTAAAAAGGAAGGCAGTCCGGACACGTGCTACAACATGGGTGGATCTGAGGGCGTTATGCTGAATGAAAGAAGCCAGACACAAAAAAGCAAATCCTGCAATATTCCACTCGCATGTTCTACCTAGAATGGTCAGACTCCTAGACGCAGAAAGAACACTAGAGGTCACCAGGAATTAGTGCGGAGGGAGTAATGGGGAGTTGTGGTTTCATCAGGACAGTCTGGGATGATAAAAAAAATTCTTGAGGTGCACAGTGATGATTGCACATGATGTGAATGCACTGAGCGCCTCACCTCAAACTGGGTACAATGATGAATTTTGTTATATTCTATAATTTTTTACATTGTCTTTTTACCACACTTGTTAAAAAAGGCTTTAAAAAGGCAAGAAAGAACGTGAGCCTCCCCCGTCCCCCTCCCCCCGCAGGTCTCCGGTGCAGAGGCTGGTCTTCCGCTCTCCCCCCACCCCGCCGACGCCCTGCCCCAGTCAGGGAGCTCCCAGCCACGCGGCTCTAACCCCAGCTCCCTCTGCTTTGTTTCGCGCTTCCAGGTCTGGGGAAGGCCCCACCGAGCCCCCGGAGATTGAGGCTCCTCCTAGTGGGGAAAGCCGGCAGCGGGAAGAGCGCGACGGGAAACAGCATCCTGGGCAGGAAAGAGTTCCAGTCTAAACTCAGCGCTCAACCGGTGACCCGGGCCCTGCAGAGGGCCAGCCGCGACTGGGCCGGCCTGGAGCTCGAGGTGATCGACACCCCCGACATCCTGTCCCCGTGTGCCCCGCTGGAGGCCGTGTGCGAGGCGGTCGTCTTTTCCGCCCCCGGGCCGCACGCGGTGCTGCTGGTGACGCAGCTGGGCCGCTACACGGAAGAGGACCGGCGGGCGGTGCGGCGCCTCCAGGAAGCCTTCGGGATGGGCGTGCTGGCCCACACGGTGCTGGTGTTCACGCGCAAGGAGGACCTGGACGGGGGCTCCTTGGAGCAGTACGTGCGGGAGACCGACAACGAGCCCCTGGCCCGGCTGGACCGGCAGTGCTCACGGCGCCACTGCGCCTTCAACAACGCGACGGGCGGCGCGGAGCAGGAGGCGCAGCTGCGGGAGCTCCTGGGGCAGATCAACTGCATCCTGTGGGAGAACAACCACCGGCACTTCAGCAACCGCGCCTACCGCTACTGCCAGCGGAACGGTCTGCGCGGAGACGGCCAGGAGAAGCAGGTGCCCGGGGGGAGCGGCTCAGAGGAGGCGCCCGGCGCGGAGCCCTGGCGGGAGGGTCTGTGCCAGATCCAGAAGGAATCAGAGGAAGTTTACAGACGTCTGCTGAAGAGGGAGCCCATTTGAGCCTCGGCCGGGCCTCAGCCTCTGTGGCCAGCTGTCGGCCTCTCCGTGCCCGTGCGTCCTTGGCCATCCCAGTCTCCTGATCCGCGGGTGCGGTCCGGAGTGCCCAGCTCGAACCCCCCGGGGGCCTTCATCACACCTTCCGGGGCGGTTGAATGGCTTCTACGCTGTAGGGAGCAGCATGCCAGGTGGAGGGGAGAACTCTGCAGTGCGCGGGCGTCTTTCTGGAGGGCTGTTGCTGCGCATGGAGAAGAGAGCAGAATGGGGTCTGGCTCTGGCCATCTAGCTGCATAAGGAGATAGGTGCGCCTCAGGTGCACCTCAGCTTCTTTGAGGTTCTAGATGCTTCTGGAGAGTCTGACCAACTGATGGAAGCAGAATTGGAGCAGACTGGAGCAACATACCCGCCCCTAGTCTCTTTTCCTTCCTTCAAGCTGTGTGACAGAGGGTCTCCAGTTACCTTCATCTGGGAGGGGTGGGAAGTGCTGGAGGGCGGTCAGAGATCAGAGGACACAGCGTCAGGTCTGTTTGCTTTCGTCCAATGGTTAAGTCTCTACAACCAGATGCCCGCGGACTACATCTCGCAGTGTGGAGGCCGGGACACCTCTCTAACCCAGACCTAATGGACCTCTAAGAAAGTTTGAGCGTTTCTTTTGCCAGAATATTCAGAAAAGTGTCTCAGGGCCCAACAAGACTTATTTGGGGGTGCATACTTAAGTCTTTGTGCCAGAACCATTTATTAGATATGCCATCAATTTCCCACTGAACTGAAGCACGTTGATCATATGATACGTTTTCATATTCTGTAAGATCTATGTCAGGATTTTCAATTCTGTTCTTGTCTCCTACTTTTCTTCCTTTCTTATGAATAAAATATTGATTTCATTTCAGAGGCTTTGTGTATAATATGTCAGTCTACATTTTTATATTTCCTTTGTTATTCTCAGGCATCCATTCTTCAGGGTGAAAGCTAAAATAATTTGCATTTCCATTAGAAGATTAATTTCTTTAAGTGATCTTGTTTTAACTGTCAGCTTTGTTAATTTCATAACAGAAAATACATTGACCCGAATCTCGCGGTCCGTGAGTTGGAGCCCCGCGTCAGGCTCTGGGCTGATGGCTCAGAGCCTGGAGCCTGTTTCCGATTCTGTGTCTCCCTCTCTCTCTGCCCCTCCCCCGTTCATGCTCTGTCTCCCTCTGTCCCAAAAATAAATAAACGTTGAAAAAAAATTTTTTAATAAAAAAAATTAAAAAAAAGGAAAATACATTGACCAAATGACAGCCTCATTAACTGAGTCTAAATGGCAAGTTACTCAAAACACGTTATCCAGTAAAAATCCTTGAAAAAAGAAAAATAAAATAATAAAATAAATAAAAATCCTAAAGAAATTGGTTTTAATTACATCAAATACAGTGGGTTCTTTTCTCCTTTATGATTAAAAATCAGCGGTGATAAGTCCCACAAGATTTCAGGAGAAGGGATAGATGGGGCACTATCGCTCCCTCAGCTTCAGACAATGGGGGAAGACGTGTGTGGATATGTTCTGGAAACTCCACAGTCTGTGAACCAGTAAGAAAAAAAGTGATGTGGGTGGAGGTGGGGGTGGGCTGAAGACAGAGTGTTGTCTTGGCCGAGGCTGTGAAATCGCCAGCTTCAGAATTTGTTCCTTTCTAAAAACATCTCTACACTGAACAAAGCATGAAAAATGGGGATGTGGACAACCAGAAGAGCTCAGTGCACACTAGGTTGTTTCCTCTCTTGCTGGGTCCAAGCAGCTGTTAAAAGTATCAGGGGTTGTTTCCAGCTCCCAACACTCCTGTAATAACACTGAAAAACTATGTAGAAAATACAAAATAATAATTATACAACAGTTGCTTGAAGGCACTGGGGAGTGACCAAATGCAGGCAGACACTACAGGGAACTGTAATCCCCAAACTGTCTAGAAGAAATTTTTTTCTGGAAGCCTGAAAGAATTGGTCACAGTACTGATAGCAGCAAAGATGGAATCTGAGGTTCCAGTTCACCAAGCATTCCATGGCGATACTGAAAGGGTCATGTTTCTGGAGTAAAAACCACATCAGGGCAAAGGGATTTGCTCTAAAAGAAGACCAAGCTCATGGGCATTGAGGAGGGCAACTTTTGGGATGAGCACTGGGTGTTGTATGGAAACCAATTTGACAATAAATTTTATATTAAAAAAATAAAAATAAAAATAAAAATAAAATAAAATAAAAGAAGACCAAGCTCAAAGTAGTCCCTTCCTAGGAATGTGTAAAACCAAGCCTTCTCAAAGCCAAAGTGATCCACCAGTAATTTTTTTAAATGTTCATTTATTTATTTTGAGAGATAGAGACAGAGCACAAGCAGGGGAGGAGCAGAGAGAGAGGGAGACACAGAATCCAAAACAGGCTCCAGGCTCCAAGCTGTCAGCACAGAGCCCGACGCGGGGCTCAAACTCACAAACCGTGAGATCATGACCTGACCTGAAGCCAGACGCTCAACCGACTGAGCCACCCAGACGCCCCGATCCACCAGTAATTTAAGTGCCTGCTACAACAAAGTCAATATTCTTCAGGAGATAGTAATATCTTGAGTCTCTACAATGTATTATCTACAATATCTTATAAATTATTAAAAATTCTTGTTTTCTAACATAAGGATAGGAAGTTATAAAATTTCCCTCTACACATGTGTATCTACATCTCACAAATTTGTGTATATTCCGTTTTCACTATCAGTTTAAAATATTTTCTATATTCTTTGTGATGTTTTTTCTCACTCATGGGTTATTTAGACGTATGTGTTTGAGTTCCAAATATTTTAGTATTTTCTAGAAATTTCAGTGTTCAGTATGGTAAGCATTAGTCATGTGTGGCTATTGAGCACTTGAAATGTAGCTGGTGTACCTGAGAAAAGGAAGTTTGAATTTTAATTTAGTTATAATTAGCTTTAATTTAAATTTAAAAACTGAAGCAGTGTAAAATATTTTACCATGAAACACAGCTTTGTTGTTTAGGTGGAAATAAATTTCCCTTGAATATTGTATTACATATTATTGCTGTTTTGCAATGCAAATGTGGGACGTATGCATTGTTTCTAGTGTCAGCCATAAACCTGTCACCGAGCTATAGTCCTGTCAATAGATTGATTCTGTTTGAGTAATCTTCTTTCACTGAGGCAATACTTGTGTTTGAATACTGGATGTAGACAGTACGAATCACAGTAATGCCTACCTACATTATAGGTGGTAATTAAATGTAAATACTGATTATTTTATTCATAATATAATCAAATTAATTTTAGGTTTAAAAATCAATATGGACAAATTTTTAACTTTGAAATGAATGCATAATACTGATACAGAATGAATGGAGATCACCAGGTGAACTCCATGACAAGAACAGAGAAAGAGAAAGAGACCAGACCAACATATGTTACAAAATTCATGATGAGCAGCAATTGCACTTTGCTGTAGTACAACAAAGCCAGAAACAAAGTGGTTAGAGACATTTTCAGGATACACATAGGAATTTTGATGAAACATTTCCTCTCAACAATCAAAAACAAAATGGACAAAACTAGTAACTGAGCCAGAATCAAATGCCCAACAAAACAATTCTAAACAATTTTTAACAGGATCTGAGCTTTTAACTTGGGCCACTTTAAAGCAGCTTTGAACCCCAATGTTTATAGCAGCACTCTCAACAATAGCCAAATTATGGAAAGAGCCTAAATGTCCATCAACTGATGAATGGATAAAGAAATTGTGGTTTATATACACAATGGAATACTACGTGGCAATGAGAAAGAATGAAATATGGCCTTTTGTAGTAACGTGGATGGAACTGGAGAGTGTGATGCTAAGTGAAATAAGCCATACAGAGAAAGACAGATACCATATGGTTTCACTGTTATGTGTATCCTGAGAAACTTAACAGAAACCCATGGGGGAGGAGAAGGAAAAAAAAAAAAAAGAGGTTAGAGTTGGAGAGAGCCAAAACACAGGAGACTTTTAAAAACTGAGAACAAACTTAGGGTTGAGGGGGGGGGGGGAGGGAGGGAAGGGTGGGTGATGGGTATTGTATGGAATACAAGCACTGGGTGTTGTATGGAAACCAATTTGACAATAAATTTCATATATTGAAAAAAAATAAAGCAGCTTTGATTATTGCACAAAAAAGAAAAATGCTTTAGTTGGAGAGATGGTTAAAGAAATTACTACTTTGGCTACGGTAAGTTTTGTTGGAAAATTTTAGGAAAAGCCTAAGATTTTTAAAGTATCAAAATATGAAAGACCTTCCATTAAGGCACCAAACAATTGACCTTTTTGAGGAACCTCTATAATTGTTTTCCAGAGTGGCTGCACCAGTTTGCATTCCCACCAACAGTGCAAGAGAGTTCCCCTTTCTCCACATCCTTACAAATATCTGTTGCTTTCTGACTTGTTAATTTTAGTCATTCTCACAAGTATGAGGTGGTATCTCATGGTGGTTTTGATTTGTATTTCTCATATGATGATGAGTGATGCTGAGCATCTTTTCAAGTGTCTGTTATCCATCTGTATTTCTTCTTTGGAAAAATGTCTGTTCATGTCTTCTGACTATTTCTTTATCTTAAAACATTATTTTTATCTTATCTTTATCTTTAAACATTAAAAATAAGGCAAAAACCTCTTTGACCTTGGTGGCAGCAACTTCTTACTCAACATGTCTCCAGAAGCAAGGAAAACAAAAGCATAAATGAACTATTGGGACCTCATCAAGATAAACTTTCTGCACAGCAAAAGAAACAATCAGCAAAACTAAAAGGCAACCAATGGAATGGGAAAAGATATTTGCAAATGACATCTCAGATAAAGGGTTAATATCCAAAATCTATAAATAACTTATCAAACTCAACACCCAAAAAATCAAATAATCCAGTGAAGAAATGGGCAAAAGACATGAATAGACACTTTTTAAAAGAAGACATCCAGATGGCTAACAGACACATGAAAAAAAAATGCTCAACAGCATTCATCATCAAGAAATACAAATCAAAACCACAATGAGATACCACCTCACACCAGTCACCATGGAAAATTAACAACGCAGGCAATGACAGATGTTGGCAAGGATGCAGAGCAAAAGGAACCCTTTGACACTACTGGTGGGAATGAAAACTGGTGCAGCCACTCTGGAAAACAGTATGGAAGTTCCTTAAAAAATTAAAAATAAAACTACCCTATGGCCCAGCAATTGCACTACTAGGTATTTATCCAAAGGATACAGGTGTCCTGTTTCAAAGGGGCACAAGCACCCTAATGTTTATACTAATGTTTATAGTAGTGATATTGACAATAGCTAAAGTATGAAAAGAGACCAAATGCCCATCAATAGATGAATGGATAAAGAAGATGTGGTATATTGTCACAGACTTTGAGTCTGGAGTTCTCTCTTGTCCAGCAAGAGAGCTGATGCAGAATTGAATATGAGAGAGGCTAATGTCCAGGATGAGACAAGAGACCTGAGTAAGGGTCCTTGCTCTGTATTTATTAGGATCAGAAGGCTTACAAACGTTATGGACATGCAGAAAGAGACAATAAAATAGTGATCATTAATTCATGTATGTGAAAGAAAGGGGGTTTCGAAAGTATGCAGTGTTAGGGGTTTGGGTCAATATAAAACAAAATCCCAGTGTCAAGCATAGGGCTGTTTACTGCAGGCACCAGACACCGTGTCTGTTTATCTTAACCTTTCTAGGGGCTAAGTCAGATAGAGCATGCTACCTCAGGGTTAACAAGACATTTTTCTCGCTGATTAGCTCTGGGCGCTTTTGTCCTGTAAAGGCTTTCCGCTTTACATTTTGTTTACTTAATGATAAATCCTGGGGCTTTTGCCCTGCTGTGGCAGGTTTCCACCTCTAGCTGCTCTTGGACGCTTTCATCCTGTGAAAGCAGCTTCCACTCTATGCTTCATTCTACGCTGAGTGCTTTCGCCCTGTGGCGGCTTTCTGCTCAGAGAATTCTTAAACTTATTCCCCATTGTATATATAAAATGGAATATTGCTTGGAATCAAAAAGAATGAAATTTTGCCATTTGAAACAACGTGGATGGAACTAGAGTGTATTATGCTAAACAAAATTAGTCAATCAGAGAAAGACAAATATCATATGACTTCACTCCTATGTGGAATTTAAGATACAAAACAGATGAACATAACGGAAGGGAAGCAAAAATAATGTAAAAACAGGGATGGAGACCAAATATAAGAGACTCTTAAATATAGAGAACAAACTGAGGGTTGCTGGAGGGTTATGAGTGGGAAGATGGGCTAGATGGGTAACGGGCATTAAGGAGGACACTTGTTGGGATGAGCGCTGGGTGTTATATGTAGGAAATGAATCACTGGATTCATTATTATTATTATTGCACTATATGCTAACTAACTTGGATGTAAATTTAAACAAACAAACATTAAAAGTAGAACTACTGTATGATCCAGCAATTGCACTACCAGGTATTAACCAAAGGATACAAAAATACAGATTTGAAGGGGCACATGCACCCTGATGTTTATAGCAGCACTATCAACAATAGCCAACTATGGAAAGAGCCCAAATGTCCACCAACTGATGAATGGATAAAGAAGATGTGGTGTATATATGTACAAGGGAATAATACTCAGCGATCAAAATGAATGACATTTTGCCACTTGCAACGACATGGGTGGAGTTAGAGTGTATTATGCTAAGCAAAATAAGTCAATCAAAGAAAGACAAATACCATATGATTTCACTCACATGTGGGATTTAAGAAACAAAACAGATGAACACATGAGAAGGAAAAAAGAGAGAAGGAAGCAAACCATAAAGACTCTAAACTATAAAGAACAAACTGAGGGTTGATGGAAGGAGGTGGGTGGGGGATGGGCTAGGTGGGTGATGGGTAATAAGGAGGGCACTTATGATGAGCACTGGGTGTTACATGTAAGTGATGAATCACTAAATTCGATACCTGAGGCCAATTTTAACATATATGTTAAATAACTAGAATTTAAATAAAAGCTTAAAAAGAAAAAAGACAAGATCTTTTTAATAATATCAAAGATTAATTGATATAAAATTTGAAAACTTTCAAGTATTTTTTCTTTAGAACCATACGAGAAGTATGATATAAGACACTGGCCAAATAACATTTTTAGTGTGTCTTAAAATATTCCCAAATCTATGAAGAGATGTTGTAAATTCAAGGCAAACAATTAAATTAGAGGTATAGGGATTTCAAAATCATTTGAGCCTGTCCGATGAGAATTTTAATAGATATTTGGCACCAATCTTTCACAATGGAGATCCCTGCGTAAGGCTCCAGCTTCGATCTCATACTGTATGCCCCAGAATTACTGAATCATGTTCTTTCCCAGTGCTGGATCCTGACTTTATTTTGCTTTGATTGTTTCCAGAAACATATCAGCTCCCACCACTTAAACAGAGTATTTGATTAGGAAAACATAATCTAGGTACCAAAAGTAAAATGTAGGGACACCTGGATGGCTCAGTCAGTTAAGCATCTGACTCTTGATCTCAGCTCAGAGCTTGATCTCACGATTGTGAGTTCAAGCCCCATGTTAGGTTCTGCACTGGGCGTGAAGCCTGCTTGAAAGAAAGAAAGAAAGAAAGAAAGAAAGAAAGAAAGAGAGAGGGAGGGAGGGAGGGAGGGAGGGAGGGAGGGAGGAAGGAAGGAAGGAAGGAAGGAAGGAAGGAAGGAAGGAAGGAAGGAAAGAAGAACTTTTAATCTAGGAAATGAGAGAGTTGCCCACGCATGGGAAGGCTGGGAATGCAGGGCTTTGAGAAGCTAACTGGGGCTCTGAAACCAGCAATTCTCATGGCCATCAGTGATGAAGCATAAAACCTGTGTGTTTGCAAAAGTTTCCAGAGAATGGTACTCCATCCCGTACATGTTCCAAATCCCAAGGGAGCGTCTTGCATTAGTGAACTTTAACCTGGACCTACAGGAGAAGGGATGATATGGAATGTCATTCTAGGTTCCTTCCCTGTGATGCAGAGAAGGGACCTTGAGGGACAGTGAGTGTTGTCACGGTGACAACAGGGGATTTGGCACAGCTGAATAATTCATAGGTAAGGATTCACCTTATATCTGTTCTTATGGAAACATTCCCTATCTCATCCAAGACATCAAATAAGACTAGTCCCTATTTAATGCTGAGTGTGCCTGGGACAAAGTACTAATTTATTATCTCGTATTTTAGTCACTTGTGTCTCAGGATGTTGACAGTTACTACCACAGTAGTGGGTGGCAGAAAACTCTTCCCTGTTCAATGTTGTGCACAAAATTCCTGGCATACATGAGGCATCTGTAAATGTTTCTTCACCCTACTCCTTGGAGATTTAGTGAAACTTGGCTCAAGGTACATTTCCATAGCCTAGAGAGGCCAAAAGCCTTCATGCTCTTTCTGGGAATTTTCTGAGCTCACTTCCTTAGGCTTTCCTCTACTTTCTCAATCATATGCATTGTCCCATTTCACCCCATTTGATGTAGTTCTTCAGCTCTTTAACTGGTTTCCACAATAACAACATATATTAACCATTTTTTTTTAAGTTTACATACTTATTTTGAGAGAGAGAGTGAGAGAGGGGCAGAGAGAGAGGGAGAGACAGAATTCCAAGCAGGATCACAAAACCTTGATCATCACCTAAGCCAAATGAACCCAGGAATCAGATGCTTAACCAACTGAGCCACAGAGGTTCCCCATTAGCATTTTTATGAAAGTCACAGGGAGGGGTCCCACAAGCAGCAACTTACTGCACCAAGAGTTGACTCTTCTCTCTCTGGCTCAGAGGAGGAAATGCCAATCCCTCCAACTCCACCACCCAGGAAGTAGAAACTCTGCTGTGAGCCCTTCATAAATGATCTCCTCATGAAAGGCAGAGTGATTGGTCTGTTTCAGAATGTGAGAATGTTAGGACAGTCTGACTTCCAGTAGACCACTTTTTCCTATTATATTTTATTTTTCAAAAACAGGAAGCAGATGGTACTTTCTCCCTTTTAGCTTGCTGGGACCAGACGTGACCCACACTTTTGGATACTTATTCCATTCTGTATGCACACCAAATAAATTATTTCTGGCAGGCCCCAACTGAGTCACCTTCTCAGACAGTAAATCTGGTTGTCAGATAGTCCCAGGATGTACGACTAGCTCTGTTCCATTCAGGGAGAAGAATAAAGTCTTCTAACTTTGGACTCCAGTTCCTGCTCTGGTCTCTACTTCCTCTTTACTAGGGAGTCCTAGAATTTTGATAGAATTTCTGGTATTTTGCCTTATTTGATTTAGTTCTTTGCATGTACACTTGAGTATCTTGGAAAGGAGTCTTCAGTATTCTGAATCCAGCTGGTAACATTTTCCCTTTCAAACACAGGATTATTTGCTGCTGGGCAGTCACTCTGAAGGGATAGTCCCAGACGAGCAGCATCCACAACACCTGTGAGTTTGCTGAGAATGCAGATTCTCAGGCTCCACTGAGAGCTTACTGAATCAGAAACTTTGTACTTTAACAAGCCTTCGCACTGGCTCTGATGCATGCTAATGCTTCAGAAAATATAGAGAATGTGTGAAATGAAGAAGCATTAAGAATTGTATGAAAATTTGGTTGGGAGATTGTCAAGGGAATTCACCTTGAGGGTGAGAATGACGTAGCTGTGCAGCAAGGTGTAGAGAAAATTCACCCAAACGACACATAGCTCATGTTGCTTGTCATCTGCATGTTATCCACCTGGCCTTTGTTCCTTACTAACAAAACTACAGTTGTGTTGATAAAAGTGATGTATCATGTGAAATACTAAATCACACAGTGTTTCTTGCAGCTGTGGTAACCACATGATCAAGAGATAGAAGCCAAAGTCCTGGGGATTTCTGGGCTTGCTTTGCTTTTGTAATACAAGTGACATTCTGTTTTCCTTTTTGTTTCTTTCTTTTAAGTTTATTTTGAGACAGAGATAGAGATAGAGACAGAGAGAGAGAAAGAGAGAGAGAGAGAGCAGAGGAGGGGGAGAGAAAGAGGGAGAGAGAAAACCTCAAGCAGGCTTTGCACTATCAGCCCAGAGCCCAAATCTGGGCTTGATTTCAGGAACCATGAGATCATGACCTAAGCCAAAATCAAGAGTTGGGCACTTAACTGACTGAACCACCCAGGAGTCCCTGCCTTCCTTATTGTTTCTATCTTCTTTCCATCTGTAAGGCAGAGGTGAAACAGTCATCTTGCTTCTTTGAGACAAAAGTCACTTGCAAAAAATGGTGGAGCAGGTAAGGAGACAAAAATCAAGTTATCAAGTTCTTTGGAGAGTTACATCACCAACTTTTGTATAAAATTTGAACCTTTTGTTTGTTAAGCCACTTTAGTGATGTTTCCCTTATGTGCAGCCCAACATACTCCAGCTGATATTCCAGGACTGAATGAGAATCACTGCCAAATCAGCCACACTGAGAAACAGGGGACACCATTCAACAGATAGAGGATGGGATCCCATCCTTCTCAACAAACCCCCATGTTACATAGGCATCTCTCTCCCACTGAAGGAGAGGAATGTGATGGTGGGGTGGGGGGGCATGACTCTCAAAGTCACTTAAATAGACTGAACTCTGTCTAAAGTTTCTCTTTGACAGATCACATTGGACTTCTTTAAACAACATGAAACATTTCGTTATGATTTTTCTCTGGAAGTAATGGGTAAGACCGAGGAAAGACTAGAAAAGTTAAAGTTTTTACATTTTCTCTCTGTATTAAATGTAGTCTATGTTTAATTTTTCTATGTAGGCTGTTCCCATGTACTCCACACTGCTCCACAAGAAGCAATTGACTTAAAGTCTTAGGGGACTCATTTCCATAAGCTTGCTCAAAGTATTTTTCCTACAAAAGCAACTATTATATCAAAAGAAATTAAAAATAGAATTAAAATTTCTCTATCTCAGTATCCTTTCTCACAAATGTCTATCAGAGATATAATGCTTAAGAAAATGCACACACCACGGAGCACAGGAACTATTTTTATTGACGAAAAAGTTACAGAAAATATGAGCATATAGGACTTAAAATGCCCTAATAATAGATTTTAATACACCATTCTCAGTACAAAACAAACCAAGTAGGGGAGCCTTGGTGGCTCAGTTGGTTAAGCATCTGACTTTGGCTCAGGTCATGGTCTCACAGCTTGTGAGTTTGAGCCCTTTATTGGGCTATGTGCTGACAGCTCAGAGCCTGGAGTCCATTTCAGATTCTGCGTCTCCCTCTCTCTCTGCCCCTCTCCTGCTCACATTTGGTCTCTCTCTCTCAAAAATAAATAAGTACTAAAAAAATAAAAACAAAAAACAAACAAAAAACAAGCCGAGTAGCCAAAAAAAGAAAAAAAAATAGTAAGTAAAGAGCTAGAAGAGTAAACAACATAATGAAGAAATTAGATCTCATGGATATATTGAGAATTTACTCTCTTCTCTATAATAGCAGAGAATACACTCTTTTTCCAGGCACTCATAGAACATTCACAAAACTTGATCATTAGCAAACCTCAGTAAGTTCCATAAAGTAGAAGTATTGCAAACAACGTGCAATAAAACCAGAAATCACTTTTGTAAGGTAATCTGGAAATTAACTTTTAGGAAAAAAGTTTTGTGGAAAAAAATTATAAACTGACACTCTAGAATTTCTTAAAGATGATGATCATGAAAACACTAAATAGCAACAGCTATAGGATTCATTTAAAGAAATGAGGGGAGGGGCGCGTGGGTGACTCAGTCAGTTGAGGGTCCGACTTTGGCTCAGGTCATGATCTCACTGTTCGAGGCCTGCATAGGGCTCTCTTCTGTCAGCGCAGAGCCCAGTTTTGATCCCTCCTCTCTCTGTACCTCCCCCACTTACACTGTCTCTATCTCTCTCAAAAATAAACAAACATTGGGGCACCTAGGTGGCTCCGTTGGTTCAGTGTCATACTCTCGGTTTCAGCTTAGGTGATGATGTCACAGTTTTGGAACCAGCTCCGATCTGACAGTGGAGCCTACTTGGGATTCTCCCTTTCTCTCTGCCCCTCCCCCGTTCATACTGTCTCTATCTCTCTCAATATAAATAAGTAAACTTTAAAATAAATGAATAAATAAATCAATAAACATTTTTGAAAATAAAGAAATGAGGGGAGAAAATTCATTGCACCCAAGACTTCTCCAATAAGAATAAAAGAATGAAAAATAATAAATTCAATTCCCACCTCCAAAAATACCTGTGAAAACTAAAAGGAAGTAAACCAAAGGAAAGTATGGAAATAATAAAGATGAAAACAAAAATTAATGCAGTAGGGAGGAAAACACACTAGGCCTAATTAACAAATTAAAATTCAGGCTTGTCAAAAAAAATTAAACTACTAATTATTTTTTTGGAGAAGAAAAGGGGAAAGGACCACAAATAAAATTTTCAATATGATAAGAGGTTATGGCCATTGAATTAGAAGAAATTTTTTTATTTTTTATTTAATATGAAATTTATTGTCAAATTGGTTTCCATACAACACCCAGTGGTCATCCCAACAGGTGCCCTCCTCAAAGCCCATCACCCACTTTCCCCTCCCTCCCACCCCCCATCAACCCTCAGTTTATTCTCAGTTTTTAAGAGTCTCTTGTGGTTTGGCTCTCTCCCTCTCTAACTTTTTTTTCCCCTTCCCCTCCCCCATGGGTTTCTGTTAAGTTTCTCAGGATCCACCTAAGAGTGAAAACATATGGTATCTGTCTTTCTCTGTATGACTTATTTCACTTAGCATAAAACTCTCCAGTTCCATTCACATTGCTACAAAAGGCCATATTTCATTCTTTCTCATTGCCAGGTAGTATTCCATTGTATATATAAACCACAATTTCTTTATCCATTCATCAGTTGATGGACATTTAGGCTCTTTCCATAATTTGGCTATTGTTGAGAGTGCTGCTATAAATATTGGGGTACAAGTGCCCCTATGCATCAGCACTCCTGTATCCCTTAGAAGAAATTTTTAAAATTTAAGATCTCTGTACAAATAAATATGAAGACCTAGATGAAATGGATAATTTCCTAGGGAAATACAGATTACCAATACTGTCCACTAGAGTGGTGAAGGTGAAATCATAGACCAATTTACATGGAAGAGATAGAGAAAGCCATTCAGGAACCATACCACAAAGTAAACACCAGGGCCAGATGGTTTTGCATGGGAGTTCTTCTGAACCTTCAACATTCAGATAGTCCCAGTGCTCTTTAAATTGTTGCAGAACATTGGAAATGAAGGGAAATTTCCCTAACTGCGTTTTCAAAAGAAGTATAGCATTGATACCTAAGCTTGATAAAGACCATACAAAAAGATGAAACTATAAACCAATATCTCTCATGAGTATCAAAACAAAAATACCAAATAAAATACTAGCAAATAGACTCCAACACCACATTCTTAAACATAAATGAAAAATTGATTCATTATTGGAAAATCTATTAATGTCATTCACCTTATCAATAGACTTAAGGAAAAATAATCATAAGGTTATTTCCATAGATGACTTGTGAAAGCCTTTGAAAAAATTTAACAGCTATTCATGATAAATAATATAATAGCTATTCACTCAAGAAAAGAGTAGACAGGGGCACCTGGGTGGGTCAGTTGGTTACATGTCTGACTCAATTTCGGCTCAGGTCATGATCTCACAGTTCTTGGGATTGAGCAGCGCATCTGACTCTTTGGGACAGTGTGGAGCCTGCTTGGGATTCTCTCTTCCTCTCTCTGCCACTCCCCTGCTCACACATGCTCGCTCTTCCTCTCTCTCTCTCTTTCTCAAAATAAATTTTAAAAACTTTTATAAAAAGTGGAGAATACTTGTTTAAAATATTTATACACACACAAATACAAATTGTATACTACTGTAATCCAATATCTCACTTACTTAACTGGGAATCACTGAAGATATATTTAGGAACAAAGCAAGCCATGTCCATTCTTTACTATTCAACATCGTGATAGACATCTTAGCCAATGCAATGAGATAAGAGCAGTCAATTATGGGCATAAGACTAAATAAAAAAGAAGTGATAAACTGTGGTGCATCCATAAGATGGAATCCTAGTCAGCAATTAAAGAGGACAAGCTATGGACACACACCACATGGATGATTCTCAAAGTTTTTATGCTGAGTGAGTGAAGCCAGTCTCCAAAGGGACTTTGTTTTACTTATCTCTAAATTCTCAGTGTACTCATTTGTTGTTGTTTTGTTTATTTATTTACTTTGAAACGGAGGAAAGGGAGAGTGAGCACAAGCAGGGGAGGGGCAGAAAGAGAGGGAGAGAGAGAATCCCAAGCAGGCTCCAAGCTGTCAGCATAGAGCCGGATATGGGTCTCCAGCCCACCAATGGTGTGATCATGACCTGAGCCAAAATCAAAAGTCAGTTGCTCAATTGACTGAGCCACCCAGGCGTCCCTAGACTCTCATTGTAGTATTGTATAAAATCCACCCTGAAGTAAAACAATCAATGAATGTTAATGAATTGATGAATAGATATGAACTCTTAAAACTCGAGAGAAGGGAATGTGTTGCATGTATCATTCTCCTATTGTATGAACCACCATATGTAGTATTTATCAAGGACTCTGCCTGCCTTCTGCCCTGGGAGACAAATGGGCAATACTGTTCTCAGGGTATTTCATTTTTTTTAATGTTCATTTTATTTTTGGAGAGAGAGAGAGAGAGAGAGAACGTGAGTGGGGGAGGGTCAGAGAGGGAGACACAGAATCTGAAGCAAGCTCCAAGCTCCAAGCTGTCAGCACAGAGGCCAACTCATGGCTGAACTCACGAACTGTGAGATCATGACCTGAGCCAAAACCAAGAGTTGGATGCTTAACCAACTGAGCCACCCAGGCATCCTTAGTCTGTTTCATTTTTAAGAAACTAAGCAATCATCAAAATAGTAGCCTTTTCATATTTCCTTCATATTTTAAATTTCCAGGCAACTTTGTTCTTTCCTGTTGATCCAAGTTTTTTCTAGCATCATTCTGTTTTGGCCTGAAGAATTTATTTAACATTTTGTTTACGCAAGCCCTAGTGAGACAAATTCTGGTTTTCATTGTCTTCAAATGTATTTTTTTAATCTTTATGCTTGAGAGAGAGTTTTGCTGAATAAAGAAGTCTAGGCTGATCTTTTCTTTCTCTTCAGCTTTTCAAACATATTCCAATGTTTTCTGGCTCACATTCTTTCTGATAAGAAAGCAGCTGTCATTCTTATATTGGTCCCCTATATATAATGTCTTTTCCACTCCTCTGGTTGATTAAAAATTTTTTGTTTTCTTTGGTTTTTCAGTAGTTTTACTATAAAGTGCCTGAGTTGTCTCTCTTTGTATTTCCTCCTTAAGGTTGATCATGATTTTTGCATTTCAAAGTTAAGGTTTTTCATCAGTTTTTTTTTATTTGTGCTCATTATGCACTCAAGTTTTCATTCTTCTATTCTTGGGTTCAAACTGAATATATGAGAGTAGTTATTATTAGTCCATTGACATGAGCACTACATTCATTTGGGGTTTTTTTTCAATATTTTCTTCCTTCTTGGGTTCGAATTGAGAATACTAGAGTGCTTATTATTATTCCACTGACCATGAGTGCCACATTCATTTGGTTTTTTTTCAATATTTTCTTTACTTTTTGTGCTTCAGTTTCAATAATTTCTCTTAACCTGTCTTCAAGTTTTCAGATCCTTTCATCAATGTCCCATATGCTTGTAGGTCCATGCATTTAAGATGTTCTTTTTCAAATTTTAGATACTTTATTTTCTAGTTCCAGATTTAATTCTATTTTACAGATTATATTTCTCTCCTGAGATCCTTAACCCATTATATTTATTTTTATATAAATCGTTAACACATTTATAATTGTTATTGTAAAGTCCTTAAATGATAATTCCAACAAATGAGTCATCAGTTTTTCTGTTTCTACTATTAATCCTTTCATTATAAGTCATATTTTTAATTTTTATTGAGTTCATTTTTAGTATTTTGAGGAACCTCCATACTGTTTTCCAGAGTGGCTGCACCAGTTTGCATTCCCACCAGCAGTGCCAAAGTGTTCCCCTTTCTCCACATCCTCGCCAACATCTGTCATTGCCTGAGTTGTTAATTTTAGCCAGTGTGACCGGTGTGAGGTGGTATCTCATTGTGATTTTGATTTGTATTTCCCTGATGATGAGTGATGTTCAGCATTTTTTCATGTGTCTGTTAGCTATCTGGACGTGTTTTTTGAAAAGCGTCTAGTCATGTCTTTTGCCCATTTCTTCACTGGATTATTTGTTTTTTTGGGGTGTTGAGTTTGATAAGTTCTTTATAGATTTTGGAATCTAACCCTTTATTTGAGATGTCATTTGCAAATATCTTCTCCCATTCCATCAATTGCCTTTTAGTTTTGCTGAGACATGTTGAGTAGGAAGTTCCTGTGACCAGGATCAAAGAGGTTTTTCCTGCTTTCTCCTCTAGGATTTTGATGGCTTCCTGTCTTATGTTTAGGTCTTTCATCCATTTTGAGTTCATTTTGTTGTATGGTATAAGAAAGTGGTCCAGATGAGGGGCAACTGGGTGGCTCAGTCGGTTGAGTGTCCTACTTCGGCTCAGGTCATGATCTAGCGGTCTGTGAGTTTGAGTCCCGTGTCGGGCTCTGTGCTGACAGCTCAGAGCCTGGAGCCTGTTTCAGATTCTGTGTCTCCCTCTCTCTCTGCCCCTCCCTGCTCATGCTCTCTCTCTCTCTCTCTCTGTCAAAAATAAATAAACATAAAAAAATTTAAAAAGAAAGAAAGAAAGAAAGAAAGAAAGAAAGAAAGAGGTCCAGATTCATTCTTCTGCATGTCCAGTTTTCCGAACACCGTTTGCTGAAGAGACTATCTTTATTCCATTGGATATTCTTTTCTGCCATATTCTAGTTGGCCATATGTTTATGGGTCCATTTCTGGGTCCTCTATTCTGTTCCACTGATATAAGGGTCTGTTTCTGTGCCAGTACCATACTGTCATGGTGATCAATGCTTTGCAATACATCTTGAAGGCTGCAGTAGTGATGTCTCCAGCTTTGGTTTTCTTTTTCAGGATTGTTTTGGCTACTCAAGGTCTTTCCTGGTTCCATAAAATTTTAGGATTGTTTGTTCTAGCTCTGTTTAATGTTATATATAATATTATAAGCTCTGTGAAGAATTCTGGTGTTATTTTGATAGAGATTGCATTGGATATGTAGATTGATTTGGGTAGTATCGACATTTTAATAATATTTGTTCTTCCAATCCATGAGCATGCAATATTTTTCTTTTTTTGTGTGTCTTCTTCAATGTCTTTCATAAGCTTTCTGTGTATAGATTTTTACCTCTTTGGTTAGGTTTATTCCTGGGTATTTTATGGTGTAAGGTTAGGTTGTGTTTCTGAGACCTTTCTTCCTTCATTAAGAAGGCCTGGATTGCTATATTCTCCCCTTATGATTGCCTTTGTTGCACCCAGAGGATCTGGGCTGTAGTGTTATCATTTTCATTGGCTTCCATGTACTTTTTAATTTTTCTCTTTAACTTCTCGGTTATCCCATTCATTCTTTAGTAGGATGTTCTTTACTCTCCAACTATGTGTTGTCTTTCCAAATTTTTCCTTGTGGTTGATTTTGAGTTTCATAGTGCTGTGGTCTGAAAATATGTGATCATATGTGATATGATCTTGATATTTTTGTACTTGCTGTGTCCCACTATGTGATTTATTCTGGAGATTGTTCCATGTGCACGTGAGAAGAATGCTGCTTTATGATGAAATGTTCTGAATATATTTGTTAAGTGTATCTGGTCCAATGTGTCATCCAAAGCCATTGTTTCCTTGTTAATTTTCTACTTAAATGATCTGTCCATTGTTGTAAGTGGGGTGTTGAAGTCCCCTACTATTATGGTATTATTGTCAATGAGTTTATGTTTGTGATTTATTGATTTATATATTTAGGTTCTTACATGTTGGGTCATAAACGTTTACAATTGTTAGGTCTTCTTGGTGGATAGACCCCTTAATTAAAATATAATGCCTTTCTTTATCTCTTGTTATAGTCTTTATTTTAAAATCTAAATTGTCTAAGTATGGCTACTCTGACTTTCTTTTGGCGACCATTAGCATGATTTCTTCATCCCTTTACTTTCAATCTGAAAGTGTCTTTCAGTCTAAAATGGGTCTCTTGTAAACAGCCAACAGATGGATCTTGTTTTCTTACCGATTCTGTTACCCAATGTCTTTTGATTGCAGCACTTAGTCCATCGACATTTAGAGTGAGTACTGACAGATATGAATTTATTACCATTGTGTTGCCTGTAGAGTTTGAGTCTCTGGTGGATTTCTATGGTCCTTTCTAGTCTTTATTGCTTTTGGTCTTTTTTTTGTCTTCGTTCATCTTTTCTTCCCTGAGAGAGTCCTCCTCAAAATTTTTTTTCTAGGCTGGTTATTGGTCACAAACTTCTTTAGTTTTCCTTTGTCTGGGAAACTCTTTATCTTTCCTTCTAATTTGAATGACAACCTTGCTGGATAACGAATTTTCAGCTGCATATTTTTCCAATTCAGCACTTTGAGTATATCGTACCATCCTTTCAGGCCTGCCAATTTCTGATAGATCTGCTGAGAACCTGATCTGGCTTCCCTTGTAGGTTAAGGACTTTTTCCCTTACTGCTTTCATAATTCTTTTCTTGTCTGTTTACTTTGTGAAATTGACTATGAAGCGACTTGTTGATAGTTGGTTTTTGTTGAATCTAATGGGAGTTCTCTGTGTTTCCTGGATTTTGATGTCTGTGTCTTTCCTCAGGGTAGAAAAGTTTTCTGCTATGATTTCCTCACATAAACTTTCTTCTCTGTTTTATCTCCATTTTCTGGGACCCCTATTATTCAGATGCGATTCCTTTTTAATGAGTCACTGAGTTCTCTAAATCTTATATCATGCTCTTTTGCCTTAGTTTCCCTCTTTTTTTCCTGAATCATTATTCTCCATAGGTTTGTTCTCTGCATCATTAATTCGCTGATCTGCTTCATCCATCCTTGCCACCTTGGCATCCATTTGAGATTGCATTTCAGTTCTAGCATTTTTAATTTTGTGCTGACAAATTTTACTTTTTTTTTTTTTAATCTCCATGGAAAGGGATTGTATGCTTTTTCAATCCCAGATAATATTTATATTATACAGACTCTAAATTCTGGTTGAAACATTTTGCTTATTTGTCTGAAGCATTTCCTCCCGTTCTTTCTTTTGGAGTGAATTCCTTTATTTCTTCATTTTGGATGAAAAAGAAATAATAAAAAAATAAAGATTAAAAGTTAAAAATTTAAAACAACACAAAAAAAAATGAAATAAAGGTTGCTAGTCCTAGGTGTGTTCTGGTCTGGTTGTTGAAAGAAACTCGATAGAATAGAGAAAAAAGGGAAAGAAAGGGGGGAAAAGGGAATAAAAAGAAAATGTTTGATAATTAAAAAAACGAATACAATAAAATAGAATAGAGTGAAATGCTGAAAGTAAAATGGAATAAAAAATTTTACAAGAAAGTAAAAAAAATACAGTAGATATAATTTAAAGAAAAATATTTTTTATAAAATCAGAAAATAAAAATAAATTTTTTCTCTTTCTATATTCAAGTAAGAGAAAAGAAGAAGAAAAAAGAATGAATGGATGGACTAGCGAACAGAATGAAATATGAATGAAATTATATCCAGTTTCCACTAGAAGTCAAACTATGGAGAAACCTATAGTCTGTAAACTAAGGTGGTGGAGAGACTGATGTTCCTCTAGAGCTTGGTTGGCACAGTTGGATAGGGCTTGGTGTGACGGCTCTGTTTACACTAGATGGCACTGCTTAGATTACTGGGGTAGATCACTATGGCGCCTGTATCCATGAATGCACATGGGTGGGAGAGGTGTAAATGGTATCACCTACCTACCCAGTCTCTAGCATCAGAACTCTGTGCTCTCACTGACTGACAATCATGCACCCCTCCTTTGTCCCTGGCTTCTGTCCACTCCCTGCCTCTACACTATCCAGAACCAAGTCATCAGCCTGCCAGGTGGTACCTCCCTTCTGAATTTTATCTCAGATGAGGCTGTGATTCCAAACCCCTCATTTCTGAGGGCCCTGTGGCTTGGACCCACTCTGACCCCCTCAGGGAGTGTCTTGCCAAGACTTGCTTAGGTGCTGGCCGCCCTTGCCCCCAGGAAAATTCGCATGACCATGTTGCTGCTGAAGCCCAGAGACTATGGCCAGGTGCCAACATTCCCAGAAAAAATTCACGCAATCTTGTAGCAGCAGCATCTAAGAGATTATGGTAAATCACACCACACATCTGGCATCAGGTTTCACTGCCTCCTAACACCCTTGCTCAACACCAACAAATGGCTGTTCTCTAGGGTCTGCTGGGACCTTTGCCTGTGGGGAAGCTGCATAGCCTCTACCAAATGTCCTCTTAACTGGGGAACCACCACTCCCCATGTGGCCAGAGACCCCTCACCCTTGGACCTTGCTGTCTATTCCTGGGGATTTGCCTTCCCACCAGAACACCACCAGGCATTGAGCTGTATAATTTCCAACTCTGTGCTCCCCTGTTTATAGAGTGGCAATGAACTTTCTTCTTTCTCCTTTCTTTCTTGTTCAGTCCTTTGTGTGTGTTTCAACTCTTTCTCTGTCTCTCCAGATGCTTTCAGGGAGAATTTTTTCATGTACTCTCCCTGCTGTCTCAATCCTCTTTCCACAAGCAAAAATAGTTCCCTAACAACTGAACCTTCTCTCTCCACCAGTTCACCTCTCCATGCTGCATACCTGTGAAGTTCTGTGGCTCAAGTTATGAAGATTGTTGTGTTAATCCTCAGATACATTTCCTAGGTGTTAAAAATGCTTTGGTGCTGATCTAGCTGAAATTCAGGGATGAGAGAAGCAGAAAACTTCCAAAACTCTGCCATCTTGGCCCCTTCTCTTAAGTGACTATTTCCAAAAGGATTGTGAGCTTCTTTGTGTTGTGATTCTCTAATGCTTGAGATTAATTAAAAGTTCAGTCTACACCGGGATTTATTGGTAGAACATGGAAATGTACTTTGGGAACCCTTAGAATGGATAATGTGAGAAATACCCAGGAGAAAAGTAGAAAAGGGGTAGAAACACCTCTTATTGTTATACATATATTAAAGACAATTTTTGCTCCAAGAAAACCAGAAAGGTCTCTGAAGCCTTGGTTACACATAATATCTATCAGGGAATAATTAATGAATCCAAGGAAAAGGTAGTGTTTAACTGGCAGACGGGTTGAGTATGTGGCTGGGAATTTCCAAGGAAAAGGAGGAGAGATGTGCTGAGAGTAAACCAAAACTAGCTCCAAAATCATCTTGAACTTTTACCAAAAAGTAAAATTCAGTGTTCTTAGAAGAAATAACAAAGGGGGTCACCTGAGTGGCTCAGTCCATTGAGCATCTGGCTCTTCGTTTTGGCTCAGGTCATGGTCTCACAGTTCATTGGTTTGAGCCCTGCATCGGGTTCTGCACTGATGTGTGGAGTCTGCTTGGAATTCTTTCTCTCTCTGCCTCTCCCCTGTTCATGCTCTCTCTCTCTTTTTCTCAAAATAAATAATTAACTAATTTTAAATTAAGTAATAAAAAATAGCAAAGGTATTTTACAAGAAAGAGTGGACTCCAATTTTATAAAAATATGAGAGAAGAGAAAATTTTTATTTTAGTAACAAGCAAACAATTCAACTGGGAGGGGGTGTAAGTAATGAAGGTCTGAGGTGATGGAGGTGAAGTGGCAACAGTTAGTTTCACATGAAAAGAAGAGAACTGGTTATTCAGCAAATATATTGCATTGAGGTCAGTCAAAGAGTTACTATACATACATCTGAATACAGCAAACAGTTGTTCTCTTCTGTGTTGAATCTCCGTCTTTCAACTGCTCTTTCTGGCATTTCACTTAGTTGAGTTCTGGGAGGTCTATTTTCTAAACAACTCTTTGTCCTTCAGTAGGCAGCTGACAAGGAACAATTTAAATCCTTCTGTAAAACTGTTACTACATAAATTCCCATTCATCTGGAAAGAATTCTATAAACATCTCCACCGATAGATTACCCAACACGAAGAACAAATCTTTCTAACAAATCATAGGGGGAAGGTGATCACTGTGTCCTAAAGGAAAAATAAGTGAGTAGAAGCAACAGAGGGAGAAGATCCACCAATCTAGAAAGAAACTAGATTTTTCTCGGGATAAATAGACAAAGCTTGGGGTCACCTTTATACCTTCTACTCTGGAGTTCCACAAATTGAGAATTCGTCCCTCCCCTGTTAAGTCAATCAAGCGTCTACCAATCTCCAACAGTGAATCTGATTATACCCCTTAGTCCTGAGAGTCTGAGAGACAGAAGCATGAGTGCTCCAAGGTTGGTGAATGAGTTCAGGGGTGCGGGGGCTGGGGGTGGGGTGGCAGACAGTGGGCAGGGCCAGCGGGAAATATGCAGGAAATAGGGAGATCTTTTCATTCAGGTAAATCTTACATAAACAGGTGAGAGAAAACAGGAAAAACTATCTGCAGTGCTTCCATGATCAATTCAAGGTTCCTGCAATGAGTCTCACCTTCATATCTGGCGTTCTGGTGCTTTAGGGCATAGAAGCCTCTTTCCCTGCCAATTCTCTCTCCATTTGTTCCTTTCATTTCTGCCACTCCAGTTTATCCTCCAGCTTCCTGATTTTTTCTTCAAACTCCTCTCTTACCTGCACTCTCTGTCTCTCTAGCTGTGCTCCATAAAATTCTTTCATCTCTTGGATTTGTTTCTGAATCTCCTCTTTGGCCTTTTGGTACATATTCTTAGTGTAGCATCGTCCTTCATTCTAGGCCACAATGCGCTAGACCAGGGCCAGCAGTTGGCTTCTCTCGGGCCTCCTGCTCAGCTTCTGTTGCACCATTCTTGCACACGCAGTAGTGATCACGGAACTATCCCTCCAGCTCTTGGATGCCTTCGGGTGCTTCCTCTAAGTAATCATGGAAATTGATGCCATCCAAGTCATCTTTCCAGGTGAAAAAGAGAATTGTGTATCTCCTAGCTCTGAGTCCAAATATTTACTGAATCTTTTCCATGGCCTTGTGCTCTTCCTGCATGTACGGGGCCAGCTGTCCCATCAGGGGCAGGGTGTGAGGTCCTGGGGAGGTCAGGAAGATGTAGCGAGTAAACTCTTGCAGGTGTCAGCATCCTGTGCCTCAGTGTCAAAAATGCCTGGTGTATCCACGACACAATTTCTCTTACCTGCCACCTGCTGCTCCCTTTCTTACAGGTCTTGGTGGCAGATGTTGTGGCAATGCTAGAAGGAAATACTTTCTCTCCAAGGGTGCTGTTGACCATGGCACTTTTCCCTGCTCCAGACTTACCCACTAAGAGAAGTCTCAACTGTGAATCTCTGCCATCTTGGTTTCTAAGCCGTGGGATATCAGGAAACAAAATCCACAGCATTAGGAGATAATCCAGCTGCTTCCCTATAGGGCCCCCATTTCCCCTCACACACACCCTCCTCTGGTGCCCCAAGGTTCCCTCCCATGAGTGACTGCTGCACTCCCAGAACTCTATAGAAGGCCCTTCTAGAGAAGCCTATTCAAAGTCTATAGAAACCCTGAAGTTCTCTTGCAATACTTGGGAAATGCCCAAGTACTTTCCAGGATTTCCTGGAGCTTCTTACTCTTACTTTTTGTAGCTAAGCAGCCTACAGAAGGGTAAACAAAATATTGTAGTTTACAAAGAGAATTCTGAGCTGCTGCTGCTGGTAGCTATTCCTCATAAGAGCAATGCAGCAAGTAACACAAAATCTGTCTTTGGGGCATCTCAGTGGAAGACTCCCTCCCCATTTATATTCAGAATGGAAATTTGCTTCCCCCATTAAGAAGTCAGTTAGGCAGGTTACACAAGCCAACTCATCTTTGTAGGGTACAAAAGGGATGCCTGTGTGGAAAGACCAAGTGCCTTTTTCTATTTCGTGTGTGCAACCATCCTGTCAGGGGTTGTGGCATGAGAGAGAACAATATAATTTAACTTTAAAGTTTAAAAGCTTAGCTTAGAATCCAGTGAAGATTTTATATTCTAAAATAAGACATTACAGAATTATAGTCATAAATTACTGACATTTCTCCAAAGTTATTATAAAATCCCTTGATACTAAAAAAAATGAAAGAAAAAGAGCACCTGGGTGGCTCAATTGATTGAGTGTTGGACTCTTGATATTCGCTCTGGTCATGATCCCAGAGTCGTGCAATTGAGTCCCACATAGGCTACACGCTGAGCATGGAGTCTGCTTAAGATTTTCTCTCTCTCCCTCTCTCTCTTAATCTTTCTCCCTCTGTCCCTCTCCCTTTCTATCTCTCTGTAAAAAAAAAATGAGGGGCTCCTGCGTGGCTCAGTCAGTTGAGCATCCAACTTCACCTCAGGTCATGATATCACAATTCATGAGTTCGAGCTCCAAATCAGGTTCTCTTCTGACATCTCAGAGCCTGGTGCCTGCTTGGGATTCTGTGTCTCTGTCTTCCTCTACCAAACCCCTGCTCTAGCTCTGTCTCCCTCTGACTCAAAAGTAAATAAGTATTAAAAATTTTATTAAAACCTTTTTTAAAAAAATGATCATATGATTCAGTAATGCCATTTCTGGGTATTTATCCCAAGGAAAAAACACTAACTGGAAAAGTTATCTGCATTCCCATCTTTAATGCAGCATTATCTACGATAGCCAGGATATGGAAACAATCTAAGTGTCCACTGATGGATAAATGGACCGAGAAATCATGGCATATATACACAACTGGATATTAGTCATCCATTTAAAAAAACCCAAATCTTGCCAGTTGCAACAGCATGGATGGATGTCAAGGGAATTATGCTCAGTGAAATAAGTCAGACAGAGAAAAACAAGTACTCTACCATCTCCCTTATATATGGAATCTAAAAAATAAAAAACAAGACAAGCTCACAGTTACAGAGAACAGGCTGATGGTTCCCAGGTTGAGGGGATTGGTGAAACCTGGGAAGGGATCAAAACATAAAAGATAAACTAAAATGAATATATGTTATGACAACATGCACATATATAGGCTAGTGGGAAATAGCAAGACTTGCTGGATGTATTTTTCAATTGATGATTAAATCTACTTAAAGTAGATGAATTTTATTTTATGTAAATTAAAATTCAATAAAGCTGAAAAATTGCAGCATTTTAGTACAACTGGATGCATTTAGGATAATCCATCATGGTAGATTTACATGATTTTTTTAAAGTTTATTTATTTATTTTGACACAGAGAGAGGGAGAGCATGAGCAGGAAGGGGTAGAGAGAGGGAGAGAAAGAATCTCAAACAGTCTCCACGCTGTCAGTGCAGAGCCCAACACAGGGCTTGAACTCACAACCCATCAGATCATCACCTAGGCCAAAATCAAGAGTTTAAATTTAAAATCAAGACGTCTAACTCACTGAGCCACCCGGGTGCCCCAATATGATTTACAATCATCTAAAACTGGCTACAAGCTCTCATCCTACCTGTGTCCGTGCCCCGTTATGATATGAATTTGTATCTTTTCGCATCCACAGATTGAGTCTATTTCTGCATCTTTGGGAGCTCAAAGTCTCAAAGGGTTTGCAGTTTGCCTTTTGACAATATCTGCTTCTTTATGCATTTCTTGCCTCTGTTTTATAATTTGACACCTTTTTTCAACCCATGTCCTCCCTCTCATGAATTTAAAAATATCTGTAACACTTTATTAGAAATGACATAGTAAAGAGAAGAAAGGATGATTCCTATGCACCTCACAGCTCAGTCCCCAGGAAGTCTGTAGTCTACAATCGACGTTGGCCCAGTTCCCAGAACCTTCTCACAAGAACAAGCACGGTTGTTGTCAATTTACCGGTGCACAGCCACACTTCTTTCTTGTCTTCACCACAACTATTTCCTGCTGTATCTCCTTCTGTTTTTGTCTTCCGGTGACATAGGGTTGGAAGCACCTCACAGCACACAAGGCTGAGGTGCAAGGTCCATGCCCCCTACCCAGCCCTGCAGTGGAAGCCTGCAGCATTTTGGTACAATTGGATGCAATTAGGATGATCAGTTGTGGTAGATTTACATGATTTTTCAAAATTAGTCATTTATTTTGAGAGAGAGAGAGAGGGAGAGATGGAGAGCGTGAGCAGGAAGGGGCAGAGAGAGCAATCTACGAATTGGGAGAAAATGTTTGTGAGTCACATATCAGAAAAAAAAAGAACTTGTGTATATAGTTGATAAAGATCTGGCAAAGAATAGAATGTGTCAAGAACCCTGAAAATTCATTAATACAAAGACAGTACAATTTAAAATAGAAAATACAAACATTTTCGACATAATGACAGTATGTATACACCAGTGAAACCATCATAACAAGCAAGATAGCGAATGTATCCATCAGCCACAAAAGTTCTTCATGCACCGCTTACCTGTCCCTGTCCCTTAGGCACCATTTATGTGCTCTACACAATATGCACAGCAAACTGTTCCTGATGTGAACATTTGAGTGGCCAGACATAGATTCAGAACTTCAGGTCCTTAAGAAGAAGGTTTTCTTACCATCAATGCCACCTTCTGCAACATGGTAATTGTTGACCCCAAACCCCAGAGAATTCAGTCCAACTTAGGAAGAATTTCAGATAACCAAGATACTTCTTAACAGGAAGAAAGAACTTCAGAACAATTGCCTCAGATATTCCATTTTGTATTTTTGTCCATAAACATAGACGAGGCCAAGAATAAATAAATAAAATAAAATAAACATAGATAGACCACTGTTTTAAAAACATACCAGAAATTATGCAACCTTACATCCACATTCACAAATGATTACAAATGCACTCTGGGTTGTTTTTCATGGACTATGTGCACAGCACTTTGGCAAATGATCGCTGCCTCTGGAATATGCATCTTCAGGGCTCATCACTCGCAACGTCTCTGAAACTCCCTCAGCAGAGTCGTCTTCAGAGTTAAAGGCGACAATGGAAGACAAGTCTCTAATGTGGAGCTTCTTTTTGCTTCCAAACAGTAGCATGCTTTGGTGACTCACCCTATTTACCAGATTGATACTGTCAAAATGAAATTCACTCTTAAAAGGCCAAGTTGTTGTCTCCAAGTGTACTCAGAAATTTAGCCCCAGCCATGCCACAAGCTTACCGGCAAAGTCACCCACACAGATGTAAAGATCATATCGATTTGCTGCTGTGCTCTTGACCACCTGTCCTCTCCTCGGACACAAGGATGTGGACACTCCTTGGCACAGATTTTTAGCTGGTCAAGTCTTGGGTCTGATTG
>NW_024420577.1:0-1497 GCF_014898765.1 Herpailurus yagouaroundi
GTACCAGGTGCTCCACTCGCTGTACCAGTAGCATCCAGCCTCCTTCGTTGGTCCATTCCTACAGAAAGGGAGAGTTTCGGTACACATGTCCCCTTGTGTACAGTGATGAGAGACAAAATATTGGAATTGGCCCAGTCATTCAGCTTCTGGAGACGCAGAGTAAAGGATGATGTGTGGCCCCTGAGAATGCAGAAGGGGACAGGACTCTGCCTGTCCACTGTGGCGACATCCCATAGTACAAGACCATAGTCCTGGATGGATGCCCAACCTGTCACACTACTCGTGAACACAAACACAGTCACCTGCTGCACTCAAAGCCAAAGGAGTGTGAAGATGACCCCATGTCTTGGGGGCCATTAGTTTTTCAAAGAATATACGGGGTTTTTTTTTTACCGTATGTATTTGTTGTTTCCTACTTCGTTTTTTGGAAAGAGCAAGAAGGGGAATCCTGACCAGGGATGGCTTCAAGCTGTCATTGCAGAGCCTGACTTGGGACTTGATCTCAAGACCCATGAGATCGTGACCTGAGCCAAATTCGACTCGGAAACTCGCCCATTGAGCCACCTTGGTGCCTGTCCTCATTATTTAAATCTTCATTTTACTGAATACATGTCACCTGTAGGAAACCTTCCAGAACTTTATACTTTACTGCCTAATAGATTAGCGTAAATGGCATATTGACGGTTTCATTTGGGTATTTTTATAATATGCACGTTAGACCAATATCACCATGGCCAGTCGAGGAAAATGAAAGATTTTCAAGGTATTCGCTCTGGTCCAGACATTTGTCTTCTGGCTTCTGCTCTTGTGTCAAACCTCAGAGGGTCCCCATGCCAGCTAATGAAGATATTTCAAGTGGGGGCTTCACCTAATCTTTGTTCTTTGAGGACTGTTCCTCTGTCATAAAAAATATTAGTGCCATTGAATATTTAAGCAATGATTAATCAGTCTCCTGTCATGTAGCCAGACACAACAGGCCATGTTGTGTGTTTGCACACACATGGAAATCCCAGAGGAGCTAAAGCAGCAGAAACCGAGATCGCTGGTTGCAGAGACTGGGGTGAGGGAATGAGCCGTGGGTGATTAGTAGTCCACGTGTCTCTGTGATGGAAATGTTCTAGGAGTACATAGTGGTCACGGGTGTAAAATCCTGCGAATGTACGTACTGATACTTGAAGTTGTAATTTCACAGGATCCGAGTAAATTTTTTGAAACTTAAATTATGTTTTAAGTATAAACCAATAGTATATAAGGACACTAAATACCTCTATACCCAATACTAAAATAACAAAGAAATCAATGACAAGGTCAGGGATTTCATCCTTTGGGGCTGCAGCCGACATGGGCCGCTGTTGGGGAGCTGAGGCTGGTTGCTCAGCTGCAGGAGGTGGTTGCTCCAGCCCTTCCGTGACCCCGCCGGCTGGGACTGGGGGCTGCTCATGCTCTGGGGCCACCAAAGGGGCAGGTGGCTCTTCCAGCTCCTGAGTGTCAGCCAGA
>NW_024420578.1:0-22437 GCF_014898765.1 Herpailurus yagouaroundi
TTCTCCTTAGGTGATCCACTTCAGGAGGGGCCCTGTGGCAGCAGGAGGGAGTCAGATCCGCTGGCGGAGGTTTGGCTCCACAGAAGCGCAGAGTTGGGTGTTTGCGCGGAGCGAGCAAGTTCCCTGGCAGGAACTGGTTCTCTTTGGGATTTTGGCTGGGGGATGGGCGGGGGAGATGGCGCTGGCGAGCGCCTTTGTTCCCCACCAAACTGAGCTCTGTCGTCAGGGGGCTCAGCAGCTCTCCTTGCCTTTGTCCTCCAGCCTTCCCGCTTTCTGAGCAGAGCTGTTCACTTATGACCTCCCAGCCGCTAAGTCGCGCTTGCTGTCGGAACACAGTCTGTCAGGCCCCTCCGCTTTTCGCAAGCCAGACTCGGGGGCTCTGCTTGGCCGGCGAGCCGCCCCTCCGCCCCGGCTCCCTCCCGCCAGTCCGTGGAGTGCGCACCGCCTCGCCGCCCTTCCTACCCTCTTCCGTGGGCCTCTCGTCTGTGCTTGGCTCCGGCGACTCTGTTCTGCTAATGCTCTGGTGGTTTTCTGGGTTGTTTAGGCAGGTGTAGGTGTAATCTAAGTGATCAGCCGGACGCGCAGTGAGCCCAGCGTCCTCCTAGGCCGCCATCTTCCCTCTCTCCTCCCATTTCTGGGTTTTCTATTATGTTCTATTGATCTATGTGTCCGTTTTTGTGCTAGGACCATACTGTCATAATGACTACAGCTTTGTGATATAGCTTGAAATCCAGAATCGTGATGTCTCCAGTTGCTTTTCTTTTTCAAGTTTGGTTTGTAACTTCCGGGTCTTTTGTGGTTCCATAAATGTTTTAGGATTGTTTGTTCTAGCTTTTCAAAAAATTCTGGTGGTATTTTTATAGGGATTGCATTAAATGTGTAGATTCCTGTGGGTAGTATAGGAATTTTAACAATGCTTGTTCTTTCAATCCATAAACATGGAAAACTTTTCCATTTCTTTGTGTCCTCTTCAATTTATTTCATAACTGTTCTATAGATTTGGAGTACAGATATTTTCCCTCTTTAGTTAGGTTTATTCCTAGGTATCTTAAAAAAATTTTTTTAATGTTTATTTTTGAGACAGAGAAAGAGTGTGAGCAGGGGACGGGCAGAGAGAGAGGGAGACACAGAATCTGAAACAGGCTGCAGGCTCTGATCTGTCAACACAGATCCAGATCCAGGGCTCGAACCCACGAACTGTGAGATCATGACCTGAGCGGAAGTCAGATGCTCAACTGACTGAGCCAACCAGCCTCCTCCTATGCCGCCATATTCCGTCTCTCCCCTCTCTTCCCTCTCTCCCCTCATAGTATTTTCTGATAATTGCTTGTATTTCTGATGGATTTGCTGTAATAAATCCATTTCCATGTGTGATTGTATCTATTTGGGTCCTCTCTCTTTTCTTTTTGAGAAGCCTGGCTACAGGTTTGTCAATTTTGTTTATTTTTTCAAAAAACCAACTCTTGGCTTCATTCATCTGTTGTACTGTTTTGTGGATTCTATAGAGTTTATTTCTGCCTTGGTCTTCAATATTTCTCTTCTTCTGCTGGGTTTGGGGTGTCTTTGCTGTTCTGCTTCTATTTCTTTTAGGTGTGCTGACAGATTTTGTATTTGGGATTTTTCTTGTTTCTTGAAATAGGCCTGGGTTCCAATGTATTTTCTTCTTAGGAGTGCCTTTGCTGCATCCCAAATGGTTTGGATTGTTGTATTTTCATTTTCATTTGTTTCCATGTATCTTTTTTTTTAAATATAACATTTATTCATTTTTGAGTGACAGAGACAGAGCATGAGTGGGGGAGGGGCAGAGAGTGAGAGACACCAAATCCAAAGCAGTCTCCAGGCTCTGAACTGTCATGATAGAGCCAAACACGTGGCTCAAGCTCATGAACCATGAGATCATGACCTGAGCCAAAGTCGGATGCTCAACCGACTGAGCCACCCAGGTGCCCCTATATCCTTTAATTTCTTCACTAATTTCCTGGTTGACCCATTTATTCTTTAGTAGGATGTTCTTTAACCTCCATGCTTTTAGAGGTTTTCCAGACTTTTTACTTTGGTTTATTTTAAGTTCCATAACATTGTGATCTGAAAGTCTGCATGGTATGATCTCAGTTCTTTTATATTTATTGAGGGCCGTTCTGTGACCCAGTATGTGATCTATCTTGGAGAATGTTCCATGTGCACTGGAGAAGAAAGTATATTCTGCTGCTCTGGGATGTCGAGTTCTAAATGTATTTGTCAAGGCCATCTGGTCCTATGTGTCATTCAGGGCCATTGTTTCTCTACTGATTCTGTGTCTAGATGATCTGTCCATTGTTGTAAGTGGAGTATTAAAGTCCCCTGCAATTACCACATTCTTTTCAATAAGATTGCTTATGTTGTGATTGATTGTTTTTAATATTTGGGTGCTCCCAAATTCGATGCATAGACATTTATAATTGTTAGCTCTTCCTGATGGATAGATCCTGTAATTATTATATAATAACCTTTTTTTAATCTCTTGTGACACCTTTAATTTAAAGTCTAGGTTGTCTGCTCCAGCTTTCTTTTGACTTCCAGTGGCATGATAGATAGTTCTTCATCTCCTCACTTTCAATCAGAAAGTGTCCTCAGGTCTGAAATGAGTCTCGTGTAGACAGCAAATAAATGGGTTTTGTTTTTTATCCATTTTGATATCCTGTGTCTTTCGATTGGAGCATTTAGTCTATTTACATTCAATCTTATTATTGAAAGATATGGATTTAGATGAATTGTGTTATCTGTCGGTTTCATGCTTGTAGTGATGTCCTTTGTACTTTGTAGTCCTTGCAAATTTCACTCACAGAGTCCCCCTTAGTATCTCTTGTAGGGCTGGTTTAGTGGTGACGAATTCCTTCAGTTTTTATTTGGGAAAACCTTTATCTCTCCTTCTATTCTGAATGACAGGCTTGCTGGATAAAGGATTCTTGGCTGCATATTTTTCCTGTTCATCACATTGAAGATTTCCTGCCATTCTTTTCTGGCCTTCCAAGTTTTAGTAGGTAGGTCTGCTGCTACCCTTATGTTTCTACCTTTGTATGTTAAGGCCCGTTTATCCCTAGATGCTTTCAGATTTCTCTCTTTATCCTTGTATTTTGCCAGTTTCACTATGATATGCTGTGCAGATGATTGATTCAAGTTATGTCTGAAGGGAGGTCTCTGTGCCTCTTGGATTTCAATGTGTGTTTCCTTCCTCAGATTGGGGAAGTTCTCAGCTATGATTTGTTCAAGTACACCTTCAGCCCCTTTCTCTGTCTCTTCTTGTAGACAGAGATTTATGTATACATAAATTTGTCTTCTAATTCACTTATTCTCCCCTCTGCCTCTACAATCAGCGCTGTGGCTGCCTCCATTTTAATTTGCACCTCATTTATAGCAGTTTTAAATTCATCATGACTATTTTTTAGTTCCTTGATCTCTGCAGTAATAGATTCTCTGCTGTCTTTTGTGTTGTTTTCAAGCTCAGGGATTAATATTATGACTATTATTTTAAATTCTTGTCCAGTTTTATTGCTTATATCTGTTTTCATCAGTTCTTTAGTTGTCAGTTCTTCCTGGAATTTCTTTTGAGGGGAATTCTTCTGTTTCATCATTTTGGCTGGTTTTCTGTCCCTTATGAGTTTTAAAAGTTTGTTATGTGCTCTGCACCTATGAGCACTGCTATATTAACAGGAGGTTATACACTGTCCAGGGCCTGGCCCTTCAGGAGATGTTTTTTGGAGAGTGTTACTTGCTCTCTGTTGTTGTGAATTTGGTTATTTCATTTCCCTACTCATAGTAATGTTTTGGACCCTCCATAAGGTGTGCTTTGATTTGTTCAATGAAGTAGCCCTGGAAAGGAAAACAAACAGACAAACAGAAAACAAAGACACGGAGACAGACAAATAAAACAAACAAACAATCAGACAACACACACACACACACACACACACAGAAACAAACAAAAACAACCCAAAAGCAAAAAAACCAGAAACACTAGCTACAAGTAAAGAACAAGGTAGAGGCAGTGTTGATGGAATATCACATACAAAGAGAGAAATGACAGGGGTGGGGACAAAGAGAAAATAAACATTGACCAGGCAGAGAGACTAAATGGCTTAATGCAGAGAGTGAGAAAGTAAAATAAAGAAAGAGACGAGGATAAAAAAAATGAAGATAAAGTTACCCAGACAGAGAAGCTATAAGACTTGATTATTCCAGACAGAGAGAAAAGAAAGTACAGAAGGAGGTGTAGAACATCTATCAAGGGAATGGATTAAATATGTCTGGTTAAACAAACCAACAACCAGAGTAACCAGCCTAAAGGAGGGAAGAAATAAGAATTTCTTATGTAAATAACAAGAATTGTCCTGGAATTAATCCAGGCTATGCATCAGCACTAGTCTGGATGATGGAGCCATCTGGTTGCACAGCATCTATCCTGCTCCAGCAGATATGCAGTTACCAAGTGTGGAGGGGCATGGTTTGGTGTAGGCTAGTTCCACCTCCACTATGGGCCCTGGGACAGATCACTGAGGCCCCACCTTGGTGGTGGGGGTGTTGGGGAATGGCGATCCCCCAGTCTCTTCTCTGCGACCCAGTGGACTCCTTTCAAGTTGTCCTCACTGTGCAGTGGGCACAGATGGAGTGGTCCGTCTCCCACCACCAACTCCCCTGACCCTATCCTTGGCTAGGATTCAGTGTCGCACTCCATGCACTCTGGAACTGGGGAAGCACCTGTGTGGCCCCATATGTGGTCCCAGCTGGCTTTGTGCCGCAGCACTTCAGGGAGGACTGCTTTTTCCTGCTGTGGACTGTGCTGCTGACCTCGCTGCCGAGTCCGGGGGTGGGGGGGGGCAGACACAGTCAGGCTTTGTCCTTTCCCATAGCACTCCAGGTAGTGTGCCATTTTCTCCTACTGCAGACTGCGCCCTTGACCCAGCCACTGAGCCCTGGGTTGGTAGATGCAAGCAGGCTTTGTTCTATTGCACAGCCCTCCAGGGAGTGTGCCAGTTTCTGCTACAGGAGACTGCACTCCTGACCTACCACCAAACTGGGGATGGCTCTCCTCCTCCCTAGGTGCACGAATGGGGCAGCTGGCCCCAGTCCAAAGAAAGTCCTGCAGTTAGAGATGGGATCCTTCTCAATCCAAGTCTGAGGTTTATCTCTTGTTGAGATACACTCCTACACTTTCCCAGCTGCTCTTTTTCTTCCCTTTGCCTCTTCTCAAAAGGGGATTCCCTCCCCTCCATGCCCATGTGGCCTGTTTTATCTCCCCCCGTTCATAATCACCCACCTATAGCCCATCACGGATGTCCCAGTTTCTCCCTTTTAGACTCAGCCTCTTTTCTTCTCAGATTCTTGGGGACCAAGGTCCTGTGGTTTCAGCACTTCTTTGTTTGAGAGATGCGGGAAGTACAGATCCCCCTACTTCTCCCCCATGTTGACCCTCTCACTTAGGTATTTATTTGAATGTAAGTTGACTGTTTCAGTGAAAGACACATGTGTCAGAATGGATAAAAGAAAATAAGACCCAGCACTTGGGTGGCTCAGTCAGTTAAGCTCAGGTCATGATCTCACGCTTGTGGGTGTGAGCCCTGCATTGGGCTCTGTGCTGACAACACAGAGCCTGTTTGGGATTCTCTTTCTCCCTCTCTGTCTGCCCCTACCCCGCTCGTGGGCATGCTTTCTCTCTCTCTCTCAAAATAAATAATCAAAATATTATAAATAAGTAAATAAATAGAAAACAAGTCACATCTATATGCTGCCTACAGGAGACTCATTTTCGACCTAAATACACCTGCAGATGGAAAATGAGGGGATGGAGAAACACTTGTAATGGAAATTGATGTCAAAAAAAGCTGGGGTAACAATTATTTATCAGACAAACTACACTTTGAAGCAAACAATGTAACAAGAGACAAAGAAGGGCACTATAATAATCATAAATAGCACAATCCGACAAGAAGATTTAACAATTGTAAATATTTATGCGCCCAAAAGGAAAGCACCCAAATATATAAAACAATTAATTACAAACAAAAAGGAACTAATTTATAATAACACAATAATAGTAGGGGACTTTAACACCCCACTAACATCAATGGACAGATTATTTAACAAGAAAAAAAAAAGAAATTGTGGCTTTGAATGACACACTGGATCAGATGGATTTAACAGATAAATTCAGAACATTATATCCTAAAACAGTAGAATACACATTATTTCCACATGCACATGGAACATTTTGCAGAATAGATCACATATTAGCCCCCAAAACAAACCTCAACAAGTACAAAAAAGCTGAAATCATGCCATGCACCTTTACTTACCACAGAGCTATGAAGCTAGAAGTCAGTCACAAGAAAAAAATCTGGAAAAACCAGATAACTTAGAAGTTACACACTATACTACTAAACAATGAATGAGTCAACCAGGAAACCAAGGAAGAAATAAAAATAATACATGGAAACAAAGGAAATTGAAAACATAGTGTTCTGAAAACATTGGGATGCTGCAAAAGTGGCCTTAAGACAGAAGTATATACCAATACAGGGCTATCTCAAGAAGCAAGAAAAACATCAAATAAACAACCTAACATTACACCTGAAGGAGCTAGGAACAGAACAACAAATGAAGTTGAATGCGAAAGCCACAGAAGACAGGAAATAATAAAGATTAGAGCATAAATAAATGATATAGGAAATTAAAAAAATAAAACATCAATGAAACCAAGAGGTGTTTCTTTGAAAAAAAAATAAAATTGATAGACTTCTAGCCAGAGTTATCAAAAAGAAAAGAGAATGGACCCAAATAAATAAAAATAACAAGTGAGAGAGGACAAATAACTAACACCACAGAAATACAATTATAAGAGAATATTATGAAAAACTATATGCCAAAAAATTCGACAATATGGAAGAAATGGATAAATTCCTGGAAATACATCAACTACTAAATCTGACACAGGAAGAAATAGAAAACATGAGGAGACAAATAACCAGGAAAGAAATTGCATCAATAATCAAAAAACTCCCAAATTAAAAAAAGGGGGGGGGCACTTTGGTGGCTCAGTTGGTCGAGTATCTGACTTCAGCTCAGGTCATGATCTCACAGTTGGTGAGTTCAAGCCCTGCGACAGGCTCTGTGCTTATAGCTCAGAACCTGGAGACTGATTCAGATTCTGTATCTCCCTCAGTCGCTTCCCCTTTCCCACTCATGCTCTCTCTCTCTCAAAAATAAACATTAAAAAAAAGCTCCCAACAAAGAAAAATCCAGGACCAGATGACATCACAGGTGAGTTCTACCAAACATTCAAAGAAGAGTTGACACTTATTCTTCTCAAGCTATTACAAAAAATAGAAAATGAAGGAAAAACTTCCAAATTCAATCTATAAGTTCAGCATTACCCTGATACCAAAACTAGATAAAGACTCTGCAGAGAGAGAGAGAGAGAGAGAGAGAGAGAGAGAGAATCACAGGCCAATATTCTTGATAAATATGGATGCAAAAATTCTCAATAAAACACAAGCAAACCTAATACAACACTATATTAAAAAGCACTCACCATGATCAAGTGGGATTTATTCTTGGCTTTCAAGGGTGTTTCAGTATCCAAAAATCAATCAACCTGATACACCCATTAATAATAGAATGGATAAGAACCATATGATTGCTTCAATAGATGCAGAAAAAGCATTTGACAAAGTACAACATCCATTCATGTTAAAAGCCCCTCAACAAAGTAGGTTTAAAGGGAATATAACTAAAATAATAAAGGCCATATATGAAAAACTCACAGCTAATATCATCCTCAATGGGAGGAAAAACTCAGAGTTTTTCCCCTATGGTCAAGAACAAGACAGTGATGTCCATTCTCACTACTATTATTTAACATAGTAATGGAAGTCCTAGCCATAGCAATTGGACAACAAAATAAATAAAAGTCATCCAAGTTGGCAAAGAAGAAGTAAAACTGTCATGATTCGTAGATGACATGATTCTGTATATAGAAAACCTGAAAGACTCCACAAAAAAATGCTAGAACTAAAGGAATTCAATAAAATCACAGGATAAAAAAATCAATGTACAGAACACTTATGTTTCTACACACCAATTATGAAGCAGCAGAAAGAGAAATTAAGTAATCAATCACATTTACAATTGAACCAAAAATCATAAGATATGCAGGAGTCAAGCTAACCAAAGAGGTGAAAGACCGGTACTCTGAAAACTATAAAACACTGATGAAAGAAATTGAAGAGGACACAAAGAATGGAAAGACATTCCATTCTCATCAACTGGAAGAACAAATATTGTTAAAATGTCTGTATTACCCAAAGAAATCTACACATTTAATGTAATCCTTATCAGAATACCAACAGCATTTTTCACAGAGCTAGAACAAACAATCTTAAAATTTGTATGGAATCACAAAAGACCTCAAATAGCCAAGCAATCTTGAAAAAGCAAAACAAAGCTGGAGGCATCACAATTCCAGTTTTCAAGTTATACTGCAAAGCTTTAGTGATGACGACAGTATTGTATTGGCATAAAAACAAACATATATATCAGCGGAATGGAATAAAAAACCCTGAAATGAACTCACAAGTGTATGGTCAATTAATCTTCAACAAAACAGGAAAGACAATGGAAAAAAGACAGTCTCTTCAACAACTGTGTTGGGAAAACTGGACAGCAACATGCAAAAGAGTGAGACTGGACCACGTTCTTACACTACACACAAAAATAAATTCAAGGTGGATTAAAGACATACATGTGAGACATGAAACCATAAAAATACTAGAAGTGAACACAGGCAATAAGTTCTTTGACATTGGCCATAGCAGCTTCTATCTAGATGTCTCCCGAGGCAAGGGAAACAAAAGCAAAAATAGAGTATCAGGACTTCATCAAAATAAAAAGCTTCTGCTCAGCAAAGAAAACAATCAGCACAAATAATGGAAACCTACAGAATGAGAGAAGATATTTCCAAATGACATATCTGATAAAGGACTAGTATCCAAAATCTATAAAGAACTTATGCAACTCAACAGCCAAAAAACAAATAATCCAATTAACAAATGGGCAGAAGACATGAATAGACATTGTTCCAAAGAAGACGTACAGACGGCCAACAGATACATGAAACGATGCTCAACATAACAGATCATCAGGGAAATACAAATCAAAAATACAATGCAATATCATCTTATACCTGTCAGAATGGCTAAAATCAACAACAGAAGAAACAACAGGTGTTGTTGAGGATGTGGAGAAAGGGGAGCCCTCCTGTACCATTGGAGGGAATGCAAACTGGTGCCACCATTCTGGAGAACAGTATGGAGTTTCCTCAAAAAGTGAAAATAGAACTACCCTCTGATCCAGCAATTGCACTACTAGGTATTTATCCAAAGAATACAAAAATACTAGTTCAAAGTATTTTATAGCAGCATTATCTACAACTGCCAAATCATGGAAACAGCCCATCTGTCCATCGACTAATGAATAAAGAAGATGTGGTGTGTGTGAGTGTGTGTATGTGTGTGTGTGTGTGTGTGTGTGTATACACACAATGAAATATTGCTCAGCCATGAAAAAGAATAAAATCTTGCCATTTGCAAGGACATGGATGTAGCTATAGAGTTAAGCTAAGCAAAAATAAGTCAGTCAAAGAAAGATAAATACCATATGATCTCATTCATATGTGGAATTTAAGAAACAAAACAAATGAGAAAAGGGGGAAATGGGGAAGGGAAATCAAGAAGCAGAATCCTAACTCTAGAGAACAAACTGATTATTTCCAGAATGGAGGTGTGTGAAGGGATGGGTTAAGCAGGTGATGGGGATTAAGGAGTGGACTTGTGACAAGCATAGGGTGTTGTATGGAAGTGTTGAATCACTAAATTGTACACTTGAAACTAATATTACACTGTATGTTAACTAACTGGAATTTAAATAAGAAATTTAAAAAATGAAATAAAATGTGCAAAAGGAATTCAGTGGAAGAAAAACAGTCTTTCAAACAAGTGTTACTGGAGTAACTGGATAACCATTTGGAAAACCATATCAAACAAAACCCAAAAACCAGGGGGGAAAAAAACCTTCATCTAAATTATATACATTATACAAAAAATTAAATGGAGGTGTATCATTGATGTAAATGCAAAACACAAAATTAAGACACTCTTGAATTTTTATGAGATACAACAACAAAAGAACAATCTATTTAAAAAAAAACATGATAAAGTCTCTGTAAAGATGGTGAAAAGACCAACAATAGGCTGGAAGAAAACATTTGCAAAGCATGTATCAGACAAAGAACCCATATCTAGAATATATAAAGAAGTCTCAAAACTCAAATGTAAAAACACAAACATAACCCATTGGAAAATGGGAAAAAGCCACAGAGAGACATTTCACAGAATAGCACATACAGATGGCTAAGAAACACATAAAAAGATACTCAGCATCATTAGCCTCTAGGTAAATGCAGATTAAGATCATGATGCTATATCATTACACAACTATTAGAACAGCTAAATTGAGGGGCACCTCGGTGGCTCAGTCAGTTAAGCATCTCTTGATTTTGGCTCAAGTTACAATCTCACAGTTCATGAGATAGAGCCCTGCATTGGGCTCTGTGTTGACAGCATAAGACTGCTTGGGAGTCTTTCTCTCCCTCCCTTTCTGCTCCTCCCCTGCTTGCATGCACTCTTTCTTTCTTTATTTATTTATTTCTCTCTCTCTCTCTCTCTCAAAATAAATAATTAAATTTTTAAAAAAGAACAGCTTAGTATTGTATGTATACAATGAACCATGAGAATCTACCCCAAAAACCAAGAGTACACTTTATACACAGTATGTTAGCCAATTTGACAATAAATTATATTCAGCCAAAAGAACAGCTAAATTGAAAAAAAAATGACAAAACCAAATGCTGGAGAGGATGTGGAGAAATGTGATGCCTCATATATTGATGGTGGGTATGTGAAATGGAACAGCCACTCTGAAAATTAGTTTGGCAGTTTCTTTAAAAACAAAACACAAACCAACACTTACCATATGACCCAACAATTACACTCGTGGATCCTTATCCCAGAGAAATGAAAATATATCCACATAAAAACCTGTACACACACTGTGTATTAATGTCATTTTTTTTTTTTTTGGTGCTGATATGGTATTATAGGTTATCTGAGATATTACTATCTTTGGGGATATATGCATTGTAACTATCTTGGGAGACTGGCTGAAGTGTGCATGGGATTTTCTTGTACTATCTTCACAACTTTTTGTGCATATGTAATGATTCCAAAAATACAAAAAAGCGAAAACAAAGAGGCAACACACACACACGTGCACTCACATGCACACACACACAGGCATGCACACACTCCATAAGATATAGTGCTTTTTCTGGGATTCAATTAGATGAAATGAAAGTATTTCAAAAACAAGCCAGAAACACTACATTGATGCTTTATGCCTTATTGGCTATAAGGTAAGAGAGGGAAGGCTGAAACCCAAGGAGGGAAAATGATGGCTTGCGCCATGGGAATAGTATTATGGAGAATTCCATGGTTCCACTGTTACTTAGTTGCCCTTGTCATGGAGGAATGCCTCCCAGCGTGCCTCAAGATGGCCCTAAAGTTACTGGAGTAAAGATCGTTATGTTTCTGAGCTGGATTGAATTGACAGCTGATAAGATTCTTTGTCATAAGGCATAAGGATGTTGTTACTCCTCCTGGCCATGTTCCCAAAAGGATTCCACCCAAGGGGTTGTCAATGTTGATACTTATGACCCCATCTATTTTGATCTTCCTTCACCTGAGGATGAAAGTCTTAAATTTATTCTGCCCATTCTGTTAGAAGTCTCTAAAATTCCTTTTGCTTTTCTGCTGCCTCTGTTTTTGGATCTTCTTCCTTTCCTGCATGCACCCTTTCATGTAGAAGAGGGGGTTGGATGGTACCAAGGGTTGAGTGTCAAGTTATTGAGTTCTTGTATTAGTTTATCCCAGGAAGAAGAATGATAGGTGGCTTTCCTCCCCATTGAGATCCCAGAAGTGTTCCCCATGTAGCTTTGGCAGTAGCGGCATTCACATTTGAATCTCTTCTGATCTATATCACATGAAGAGTTTTTCACTTTTCCGTCAGCCTGATAAGGTGCCATGGGTTTGACATATCTCTGTCTGCTGTGTTCTACTAACTTTTTTTTCCTGTGGTAGCCTCAAACTTTCCCACTGCTGCTCTTCCATCCTCTCAAAGGAAAACAAACAAACAAACAAACAAACAAACAAACAAACATATATTAGTAACACACAAAGTATATTTAAAACATGTCTCATTATATATCATTCCCAGAACACTTACTAACACGTATACACACACTTTGGAAAGAGTTCCTGATAACTTCAGCAACTGAAATCTATATTTCTCATTTATTTGTCTGGTCATTTCTTTTGATGGCCACCAACATAAGCAAACAATTTAGTCTGAAAATATTTAGTCTATAATACTGTTTTTATTTTCTCCCTACAGGATTACACATGTCACAAGGATCACATTTATTCAAATGGAGAGTACAGATCATAGGTTTCTTTTTCTTATTCTTGTTTTTTCCTCTTGAGATGATCATTTGGTTCTACCCCTTTATTCTGTTATTTTAGTAAATTACATTGATTTTCTTTTGTGATAAGAACACTTAATAAGATCTACCTGATTAGCGAATTTAAGTTAATTTTTAAAATTTTAATTCCAGTATAGTCAACATACAGTATTAGTTTCAGGTGTACAATACAGTGATTCAACAATTCTATATATGACTTTGTGCTCATCAAGATAAATGTGCATTTAATCCTCCTCTCCGATTTCACCTATTTCCCAACCCATTTCCCCTCTTGTAACCATCTGTTTGTTCACTATAGTTAAGGGTATATTTTCAGGTTTGTCACTTTTTTTTCCTTTGTTCATTTGTTTTTTTTCTTAAATTCCACATATGGGTGAAATCATATGGTATTTGTCTTTCTCTGACTTATTTTGCTTAGCATTATACTTTCTAGCTTCATTCATGTTGTTGCAAATAGCAAGATTTCATATATATATATATTTTTTTTTTCTTTCCATTTATTTCTTTATGGACAATTGGGTTATTTCTATAATTTTGCTATTGTAAATAATGCTGCAATAAACATAGGGGTGTATATATTCCTTCAAATTAGTGTTGTTGTATTCTTTTGGTGAATAGCCAGTAGTGTAATTAGGGGATCATAGGTTAGTTCTCCATACTGTTTTCCACAGTGGCTGCACCAGTTTGCGGTCCACCAACAGTACAAGAGGGTTCCTTTTTGTCCGCATCCTCACCAACACTTGTTTCTTTTTTAAGATGTTTATTTAAATTTCAGTCATTTAACAGAGTGCAATATTAATTTCAGGTGTGCAATATATGATTCAACACTTCCATACAACACCTGGTGCTCACCAGCCCTATTAGCAAATGTTTAGGTATATGGTACAGTATTGTTATCTATAAACACATTTTCTTAATGTACAAATACTGATATCTTTTGAAGCACTTCTTCACAAAAAGCCTGCTCTTTAACGTTTTTAACTCTTACTCACCCCTTCAATTACATGTAATGTAATATGAGGTAGTCCTATCTTGATGGACACCTTGAGATTCTCAGGCCTCACAAATAAGTTTACTCCCAGTCCTAGAAGGTAAGGTATTAAGGACAATGACATGTTTACATTGCCTCCTGTTTGGATGGGACGAACAGAGACAATAAGAGTGATTCCCCCCTCTAAACTCTTCATGACCCCCCTTTTCCTCAGCTACAGCCATTCACACCAATGGAAAAACACCTGTGATTCCTAGCAATAAATATGTTTAAGTTGCCTGCTACCTCAGGTTTCCTTCATCAAATCACGCCCTATTTTATCTTTTTTATTTATTTTAAAATGTTTATTTATTTTTGAGAGAGAGAGAGAGAGCACACAAGCAGGGGAGGGACAGAGGATTTGAAGCGAGCTCTGCACTGGCAGCAGAGAGCTTTGATGTGGGGCTTGAACTTGTGAACCACAAGATCATGACCTTTGGTGAAGTCTGACGCTTAACCGACTGAGCCACCCAGGTGCCCCCTCGTGCCCCATTGTAAAACATGTAAAAAAAAAAAAACTTTACAGGAGAGAAAGGAGCCTAAGGGGAAAAGAATTGGCCACAGATTCAGTTTGGTAGGTGATTCATCATGTTTTCCTCTTCCAACATTTGGTAGCATTTCTCTCTAATCCAATCTAAGCATATTTACTGAGTGCCCATCACATGACCTCCTTCATACCAGGTGATGCAGATACAGAGATATGTGATGGATAACAATCACCATTTATTTAATTAATGTCACCTCTGGGCCAGGCACAGCGAGTTAGATGTTTTATATTTATTTCCTGATTAGTCCTACCTAAAAACTTTCAATTGGGTAAAGTTATTGTCGTTTTGCAGATAAGACAACTGAGGCTTAATAGCAGGATGACTTATGTGTCAGGGCCAGGACTGGAATTCATGTGGGTTCTTCTATATTTCACCAAACCCAATGTCAATGAAAATTGTAAATGTGGGAGAGGAATTAGACTGAGAATAGAGGAGTCAAGTCATGGGAGACATCAAATGTCATGGTAAGAGCAGCAACAAAGGCACAGACCATTTTACATGGCCTAGAACATTCCCTGTCCAGAAAGTAGCTGCAATTTCTCTGGAAATGGAGCTGAGCATGAACTTAACCGATCCATACAATATAAGGGTTTACATATTTATAATTCCTAGATATGGATACGTAGTGGGGGTGGAGGTTGGAGCTTGGCATTCAGGTGAAGAGATTAATACATGGAAGAAAAGATGAGAACACTGTAACATAGGAAGAAGAGGCTCTGGACCAGACCATACCCTCTGCTTCTCTGAACCTGTTTATTCTGTGTAAATTAAGAATAATAAAACCCACCATTCCCAGGTATGTTGTGTATGAGTGATTAGGACAGGGCCTGTCCATTAAAGCTTTTTAAAAAATGTTTATTTATTTAGAGAGTGAGAAGGGAAGTAGTAGAGAGAGGGAGAGAGACCAAGCAGGCTCCACGCTCATAACAGAGCCTGATGTGGGGCTTGATCCCATTACCCTGAGACCATGACCTGGGCTGAAATCAAAAGTCAGCACTTAGCCAACTGAGCCACCAAGGTGCTCCCACTATAGCTTTTTAAAGAGTGGTAGCAATTCACTTCTAAAATTGATGATCAGGAAATAACTGGGCAAGCACGAAACAATTTATGATCGAAGATATTTATCCTAGCACATTCATTCATTCGTTTGTTCTGGTAATAGTGGACAACTGGAAACAAAGGCTACAAGAAAGGGTTTGGTTGGATAAATTAGGCTTCATATTAGCAATGGAATAGTATGGTTTTAAACCTGAGTGTGCTTTCAAATTGTCAGGCCAAACCCAGGAAGTGACATCTGGCTCCTGTAGAAAAACGGTTTAAAATAACCATCTGTGTTATCTTTGAATCCCAGGACATCACAAATGTTGTCTCATCCTTTTTGAAGCCTCCCCATCACCACTACCCTCTAACACACACATCTGGTAAAACCTTAGTCATGCTTCAGGTCTCAACTCACATGGCACTTACTCTGGCCAGGTTTCCCTGATCCTGCCAAAGGTCATTCCCTGTATCATCTAAAATATTTATCACTTGGTTGAATTTGCTTGCATACTTACCTGTCTTCCCAAATAGGTTACTATTCTCCATGTCTAAAGAAGTGTTTGCATGTCCTGGCACAGACTCCAGGCCCACTTACACCTCACGTGTTTATCCTGCCTATTTTGACTATTTCTCCAGATGACTGAACCTTCTTCAAGTACCTGCTTTATGTCACTTTCTCAGTGGGGCTGACCCTGAACACAGCATTTAAAACTGTATTCACCAATCTTATCTGCCAATCTCCCTTTCCTGCTCTGTTTTTCCAATAGGATGTATTGCCATTCACTACACTGCATTATTTGAATTATTTACATAAGTTCTTTATTGCTATCTCCTCCTCTAGAATATAAACTTAACAAGGGAAAGCACTTTACTCTGCTTAGTTCACTGGTGCACTCCAAGCTCCTAGAATACAGCCTGGTACAGAAGATGGCGGTGTAGGAGGACACTGGGCTCACGTCGTCCTGCTGATCACTTAGATTCAACTCACATCTGCATAAATAATCCAGAAAACCTACAGAAGACTAGCAGAATGGACTCTCCAGAGCCAAGCATAGACAAGAGGCCCATGGAACAGGGTAGGAAGGGCAGAGAGCAGGTGCATGCTACATGGAATGGTGGGAGGGAGCCAGGGTGGTGGAATGGCAGCACACCCAGCAAGGTGGAGCCCCCAAAGTCTGGCTTGAAAAAATGGAGGGGCCGGACTCCGTGAGTTCTGACAGCAAGCGGGACTTAACATCTGGAATGTTAAAACTCAACAGCTCTGCTCTCGGGGAGCGGGGAGTGCGAGAGGACACAGGGAGGGAGAGTTGTTGAGCCCCGGGAGACAGAGCTCACCTCGGTGGGGGAACAAAGGTGCTGGCAAGCACCATCTCCCTCTCCCATCCCCCAGCCAAAATTCCAAAGGGAACCAGTTCCAATCACTGAACTTGCTTGCACCATGCAAATGCCCAATGCTGTGCTTCTGTGGATCTATCTCTCTGATGGGCCTTCCTCCCTCCTGTGGCTGCAGGGCCCCTACTGCATGGAACCCCCAATGGTAAAATGAGCAAAGCCTGCCCCTCCAACCCCTGGGCACCTTGCAGGCCCACCCCTGCTAATACGCCCTTAGCCAGATTTCATCAAAGCAGCACCACAAGCATGGCACTGTGCAACTAGCCCAGACAGCAACCACAACAAACAACAGTGAGTCCTGCCCCTCGAGAGGGGAAGATAAGGTAAACACCAGACTGACTGTGGCCCCAGCGCTAAGCTGGGGGTAGACATTGGGTCTGACTGCGGCCACGCCCACCAACACAAGTAACTCCAGAGAGGACAGGAGAAGTGCCCTGCAGTTTGGAGATACCACAGGGACTACCCAAAATGATGAAATGGAAGAATTCTCCTCAAATGAAACTCCAGGAAATAGTGACAGCTAACAAACAGTTCAAAAATGATTTAAGCAATAAAACAGAACAACAATTTAGAATAATAGTCATAAAATTAATCGAGGGCTTGAAAAAAGCATAGAGGAAAGCAGAGAATCTATTGCTACAGAGATCAAGGGACTAAGAAATAGTCATGAGGAGATAAACAATGCCATAAATGAGGTGCAAAATAAACTGGAGGTGGCCATAGCACAGATTGAAAAGGCAGAGGAGAGAATAGGTGAATTATAAGATAAACTTATGGAAAAAGAAGAAGCTGAGAAAAAGAGAGATAAAAAAATCCAGGAGTATGAGGGGAGAATTAGAGAATGAAGTGATGCAATCAAACAGAACAATATCCATATCATAGGAATTCCAGAAGAAGAGAGAGAAAGGGGTTCAAAGTGTATTTCAATAACTCATAGCTGAGAACTTCCCTTATCTGGGGAAGGAAAAAGGCACTGAAATCCAAGAGGCACAGAGAACTCCCTTCAGACATCACTTGAATTGCTCTTCAGCATAACATATCATAGTGAAACTGGCAAAACAAAAGGATAAAGAGAAAATTCTGAAAGCAGCTAGGGATAAACAGGCTCTAACTTACAAAGGTAAACACATAAGAATAGTAGCAGAACTATCTACTGAAATTTGGCAGGCCAGAAAGGAATGGCAAGAAATCTTCAATGTGATTAACAGAAAAAATATGCAGCCAAGAATCCTTTATGCAGCAAGTCTACAATAAAGAATAGGAGAGAGAAACATTTTCCAAAAAAACAAAAACTGAACAAATTCATCACCACTAAACCAGCCCTAAAAGAGATCCGAAGGGGGATTCTGTGAGTGAAATGTTGCAAGGACCACCAAGTACCAGAGACATCACTACAAGCAGGAAAACTACAGACATCACAATGACTCTAAACCCATATCTTTCTATAATAACGTTCAATATAAATGGACTAAATGCTCCAACCAAAAGGCATAAGGTATCAGAAAGAATAAAAAACAAGACCCATCTATTTGCTGTCTATAAGAGATTCATTTTAGACCTGAGGAAATCTTCAGATTGAAAGTGAGGGGATGGAGAACTATCTATCATGCTACTGGAAGCCGAAAGAAAGCTGGAGTAGCCATACATATATGAGACAAACCAGACTTTCAACTAAAGGCTGTAACAAGAGATGAAGAAGGGCATTATATAATAATTTCAGGGTCTATCCATCAGGAAGAGCTAACAATTATAAATTTCTATGCACTGAATACGGGAGCCCCCAAATATATAAAATAATTAATCACAAACATAGCAACCTTATTGATAAGAATGTGATAATTGCATGGGACTTTAATTCTCCATTTGCAGCAATGGATAGATCATTGGACACAGGATCAATAAAGAAACAAAGGCCTTCAATGATACATTGGATCAGATGGACTTGACAGATATATTTATTTGTTTATTTTGTTTTTTTAATATGATACTTATTGTCAAATTGGTTTTCATAAAACACCCAGTGCTCATCCCAAAACGTGCCCTCCTCAATACCCATCACCCAACCTCCCCCACCTCCCACCCACCAACAACCCTCAGTTTGTTCTCAGTTTTTAAGAATCTCTTATGCTTTGGCTCTCTCCCTCTCTAACCTCTTTTTTTTTTCTTCCCCTCCCCCATGGACTTTGTTAAGTTTCTCAGAATCCACATAAGTGTGAAATCATATGGTATCTATCTTTCTCTGTATGACTTATTTCACGTAGCATAACACTTGCCTGTTCCATCCACGTTGCTACAAAAGGCCATATTTCATTCTTTCTCATTGCCATGTAGTATTCCATTGGGTATATAAACCACAATTTCTTTATCCATTCATCAGTTGATGGACATTTAGGCTCTTTCCATAATTTGCCTATTGTTGAGAGTGCTGTTATAAACATTGGGGTACAAGTGCCCCTATGCATCAGTACTCCTGTATCCCTTGGGTAAATTCCTAGCAGTGCTATTGCTGGATCATAGGGTAGGTCTATTTTTAATATTTTGAGGAACCTCCACACTGTTTTCCAGAGTGGCTGAACCAGTTTGCATTCCTACCAACAGTGCAAGACAGTTCCCATTTCTCCACATCCTTGCCAGCATCTATAGTCTCCTGATTTGTTCTTTTTAGCCACTCTGTTGTGTGAGGTGATATCTGAGTGTGGTTTTGATTTGTATTGCCCTGATAAGGAGCAACATTGAGCATCTTTTCATGTGCCTGTTGGCCATCTGGATGTCTTCTTTTTTAAAATTTTTTATTACACTCATTTATTTCTTGAGACACATAGAGAGACAAAGCACAAGTTGAGGAGGGGCAGAGAGAGAAGGAGACACAGAATCCGAAGCAGGGTTCAGGCTCTGAGCTGTCAGCAAAGTGCCTGATGCGGGGCTCAAACACACAAACTGCAAGATCATGACCTGAGCTGAAGTCAGATGCTTAACCGACTGAGCCACCCAGGTGCCCATGGATGTCTTCTTTAGAGAAGTGTCTATTCATGTTTTCTGCCCATTTCTTCACTGCATTATTTGATATTTGGGTGTGGAGTTTGGTGAGCTCTTTATAGATTTTGGATACTAGCCCTTTGTCCGATATGTCATTTGCAAATATCTTTGCCCATTCCATTGGTTGCCTTTTAGTTTTGTTGATTGTTTCCTTTGCTATGCAGAAGCATTTATCTTCATGAGATCCCAATAGTTCATTTTTGCTTTTAATTCCCTTGCGTTTGGGGATGTGTCAAGTAAGAAATTAATGCCGCTGTGGTCAGAGAGGTACTTTCCTGCTTTCTCCTCTAAGGTTTTGATGGTTTCCTGTCTCACATTCAGGTCCTTTATCCATTTTGAGTTTATTTTTGTGAATGGTGTAAGAAAGTGGTCTAGTTTCATCCTTCTGCATGTTGCTGTCCAGTTCTCCCAGCACCATTTGTTAAAGAGACTGTCTTTTTTCCATTGAATGTTCTTTCCTGCTTTGTCAAAGATGAGTTGGCCATACGTTTGTGGGTCTAGTTCTGGGGTTTCTATTCTATTCCATTGGTGTATGTGTCTGTTTTTGTGCCAATACCATGCTGTCTTGATGATGACAGCTTTGTAGTAGAGGCTAGAGTCTGGGATTGTGATGCCTCCTGCTTTGGTCTTCTTCTTCAAAATTACTTTGGCTATTCGGGGCACTTTGTGGTTCCATACGAATTTTAGGATTGCTACTTCTAGCTTCGAGAAGAATGCTGGTGTAATTTTGATAGTAATTGCATTGAATGTGTAGATAGCTTTGGGTAGTATTGCATTTTAACAATATTTATTTTTCCAATCCATGAGCATGGAATGTTTTCCATTTCTTTATATCTTCTTCAATTTCCTTCATAAGCTTTCTGGAGTTTTCAGGACACAGACTGTTTTACATCTTTGGTTAGGTTTATTCCTAGTTATTTTATGCTTCTTGGTGCAATTGTGAATGGGATCAGTTTCTTTATTTGTCTTTCTGTTGCTACATTATTAGTGTATAAGAATGCAACTGATTTCTGTACCTTGATTTTTATCCTGCTACGTTGCTGAATTCATATATCAGCTCTAGCAGACTTTTGGTGGAGTCTATCGGATTTTCCATGTAAAATATAATGTCATCTGCAAAAAGTGAAAGCTTGAATTGATCTTTGCCAATTTTGATGCCTTTGATTTCCTCTTGTCTGATTTCTGATGCTAGAATTTCCAACAGTATGTTAAACAACAGCGGTGTGAGTGGACATCACTGTCGTGTTCCTGATCTCAGGGAGAAAGCTCTCAGTTTTTCCCCATTGAGGATGATATTAGCTGTGGGCTATCATAAATGGCTTTTATGATGTTTAAGTATGTTCCTTCTATTACAACTTTCTCGAGGGTTTTTATTAAGAAAGGATGCTGGATTTTGTCAACTGCTTTTTCTGCATCGATTGACAGGATCATATGGTTCTTATCTTTTCTTTTATTAATGTGATGTATCAGATTGATTGATTTGCGAGTGTTAAACCAGCCCTGCATCCCAAGAATGAATCCCACGTGATCATGGTGGATAATTCTTTTTATATGCTGTTGAATTCGATTTGCTAGTATCTTATTGAGAATTTTTGCATCCATATTCATCAGGGATATTGGCCTGTAGTTCTCTTTTTTTACTGGGTCTCTGTCTGGTTTAGGAATCAAAGTAATGCTGGCTTCATAGAATGAGTCTGGAAGTTTTCCTTCCCTTTCTATTTTTTGGAATAGCTTGAGAAAGATAGGTATTATCTCTGCTTTAAACGTCTGGTAGAACTCCCCTCGGAAGCCATCTGGTCCTGGACTCTTATTTGTTGGGAGATTTTTGATAACCGATTCAATTTCTTCGCTGGTGATGGGTCTGTTCAAGCTTTCTATTTCCTCCTGATTGAGTTTTGGAAGAGTGTAGGTGTTTAGGAATTTGTCCATTTCTTCCAGGTTGTCCAATTTGTTGGCATATAATTTTTCATAGTATTCCCTGATAATTGTTTGTATCTCTGAGGGATTGGTTGTAATCATTCCATTTTCATTCATGATTTTATCTATTTGGGTCATCTCCCTTTTCTTTTTGAGAAGCCTGGCTAGAGGTTTGTCAATTTTGTTTATTTTTTCAAAAAACCAACTCTTGGTTTCATTGATTTGCTCTACCGTTTTTTAGATTCTATATTGTTTATTTCTGCTCTGATCTTTATTATTTCCTTCTTCTGCTGGGTTTAGGCTGCCTTTGCTGATCTGCTTCTATTTCCTTTAGGTGTGCTGTTAGATTTTGTATTTGGGATTTTTCTTGTTTCTTGAGATAGGCCTGGATTGCGATATATTTTCTTCTCAGGACTACCTTCGCTGCATCCCAAAGCGTCTGGATTTTTGTATTTTCTTCTTCGTTTTTTCCATATATTTTTTAACTTCTTCTTTAATTGCCTGGTTGGCCCACTCATTCTTTAGGAGGGTGTTCTTTAACCTCCATGCTTTTGGAGGTTTACCACAGTTTTTCCTGTGGTTGATTTCAAGCTTCCTAGCATTGTGGTCTGAAAGCATGCATGGTATAATTTCAATTCTTGTATACTTATGAAGGGCTGTTTTGTGACCCACTATATGATCTATCTTGAAGAATGTTCCATGTGCACTCGAGAAGAATGTATATTCTGTTGCTTTGGGATGCAGAGTTCTAAATAGATCTGTCAAGTCCATCTGGTCCAATGTGTCATTCAGGCCCTTGTTTCTTTATTGACCGTGTGTCTAGATGATCTATCCATTTCTGTAAGTGG
>NW_024420578.1:22837-40855 GCF_014898765.1 Herpailurus yagouaroundi
GCGTATATTATTTCTTTTTAGTGTATCACTTAGTTCTCTAATTTTCCTCTCATACTCCTGGATTTTTTTATCTCTCTTTTTCTCAGCTTCCTCTTTTTTCATAATTTTATCTTATAATTCACTTATTCTCTCCTGTGCCTCTTCAATCTGAGCTGTGGTCGCCTCCATTTTATTTTTCAGCTAATTTATAGCATTTTTTATCTCCTCTTGTTTCTTAGTCCCTTGATCTCTGTAGCAACAGATTGTCTGTTGTCCCCTATACTTTTTTCAAGCCTAGCAATTAATTTTATGACTATTAGTTTAAATTCATTTTCTGTTATATGGTTTAAATCATTTTTATCAGTTCGTTAGCTGTCGCTACTTCCTGGAGTTTCTTTTGAGGAAAATTCTTCCGTTTTGTCATTTTGGGTAGTCCCTGGTGTGGTGAGGAACTGCAGGGCTCTTCCTTTGTGCTGTCTGGAGTAACTTGCATTCATGGGTGGAGTCGCAGTCAGACCTATCTGCCCCCAGCCACTGCTGGGTCCACAGTCAGACTAGTGTGTACCTTATCTTCCCCCTCTCCCAGCGGCAGGACTCACTGTGGAGTGGTGTGGCCCCTGTCTGGGCTACTTTCACACGGCCAGGCTTCTGGTGCTACTTCTATGGGATCTGGTGTATTAGCCGGGGTGGATCCTCAAGGTGCACAGGGGCGGGAGGGGCAGACTCAGCTTGCTTTGCCTTCGGTGGTCGACTTCAGGTGGGGCCCTGTGGCACCAGGAGGGAGGCCGACCCGTAAGAGGGATGGATCCACAGAAGCACAGCATTGGGTGTTGCGCAGTTTAAGCAAGTTCCGTGATGGGAAATGGCACCTTTTGGGATTTTGGATGGGGGATGGGCGAGGGAGATGGCACTGGCCAGCGCCTTTGTTCCCCACCAAGCTGAGCTCTGTCCTCTGGGGCTCAACAACTGTCCCTCCCATTGTCTTCTAGCCCTACCACTCTCCCAGCAGAGCTGTTGACTTATATCATTCCAGATGTTAAGTCCTGCTGGCTGTCAGAACACACTCCGTCTGCCCGCCCTTCTTTTGCAAGCCAGACTCAGGGGCTCGGCCTTGCAGGGCGGGCTTCCCCTCCACTGCCCTGGCTCCCTCCTGCCAGTCCATGTATCATGCACCGCCTCGCCCTTCCTAACCTCTTCCATGGGCCTCCTGTATACATTTGGCTCTGGAGTTTCCATTCTGCTAGACTTCTGGTGGTTTTCTGGGTTATTTCGGCAGGTGTGGGTGGAATCTAAGTGATCAGTAGGACGCGGTGAGCCCAGAGTCCTCCTATGCTGCCATCTTCTCGGCCATGTCAACAGATATATTTAGAACTCTGCATCCCAATGCAACAGAATATACTTTCTACTCAAGTGCACATGGAACCTTCTCTAAGATAGATCACATACTGGTCACAAAACAGCCCTTCATAAGTATACAAGAATTGAGATCATACCATGCACACTTTCAGACCACAATGTTATGAAGCTTGAAATCAACCACAGGAAAAAGTCTGGAAAACATCCAAAAGCATGGAGGTTAAAGAACACCCTACTAAAGAATGAATGGGTCAAACAGCAAATTCGAGAAGAAATTTTAAAATATATGGAAATAAATGAAAATGAAAATACAACAATCCAAATGCTTTGGGATGCTGGGAAAGCAGTCCTGAGAGGAAAATACATTGCAATCCAGGCCTATCTCAAGAAACAAGAAAAATCCCAAATACAAAATCTACCAGCACATATAAAGGAAATAGAAGCAGAAGAGCAAAGACACCTCAAACCAGCGGAAGAAGAGAAATAATAAATATCAGAGCAGAAATAAACAATATAGAATCGAAAAAAAAAACTGTAGGGCAGATCAATGAAACCAAGAGTTGGTTTTTTTGAAAAAGTAAACAAAATTGATAAACCTCTAGCCTGGCTTCTCAAAAAGAAAAGGGAGATAAAATCATGAATGGAAATGGAATTATTACAACCAATCTCTCAGAAATACAAGCAATTATCAGGGAATATTATGAAAAATTATCTGCCAACAAACTGGACAACCTGGACGAAATGGACAAATTCCTCAGCATCCACACACTCACCAAACTCAAACAGGAAGAAATAGAAAGCTTGAACAGACCCGTAACCAGCAAAGAAATTGAATCAGTTATCAAAAATCTCCCAACAAATAAGAGTCCAGGACCAGAAGGCTTCCCAGGGGAGTTCTACCAGACGTTTAAAGCAGAGATAATACCTATCCTTCTCAAGCTATTCCAAAAAATAGAAAGGGAAGGAAAACTTCCAGACTCATTCTATGAAGCCAGCATTACTTTGATTCCTAAACCAGACAGAGACCCAGTAAAAAAAGAGAACTACAGGCCAATATCCCTGATGAATATGGATGCAAAAATTCTCAATAAGATACTAGCAAATCGAATTCAACAGCATATAAAAAGAATTATCCACCATGATCACGTGGGATTCATTCTTGGGATGCAGGGCTGGTTTAACACTCGCAAATCAATCAATCTGATACATCACATTAATAAAGGAAAAGATAAGAACCATATGATCCTGTCAATCGATGCAGAAAAAGCAGTTGACAAAATCCAGCATCCTTTTTTAATAAAAACCCTCGAGAAAGTCGGGATAGAAGGAACATACTTAAACATCATAAAAGCCATTTATGATAGCCCACAGTTAATATCATCCTCAATGGGGAAAAACTGAGAGCTTTCTCCCTGAGATCAGGAACACGACAGGGATGTCCACTCACACCGCTGTTGTTTAACATACTGTTGGAAGTTCTAGCATCAGAAATCAGAAAACAAAAGGAAATCAAAGGCATCAAAATTGGCAAAGATGAATACAAGCTTTCACTTTTTGCATATCACATGATATTATACATGGGAAACCCGATAGACTCCACCAAAAGTCTGCTAGAATTGATACATGAATTTAGCAAAGTCGCAGGATATGAAATCAATGTACAGAAATCAGTTGCATTCTTATACACTTACAATGAAGAAACAGGAAGACAATAAAGAAACTGATCCCATTCACAACTGTACCAAGAATCATAAAATACCTACAAATAAACCTAACCAAAGATGTAAAAGATATGTATGCTGAAAACTATAGGAAGCTTATGAAGGAAATTGAAGATACAAAGAAATTGAAAAACATTCCATGCTCATGAATTGGAAGAACAAATACCATCAAAATGTTAATACTACCCAACGCTATCTACACATTCAATGCAATCCCAATGAAATTGCACCAGCATTCCTGAAGCTAGAACAAGCAATCCTAAAATTTGCGTGGAACCACAAAAGGCCCCGAATAGCCAAAGTAATTTTGAAGAAGAAGACCAAAGCAGGAGGCATCACAATCCCAGACTTTAGCCTCTACTACAAAGCTGTCATCATCAAGACAGCATGGTATTGGCACAAAAACAGACACATAGACCAATGGAATAGAATAGAAACCCCAGAACTAGACCCACAAACGTATGGCCAACTAATCTTTGACAAAGCATGAAAGAATATCCAAAGGAAAAAAGACAGTCGCTTTAACAAATGGTGCTGGGAGAGCTGGAGAGCAACATGCAGAAGGATGAACCTAGACCACTTTCTTACTCCATTCACAAATAAAAACCACTCATAATGGATAAAGGACCTGAGTGTGAGTCAGGAAACCATCAAAACCCTAGAGAAGAAAGCAGGAAAACACCTCTCTGACCTCAGCCACAGCAATTTCTTACTTGACATATCTCCAAAGGTATGGGAATTAAAAGCAAAAATATTGGGATCTCATGAAGATAAAAAGCTTCTGCACAGGAAAGGAAACAATCAACAAAACTGAAAAACAACTGAAGGAATGGAAAAGATATTTGCAAATGACATATGAGACCAAGGACTAGTAACAAAAATCTAGAAAGAACACACCAAACTCCACACCTGGAAAACAAATAATTCAGTGAAGAAATGGGCAGAAACAATGAATAGACACTTCACTAAAGAAGACATCCATATGGCCAACAGGCACATGAAAAGATGCTCAATGTCACTCCTCATCAGGGAAATACAAATCAAAACCACACTGAGATACCACCTCACGCCAGTCAGAGTGGCTAAAATGAACAAATCAGGAGATTCTAGATGCAGGAGAGGATGTGGAGAAACGGGAACCCTCATGCACTGTTGGTGGGAATGCAAACTGGTGCAGCCGCTCTGGAAAATAATGTGGAAGTTCCACAAAAAATTAATAGATCTACCCTATGACCCAGCAACAACACTGCTAGGAATTTCCCCAAGGGATACAGGCATGCTGATGTGAGGGGCACTTGTACACCAATGTTTATAGCAGCACTTTCAACAATAGCCAAATTATGGAAAGAGCCTAAAAGTCCATCAAATGATGAATGGATAATGAAGATGTGGTTTATATATACAATGGAATACTACTTGGAATTGAGAATGAATGAAATCTGGCCATTTGTAGCAATGTGGATGGATCTGGAGAGTGTTATGCTACGTGAAATAAGTCATACAGAGAAAGAGAGATACCATATGTTTTCATTCATGTGTGGATCCTGAGAAACTTAATAGAAGACCATGGGGGAGGGGAAGGGGAAAAAAGTTACAGAGAGGGAAGGGGGCAAACCATAAGAGATTCCTAAAAACTGAGAACAAACTGAGAGCTGATGGGGGGGGGAGGGGAAACTGGATGATGGGCAATGAGGAGGGCACCTTTTGGGGTGTGCACTGGGTGTTGTATGGAAACCAATTTGACAATAAATTTCATATTAAAAAAAGCAATGAGAAAAAATAATAATAAAGATATAAATATTAAAAAAACTGACAATTAACTGAGGGTTGATGGGTTTGGTAGGGAGGGGAAAGTGGGTGATGGGCATTGAGGAGGGCACCTGTTGGGGTGAGCACTTGGTGCTGTATCGAAACCAATTTGACAATAATTTGATATAAGAGAAAGCCACCTGTAGATTGAAAATGAGAGGATGGAGAAATATTGATCGTGCAAATGGAGGTCAACAGAAAACTTAAGTGTCAATATTTATGTTGGATTAACTAGGCATGAAGGGAAAGGCTGTAATAAGAGATAAAGAAGGGCATATTATCATAAGAAAGGAGAAAATCCAATAAGAATATTCTAAATATTTATACTCCCAACATGGGACACCCAAGCATAAAACAATTAACAACAAACATGAAGGTACTAATTAATAGTAACAAAACAATAGCAGGGGGCTTTAACACCCCACTGACATCAATGAACATATCATCTATACAGAAAATAAACAAGGAAACAATGGTTTTAAATGACACACTTGTTCAGATGGTCTTATCAGACCTATTCAGAACATTCCATCCTAAAACAGCAGAATGGACATTCTTTTCAACTGGACATTCTTTCCATGGGGCATCTCTGGAATAGATCACATATCAGCTCACAAATCTGGCCTGAAGAAGTATAAAAAGATTGAGTCATACACTGCATCTTTTCTGATGACAACACTATGAAACTAGAATTCAACCACAAGAAGTTTGGAAAGACCACAACTACATGGCTAAACGACATGCTACTAAACAATGGGTCAACCAGAAAATCAAAGAAGAAATATTGAAACACATGGAAACAAATGAAAATGAACACACAATTGTCCAAAACCCTTGTGATGCAGCAAATGAACTCCTAAAAGGGAAGTATATAGCAATACAAACCTAAAACAAGGTGCAAGAAAAACCTCAAATAAACAACCTAACCTTACAACTAAAGGAGATACAAAAAGGACAACAAATGAAGCCTAAAGCCAGCAGAAGGGAAACAATAAAGAGTAGAGCAGAAACAAATGGTATAGAAACAAACAACAGCAACAACAGCAACAACAACAAAAAAAACAGAACCGTGAATGAAAACAGGCACTGGTTCTTTGAAAAAAATTAATAAAATTGAGAAACTTCTAGCCAGAATCATCAAAATGAAATGAGAAAGGACCCAAATAAATAAAATCACAAATGATACAGGAGCAATAACATCCAACACTAGAGGAATAAAAACAATTATAAAATAATAAAATGGAAAACTGTATGCCAAAAATTGGACAACCTGGAAAAATGGACAAAGTGCTAGAAACATACAAACTACCAAAACTGGAACAGAACAGGAAAAAAAAATAGAAAACTTGAATAGATCAATAACCAGCAAAGAAGTTTAATTAGTAATAAACAAACTCCCACAAAACAAAAGTCCTGGGCCAGACAGCTTCACAGGTTGATTCTACCAAACATATAAAGAAGAGTTGGTACCTATTCTTCTCAAATTATTCCAAAAGATATAAAAGGAAGGAAAACTTTCAAACTTATTCTATGATACCAGCATTTTCCTGATACCAAAACTGGATAAAGACTGCACTAAAAAAGATAATGATAGGCCAATATCCCTGATAAATCAACATGGATGCAAAAATTCTAAATAAACTGCTAGCAAACCGAACCCAATGATACATTCAAAGCATCATTCACCACCACCAAGTGGGATTTATTCCTCGGTTGCAGGGGTGGTTCAGTATTTGAAAAATCAATCAATGTGATACACTATATTAATAAAATAAAGGGTAAGAACCATATGATAATTTCAATAGATGCAGTTAAAACATTTGACAAAGTACATCATTCCTGATAAAAAACCTTCAGCAAAGTAGGTTTTGACAGAACATACCAAATATAATAAAGGCAATATATGAAAAACTCACAGCTAATATCATACTAAATGTGGAAAAATTGAGCTTTACCCCTAAGGTCAGGAACCAGACAGGGATGTCTACTCTCACCACTGTTATTTAACAGTATTTGGAAGTCCTAGCCACAGCGATCAGACAACACAAAAAAATAAAAGGCACACAAATCAGAGATGAATAAGTAAAATTTTCACTATTTGCAGATGGCATAATACTCTATAGAAAACCTGAAAGACAGCACCAAAAAATTCCCTTAATACATGAATTCAGTAAAGTCACACAATGCAAAATCAATGTACAGAAATCTGTTGCATTTCTATACATCTATAATGAATCAGCAGAAAGAGAAATTAAGGAATCAATCTCATTTAAAATTACACCAAAAACCAGAAGATACCTGTAAATATACCTAACCAAAGAGGTACAAGATCTTTACACTGAAAACTATAGAAATCTTATGAAAGAAATTGAAGAAGACACAAACAAATGGAAAAACATTCCATGCTCATGGATTGGAAGAGCAAATATTGTTAAAATGTCGATACTACCAAAAACTATCTACACATTAAATGCAATCCTTATCAAAATACCACCAGCATTCTTCACAGAACTTCAACAAACAATCCTAAAATTTGTATGGAAACACAAAGACCCCAAATAGCCAAATCAACCTTGGACAAGAAAAGCAAAGCCTGAAGCATCACAATTCTGGAGTTGAAGTTATATTACAAAGCAAGAGTGATCAAAACAGTATGGTACTGGTACAAAAATAGTCACACAGATCAACAGGACATAATAAAAAGTCCAGAAATGAACCCACAACTATATGGTCCATTAATCTTCAGCAAAGCAGAAAGGAATATCCAATGGGAAAAAGACAGTCTCTTCAACAAATGGTGTTGGAAAAACTAGACAGCAACATGGAAAGAAAGAAATGGCACCATTTTATTAAACCATACACAAAAATAAATTCAAAATGTTTGAAAGACCCAAATGTGAGACATGAAACCATGAAAATCCTGGAGAAGAAAACAAGCAATAACCTCTTTGACATCAGCTATTACAAATTCTTTCTAGATATGTCTCCTGAGTTTAGGGAAACAAAAGTAAAAATAAACTATTTGTACTACATCAAAATAAAAACCTGATGCACAGCAAAGGAGACAATCAACAAAACTAAAAGGCAACTTACGGAAAGGGAGAAGATATTAGCCAATGACACATCTGGTAAAGAGTTAGTGTCCAAAATATATAAATAACTTCCAAAACTCAACACCCAAAAACAAATAATTCACTTAAAAATGGGCAGAAGACATGAATAGACATTTTTCTAAAGAAGACTTATGGATGGCCAACAGACACAAAAAGAGGCTCAACATCACTGATCATCAGGGAAATACAAATCAAAGCTACAAATCAAAATCGCCTCATGCCTGTTGGAATGGCTGAAATCAACAACACAAGAAAAAAACAGGTGTCGGTGAGGTTGTGGAGAAAGGGGTACACTCTTACACTGTTGGTGCAGTGCAAATTGGTGTAGCCCCTCTGGAAAACAGTACGGAATAAAAAAAAAAAAAGTTACAATAGGACTACTCTACAATCCAGCAGTTGCACTACTAGGTATTTACCCAAAGAATACAAAAATAGTAATTCAAAGGGATACACCCACCCTAATGTTTACAGCAGCATTATCTACAATAGCCAAATTATGGAAACAACGCAAGTATCCATCAACCAATTACTGAATATAGAAGAGGTGATATGTATATACAATGAAATAGTACTCAGCCATAAAAGACTTGCCATTTGCAATGACATAGATGGAGCTAGATATCATGCTAAACAAAGTAAGTCAATCAGAGGAAGATAAATACCATACGATTTCACTCATATGTGGAATTTAAGAAACAAACAAAAAAAAAACAAGCAAAGAATAAAAAAATAAGAGAGAGTTAGGGGCAGTTTATGAAAGTGACTCTTAACTGTAGAGAACAAACTGATGGTTACAAGAAGGGAGTTGCATGGAGGGATGGGTTAAATAGGTGATGAGGATTAAGAGGTGCACTTGTGATAAGCACCAGGTGTTTTATGGACGTGTTGAATCACTATATTGTACACCTGAAACTAATATTATGCTGTATGCTAACTAACTGGTATTTAATAAAAACATTGGGGGCGCCTGGGTGGCTCAGTCGGTTAAGTGTCCAACTCTCCATTTCAGCTCAGGTCATGATCTCACGGTTTCATGAGTTCAAACCCCACATTGGGCTGTGCGCTGATGGTGCAGAGCCTGCTTAAGATTCTGTCTCTCTCTCTATCTCCCTCTCCCTCTCTCTCTGCCCCTCCCCTACTCATGCTGTCTCTGTCTCTCTCAAAATAAATAAATAAACTTGAAAAACAAATCTTAAAAAACATTAGGAAAAAAGGAAGTTTTTCCTTATATTAGTATGTGAATTGAATAGTCTGTTGGCAACTGTGAGAATCAGCTTTCTATCCCTCTCACAACAGAAGAATACAGGACAGCTCTCACCTGTCAGGTATGAAAGAATTCAACTGTATTGACATTCACTGGTAATTACAGTCATGTCCTTGATTCTGTCGACATCACTGTGTATCGGGAAATCTTTCAGTGTTGTATTCAATGCAGCCCCACTGTTTAGCCACATTCCAGACTGTGGAGTATCAGAGTGCTAAGAAGTCATTGATACACTCATATTAGAAGGCTTCAAGCCAATGATGTAGATGAAACACAGATACTTCCTTCAGGTTGAGAGTGCTAAGGCTCATGGACTACTCTGCCTCCTTGCCAGAAAGCCAAACACCATTCTCAAGCCCACTTTGTTTCCAGTGGAGAAATTATGGCCACATTCTGTCCAATAAAATGTGAGCACAAGTGATGCATGCTGTTTCCATTCTGGCTGTGAATCATCTAATATAACTATCTTTTGTCCCCATCTCTCAAGTATAGAGTTGTCAGCAAAGTCAAATTTCTGGTGCATTGGAGTCACAGGATGGAAGGAACTCAGATGCCTGGTTTAGATGCTTGAAGAAGAGGTCCAGGGAAGCCCGCTGACAAGGAACATCCTCGTAGATCTTTATATAAGTTAAAATAAACTGTTTTTTTTTTTACTAAGTCTTTGAGATTCAGAGATTGATTATTAAAGTAGTTGGCTTTACTTGCTCTAATACATATCCCTATGAGTCAACTGAAGTTTAGAGAGTGAGGTGGTCTACCTTTACTCACTTATCATATATTGTTATGCAGAACCAAATTAGGACCGTGATAATTAATGTCATTTTAAAATGAAAGAACAGAGGTTGGTGGCAGAGTAGTATGACCCCAGGCTTACCTTGTCCCATGAATACAACCAGGTAACTATCAAATTATCCTAAATACCCCAGAAATTGACCTGACAACTGACAGGACAAACTTCTCAACTAAAGGTAAAAAAGAGGCCACATCGAAGAAGGTAGGATGTGCAGAGACATGTTTGGGGAGAGAAATGGATCTTGGCCACTTGGGGTTGGGAGGGAGCCAGAGTCATTGAGAAAGGCAAGAGACAGACTAGCACAAAAGGTAGATCACAGGGAAACAAATCCCCATAGCAAATGGCTTGGAGAGTGAGAGGGGCAAAATTTCATGAGTTCTGGCAACCAGCGAGGCTTAAAGCCAGGAGTTTTAAAGGCAAGCAGGCTTAGCTGCAGTAGATCCTGGAGAGCATTACGCTGCTCTTGGTAAAGGCAGGCAAACAACCCAGACATACAGCTTGGAAACAGCAATCTGAAGAGGGCATGGGGCACACAGAGGAGAGGTTATTCGCTCATCTTGGAGTGTGTCTCTGAGAGGCAGTGTTCACGGAGAGACCCCTCCAGAAACAAAGGAACCAGTCAGCACCAGTTCCCTTTCCTGCCCTTCAGCATGAGGACAGAGCCACCTGTGGGAACTAGCTTAGTACTGACCCTTGCTACCTAACTTGCTTACACTAAGCCTTGCCCACCCATGCTCTGGTTGATCTAGCCTCCCAAATCACAACTGCCTCAGTCCCAGCATGGCAGGGCCCTCCCCCAGAAGACTGACCCCAAAAATTGCTCACACTGCATCTCCTGATGCACAGATTTTGCAGAGCCTCCTTTCTAGCAGCAGTAGCAACAGGTCTTGTTTCACAACCAGACCAGAGCACGCATGGCTAAAACACACCACAGTAAAGCCAGGGACCAAACACTCCCCACAATAGACAAAGAAAGTCTCTGCAGATGACTGGCCTGAAGGATAAAGTAGCCAGGACAAAACAGCCAAACACACACACACACACAGCACACTCTGGAGACACTCCCAGAAGCACCGGGCCCTGGGTAACAGGAGACACTACATGGCAGGGCACTACAGGATCTCCTCTTCATAAGGCCATTATGCTCGGGACAGGAGATGTAGCTGAATTTCCTGACAAACAGAAGAAACACAGAGACTTACACAAAATGAGAAGACAGAGAAAATTATCCCAAATGAAAGAACAGGGCAAGGCAATGGCCAGAGATCTAAGCAAAACAGACATAAGTAACATGCCTGATAGAGAACTTAAAGTAATGATCATAATTACACTCACTATACATGAAAAAAGAGTGGAAGACATGAGTGAGACCCTTAATAGAGGTAAGTAATAACATAACAGAGATAAAGGACTCAAAAAAATGAAGTGAGAAACACACTTGGTGGAATGAACAACAAGATGGAGGAGGCAGAGGAATGAATTAATGACCTAAAAGACAGAAAAATAAAGGAATTAAGCAGAACAAAGAGACAAAAAAGAATTCTGCAAAACAAGAATAAATTTAGGAAACTATGTGACTCCATCAAACATAATAGCATTAGTATTATAGGGGCACCTGGGTGGCTCAGTATGTTGAGCATCCAACTATTGATTTCAGCTCACGTTGTGATCCCAGAGTCTTGAGATAGAGCCCCACATTAGGCTCTGTGCTGACCATGGAGCCTGATTTAGATTCGCTCTCTCCTTCTGCCTCTCTCCCCCACTCACACTCTCTCTCTAAAATAAAAAAAAATCTAAAACAAAAAGAAAATTAGTATTATAGGAATCTCAGAAGAAGAAGAAAAGGGGGAAGAAAATTTATTTGAAGATATAATAGATGAAAATATTCATATTCTGAGAAAAGAAACAGATATCCAGATTCAGGAGGCACAGAGACAACTCACATCAAATCAACAAAAGCGGACCCACATGGAGACATATTGTAATTAAATTGGCAAAATACAGTCACAAAGAAAAAAAAATTAAAAGCAGCAAGTAAAAAGAAGACAGTAACTCACAAGGGAAAACCCATTACGCTAGCAGGGGTTTCTTGGAAGAAAGTTTCCAAGCCAGAAGATAGTGGCATGATGTATTCAAAGTGCAGAATGGGAAAAATCTACAGTCGGGAATACTCTATGCAGCAAGGCTATCATTCACAGTAAGAGAGATCGTTTCCAAGCCAAACAAAAAAATAAGGAGTTCATGACCACTAAACCAGCCTTGCAAGAAATATTAAAGGGGACTCTACGAGTGGAAAATAGAGACCAATAGTGACAGTACAAGAGTAGGAAACACAAAAGAAGTAGAAATGAGTATTACTGTAAAAAAAAAATCAGTCAAAGAACTCACAAAAGGACATAATATATGACAATATAACTAAAACACAGGGAGAAGAAGAGCAAGAATGAGTACAAATTAAACCACTACCAACTTAATGTAGACAGCTATATGAAGAAGAGATCATACACAAAACTAATGGTAACCATATATCAATAATTACTAATATGAAAGGAATAAAAGAAAGAAATCCAAATATATCACTAAAGAAAACCAGCAAACCATGAAGAGAAAAACAAGGAAGGATAAAAGAAAATCTTCAGAAACAACCACAAAACAAATAATAATATGACAAAAATACATATCTATCACTATTTACTGTGAATGTAAAGGGACTAAATACCCAAGTCAGAAGACATAGGGTGACAGAATGGATAAAAAAACGAGATCCATTTATATGCTGACTACAAGAGACTCATTTTACACCTAAAGACACCTGAAGAATGAAAGTGAGGGGATGGAGAAATATCTATCATGCAAATGGATGTCAAAACAAAGCTAGATTAGCGTCACTTATATTGGACAAAATAGTCTTTAAAAAAAGACCAAAACAAGACACAAAGAAGGACACTATATAATATAAAGGGGAAATCCAACAAGAAGATATAATTGTAAATATTTATTCACCCAACATAGAAGCATCCAGATGCATAGAACTATTAATAACAAACATAAGGGACCTAACAGATAATAGTATAGTAATAGTAGGGGACTTTACACCGCACTTACATCAATGGACAGATCATAGAAACAGAAAATAAGCATGGAAACAAAGCTTTCAATGACACGCTGGAACAGATGGAGTTAACATATATATTCAGAACATTCCATCCTAAAACAAAAGAAGATAAATTCTTTCCAAGTACACAAGGAACATTCTCCAGATTAGGTCTCATATTAGCCCACAAAACAAGTCTCAACAAATTCAAAAAGATCAAAATCATACCATGCATCTTTTCTGACCACAACGCTATGAAAATAGAAGTCAACCACAAGAAAAAAAAAACAACCTTGAAAGACCACAAATATATGGAGGTTAAATAACATGATACTAAACAATGATTTCATCACCAGGAAAAATGGGAAAAAAAATAAAAAGTACATGGAAAAAAAATGACGGATAAAAAGCAATGGTCTGAAGCCTTTGGGATCCAGCAAAAGTGGTTCTAAGAGGTAAGTTTATAGCAAAATAGGCTTACCTCAAGATGAAAACCAAAATACCTAAACAACCTAAGCTTACACCTAGAAGAAGCTAGAAATAGAACAAGTGAAGCCTAAAGGCAGCAGAAGGAGGGTAATAATAAAGACTAGAGCAGAAATAAATGAGATAGAAACTAAAAATTAGGGCACCCGGGTGGCTCAGTCAGTTAAGTGTCTGATACTTGATTTCAGCTCAGGTCATGATCTCACAGTTTGTTACTTTGAGCCCTGAATCAGGCTCTGTGCTGATCGTGTGGAGCCTCCTTGGGATTCTCTCTCTCCCTCTCTCTCTCTCTCTTTCTCTCTCTCTCTACCCTCCCCCACTTGCTCTTTCTCTATCTCTCAAAAATAAATAAAGAAACTTAAAAAAAGAAACAAAAAAACCCAATAGGACAGACCAATGAAACCAGGAGCTTGTAATTTGAAAAAAATTAAAAATTGATAAACCTCTATCCAGTCTTATGAAAAGAGAGAGAGAGAAAGGATTCATATAGATGAAATCACAAATGAAAGAGGAGAAATACCAATCAACACTAGAGAAATACAAACAATTATAAGAGAATATTATGAAAAACAATGCCCCAACAAATTGGATAACCTAGAAGAAATGGACAAATCTCTAGAAACATATAAACTACCAAAACTGGAACAGGAAGAAATAGAAAATTTGAACATACTTATAACCTGCAAAGAAATAGAGTCAGTAATTACTAATTACTTGAAACCTGCTACTCGGTAAAGTGTTAGTGACACACTGATTTGATTTGATTTGATTTTTTTGCTTACTTATTTTATTTATTGCTTTTTAAGTTTTCATTTTAATTCTAGTTAGTTAACATACAGTGTTATGTTAAATTCAGGTGTACAATACAGTGATTCAACAATTCCATACATCACCTGCTGCTCATCACAAGAGCTGTACTCCTTAATCTTCATCACCTATTTAATCTACCCCCAACCATCCACCCCTCTGATAACCATCAGTTTGTTCTCTATAGCCAAGAGCCCGTTATTTGTTTGTCTCTCACGCTTGTTTCCCCCCTTGCTCATTTGTATTGTTTCTTAAATTCCACATATGAGTGAAATCATGTGGTATTTGTCTTTGACTGACTTATTTTGCCTAGCATTATACTCTCTAGCTTCATCCGTGTTGTTGCAAATGGTAAGAGTCCCTTCTTTTTTATGGCTAAGTAATATTCCATTGTATTTGTATACTGCCTCTTCTTTATCCACTCATCAATGGATGGACACTTGGGTTGCTTCCATAATTTGGCTATGGTAAATAATGCTGCAATAAACATAAGGGTGCATGTATCCCTTTGAATTGGCGTTTTTGTATTATTTGGGAAAATACCCAGCAGTGCACTTGCTGGAGCATAGGGTAGTTCTATTTTTAATTTTTTGAGGAGCCTCCATACTGTTTTCCAGAGTGACTGCACCACTTTGCATTCCTACCAAAAGTGCAAGAGGGTTCCTTTTTCTCCACATCCTCGCCAACACCTCTTGTTTCTTGTGTTGTTGACTTAAGCCATCCTGACAGGTGTGAGGTGATACCTCATTGTAGCTTTGATTTGCATCTCACTGATGGTAAGTGAGGATGAACATCTTTTCATGCGTCTGTTGGCCATCTGTATGTCTCCTTTGGAGGCGTGTCTGTTCATGTCTTCTGCCCATTTGTTAATCAGATTATCTGTTTTTTGTTGTTGAGGGTTTTTTTATTTTTTAATTTTTTTTAATGTTTACTTATATTTGAGAGAGAAAGAGAGAGTGTGAGTAAGGGAGGGGCGCACACACACACACACACACACACACACACATAATCTGAAGCAGGCTCCAGGCTCTGAGGCTGTCAGCACAGAGCCCGATGCAGGGCTCGAACTCACAAGCTGTGAGATCATGACCTGAGCCTAAGTGAGAAGCTTAACCATCTGAGCCACCCAGGTGTCCCTGCATTTTGCTTTTACTAGAAGGAAACTCAAAAGTGGACTCATGAGGAGATCTACTTCCTTAGTTCTGTTAATTATTCCCATCTTGGAAAACATATAATAGTATCTAAATCTTCACTCAGAGCTGATAGCAAAATCATTGTTACTTGATTTTTTTTTTTTTTTTTAGTAATCCCTACACCTATCGTGGGGCTCAAACTCAAATCAAGAGTTGCATGCGCTACTGACTGAGCCAGCCAATCTGTCATGTTTCCGCCCCCCTCCCCCCATATTTGATAGTGCCTAACAGTCTGTCACCATTCCTAGACATCATGATTCTGACAGTATCATGTGTGCCTCAGTAACTCCAGGCCAGAGTCTAGTTATAAACCTTACTGATATACTTGCATACCCCTCAGAAACCATATTTACTCAGAACAGTGTGGCTCACCATGTTGAACCACCAATGGTCCTTCTCATACACTGTAGGAGAAGCTGCTAGAGGCATGCTCAGGGCTGACCCTCCAGGAAGGGTATGATCCTGACTGGAAACCTTCCTAACAGGGGGAGGTATGAAGATAGAAATAGGAAGTTCTGGGCCCCATGCACAGTATATGAGAGTTGGCTTCTGTCTACTTATTACACGGTGACTGGGGAGGTGCTTCCTGGAATATTCTGGGACTTTGGAGACCACACTCAGAAGAGCAAAGTCTTTCCAGGGATGGCAAGAGCCTTCAGGAAGAGTGTCTGCTGGTATTAATTGTTCCTGAAAGTGAATCAGGGTATTATTACATCCCAGTTTAAAAGTCTCAGGTCACTTTCAACTGTCCCTGGGTTTCATAGGAAACCAGAGACCTTTTTAGTAGACTGCTTTATTCAAAGTGTACTGAGTGTGCATGAGTTGGGGAACAGCACCTTCTTGTGGTCAGCACAAAAGTAACAGCATTAAAAACATTATTATTATCATTATTATTTTATTAAAGAGGGTGTCATTGCCCTATTGAGCCCTGCAGGAGCAGAAGTTTGTGCAAATGGCTGAGGAATCTATGCTGGTGTGCTAGAATATCAGTGGAGGTGTTGGGGCCCATCAGGGAATCCATCTGAATTCTAGTCACCCTCAGTGTCAGGGCCCATTTCTGTACATGCAGGTGAGAAAAATTAGATGTGCTCCAATTTGAACTCTGGCTTCCCAGAGCCAGGGCAGCTAAAAGACTGAGGCTTAGTCATCCCACTCAGCAGACCTGGATAGCTACATGTATTCCCTACAGGAGTCAAAACTCCCTGCCACATGGGAAACTGAAGGTGAAAGGGTTCCCTGTGGCCTCTGATAAGGAATGGAGAGAGTTTGGGGGCCAAGTGAGAAGATTTGGGGACTCAGGCCAGTGTAAAATCAGGACCAATTTAAGGGGTGCTGCAGTACAATAGTCATGGCTAATATTACTTTATTTGTTGCTATCGTAGAATTTAAGGAAGAAAAAAATCAGGTAAATAAAGGACAAGTGAGGACCTTTGAGAGGGAACAGAGGACAGGAGTTTCACCTGTAGAAAGTGTTCTGAAATGAGGCAAAAGAGACCTGGGACTGGATATCACCCCACCAAATATTGCAACCTCCTTAGGTGTCTTCTTTTTTTTTTTATTATTTGTTTTTTTTAGTTTTTGTAATTTAACTTTATTTTTTATTTTCTTAAATTTACATCCAAATTAGTTAGTATATAGTGAAGCAATGATTTCAATAGATTCCTTAATGCCCCTTACCCATTTAGCCCATCCCCCCTCCCACAACCCCTCCAGCAACCCTCAGTTTTTTCTCCATATTTATGAGTCTCTTTCGTTTTGTCCCCTTCCCTGTTTTTATATGATTTTTATTTCCCTTCCCTTATGTTCATCTGTTTTGTCTCTTAAAGTCCTCATCTGAGTGAAGTCATATGATTTTTGTCTTTCTCTAATTTCACTTAGCATAATACCCTCCAGTTCCATCCATGTAGTTGCAAATGGCAAGATTTCCTTCTTTTTGATTGCCAGGTAATATTCCATTGTATATATACTGACCACATTTTCTTTATCCATTCATCCATCGATGGACATTTGGGCTCTTTCCATACTTTGGCTATTGTTGATAGTGTTGTTATAACCTTGGGGGTGCATGTGTCCCTTCAAAACAGCACACCTGTATCCCTTGGATAAATGCCTAGTAGTGCAATTGCTGGGTCGTAGGATAGTTCTATTTGTAGTTTTTTGAGAAACCTCCATGCTATTTTTCCAGAGTGGCTGCACCAGCTTGCATTCCCACCAACAATGCAAAAGAAACCCTCTTTCTCTGCATCCTCGCCAACATCTGTTGTTGCCTGAGTTGTTAATGTGAGCCATTCTGACAGGTGTCAGGTGGTATCTCGTTGTGGTTTTGATTTGTATTTCCCTGATGGTGAGTGATGTGGAACATTGTTTCATGTGTCGGTTGGCCATCTGGATGTCTTCTTTGGA
>NW_024420578.1:50855-113932 GCF_014898765.1 Herpailurus yagouaroundi
GAACATTGTTTCATGTGTCGGTTGGCCATCTGGATGTCTTCTTTGGAGAAGTGTCTATTCATGCCTTTTGCCCATTTCTTCACTGGATTCTCTGTTTTTTGGGTGTTGAGTTTGATAAGTTCTTTGTAGATTTTGGATACTAACCCTGTATCTGATATGTCATTTGCAAATATCTTCTCCCATTATGTCGGTTGCCTTTTAGTTTTACTGATTGTTTCCTTCGCTGTGCAGAAGCTTTTTATTTTGATGAGGTCCCAGTAGTTCATTTTTGCTTTTGTTTCCCTTGCCTCCAGAGATGTGTTGAGTAAGAAATTGCCGTGGGCAAGGTCAAAGAGGTTTTTGCCTGCGTTCTTCTCGAGGATTTTGATGGCTTCCTGTCTTACATTGAGGTCTTTCATCCACTTTGAGTTTATTTTTATGTATGGTGTAAGAAAGTGGTCCAGGTTCATTCTTCTGCATGTCGCTGTTCAGTTTTCCCAGCACCACTTGCTGAAGAGACTGTCTGGAAAAATTATGAAAGACAGAAATGAGTTTTGGAAATTCAAGTGACTTTATCGTTAATGTTTTTTTTGTTTATTTGTCACAATTGTTGATTGTGATCACATAGTACATACTAAATAGCAGAAGAAAAACCATATCCCTCCAAAATTGCCATAAATTTGTGGGTGGAAGGAAAGGAAGAACTCCCAGTCCTTTGTTTTTCCAGGGACAATCTCAAGACCTAACTTTTTGCTCCAAGCTCAGAATCCCTTCCTTCCAAATCTCTTTTTCATTACTGAAGCTAGTAAAGAATATATACGTGATATATATCCTGGCTATATATATATATATATATATATATATATATATATATATATCCTGGCTATAGAAACGTCATCCACGTAGCAGCGCTCCCCTCAGGTAATCCCAGGAGCTTGAGTTTGAAGATCTGTCATGTGGCATGGAGATCACATAACCTAAAGAGAGTGAAGGGTTTGTGAGTGCACAGACACCTTAGTATATAAATGTACTGAAAAAGATATCAGAAATAAAAAACTAAAGAAAATTATTAACAGCAGTTATCTCTGGGCAGGTTGGTGGGGCCCTGTCAAGTCCATTGGTTTAGGTAGCACAGATGCTCAAAGTTTATGACAAAAAAACGGCCCCTCAAAAATCTCAAACGTCATAATACAATTTTGGCATATGGTTGTGCACTCATGTAACCACAAAAAATTCTATCTACAAGGGCATGTAAAAACCAGGCTTGGCTGGAAACTGGAATTTGTAAACAGAGATATCTCTGGCAAGAAATACTGAATACAATGGACAGAAGTTAGTGTGTAATTGTGAACTGATTGAGAGTGGGAGATGCACGGAACAGTTTGGAACCTGGTGTAGCCTCTGCATTTCCCACTTCCTGACAACTTTTCCCTTAACTCTTCTCCTGGTGTGATTCTATGTGGGTTTATCTGGGGAGTAAGAGGTCTGAAGGGTCTGAGTATTTGTTTTACAGGCCAAATGTTTGTGTTTCCCCAAAATTCAAAATTTTGAAGCCCTAGCCCACCAGTGTGATTGTATTTGCAGCTGGAGCCTCTATGAAAGAAATTAAGGTTAAATGAGGTCATAAGGGTGGAGCCCTGATCCCATAGGATTAATGTCCTTATATAAGAAGAGACACTGGAAAGCTTGCTCACTCTCTCTGTGGATGTGAAAAGAAGAGGTCATGTGAGCACACAGACGGAAGGCAGATATGTGTAAGTCAGGAAGTGAGCCTTTACCAGAAAGCAACCCTACTGGACCTTGATCTGGGACTTTTAGTCTCCAGAATGGCGAGGAAATAAATTTCTGTTGTTTAAGCCTCTCAGTTATGGTATATTGTTATGGCAGCCCCAGAAGATTAAGACAATGGAGGTAGGGAGGCAGTATCTGAGAAGAAGAATCAGGTTTAGAAATGTCTCATATTTGTGAGTCTGAACCAATGAACTTTTCACTATTGAAAATAAAGAGCTTTACTCACTTGAGTGCAGAGTAACAGTATAATTAATATTGCTTTACGAAAATAGAAAAGTTATTTGATATTTTCCAGAATTTTCAAAGCCAAGTCTTAAAATCGTCTTTTGCACAACATCTTACTGATATATTACTAATTGAGTAATAAAAGGAAATGGACTCTCTTTTAAATATAAAAAGACCATTAAATCTCCTTTACTCTTTAATTCTTTTTTAATGTCTTACGATGCTTTCTAAACATTGTGAGTTCTCATTTTCTTCCTAAGCCCTAAATGTTAGGCTTCGTAATTCTTATTACAATTCATACATTCAATCTGGGTGAACTTGTCCTCTTTCTTTGATTTATCATCTATGTGTTGCTGAATCCTGAATCTCAAGCTGTGGTCTGAATATCTTTAGAAGTTCTAGACTCCTTTATCCAGCTGCCTAGCTAATGAGCATCTCCACTACAGTGTCCTCAGGGACCTCAAACTAATAATATTAAAAACTGAACACACTGTAATTACTCCTCACTAATGTTCCTCCTTTTTTTATTACCTGACTCAGGAAATGGTAACAGGACTCAATTAATTACCAAAATCAAAAATTAAACAAATAAACATTCATTTGACTCATCCTGGACATATCCTTTCCTCATTTCCATAGCTAGTAAGATACGAAATCTAGTCTATTTCACCACACATATATCACTAACACTGTCCACTACCCTTAGTCTAACCACCACCACTGTACCTCAAGAATACAATAATATGAAATGACATATTTATAGTTGACCATGAATTTCTGATTAAGGTTACTAGTTACAAACATCTAGGTGTTAGTCCAAGGAAAGTCATCAACAGTCATAGCCTGACATTAACTGAAGGACTTACCATGAGCAGACAGAATTGCAACTACTAATACTAAAAATTTCTCAAGATACACAGGTGTATACTGGTCTATTTAGTCCTAGCTCACTAGCAGGCAGAAGACAATGTTGTAATAAGGTACTTGATCTACTTTTTTCTTTAATTAATTCCCATGTAGCTAACATACAGTGTTATATTAGTTTCAGGTGTACAGTATAGTAATTCAACAATTTCATACATCACCCAGTGCTCATCACAACAAGTACGCACCTTAATCTCCATCACTATTTACCCATCCCTCCACTCACTTCCCCTCTGGTAACCATCAGTTTGTTCTCTCTAGTTAAGAGTTTCTCTCTCTGTCTCTGTATCTGTCTCTCTCTGTCTCTCTCTCTCTCACTCTCACTGTCACTCTCACCCTCCCTCCCCTCCTCTCACTCTCCATCTCTTTCTCCTTTGCTCATTTGTTTTGTTTCTTAAATTCCATATATAAGTGAAATCATATGGTATTTGTCTTTCTCTGGCCAACTTATCTCTCTTAGCATTATACTGGCCAGGCTGTTAAGGGTTTCATGAATCATGAATAATTAACTCCTGGCAACTGTGGAGGAGGTGGAGATGACCTATGGATAAGACACAGACTCAGAGCCATGCAGGATTCTGAATGCTCTGGGGCCAGGAAGAGGGCTACGCTCACCTGGGATTTTTCTCAGTTGCCTTGTCACCTCCAATCCTTCACACAAGCAGTCCTTCTTCTTTCAGCCTGCTTCCACACCTCAGTTCTAGTATTGTGATGAGGGTTTGGATTATAATATGAAACAAACTCAGGTTTGAACACAGGCCCCATGGCATAACTCTGGTGTTGAGCAAGTTGTATAGTCCGGTTATGTCTAGCATGCCTCATCTGCAGAACTATGGGCATAACAGTAACTACCTTGCAGGGCTACTGTTGGAATTAAGTGGAATGATATATTCAAAATGCCTGGCACAGAGAAACTGCTCAAGAAATGGTTGCCATTGTTATAGAAACCCTGCTCACATTCCTCTTCTGTGTCCATGCTTCCTGCCTAAGTAAGAAACATGAGTCATGCTTCCACATCTACAAGATATAAATGAGAGTGCCCACTCTTCAGGAAAGTTGTGAGGATTAAATGAGATAATGTATGTCAATTTCTTGACCATATAAGTTCCGAGTAGATGATTTAACCTAGAGGGACCAATGCCAGAACCTCCACACAGAATCAGAAGCAAGCAGAGAGGTGAGCAAGCAAAATATGAATGGGTGGACACTCACACAACTATGCACACACAGGCATGCAAATGCACTGAGGGGCTGTGTCCACAGGGTCTCCCTCTGCCTGGTCTGGGAAAGCTCAGGACCTATGCAAACCTGGGTTTACATGTCAAGCACAGTATGGCTCCAGCTGAGGGATGCTGAGGAAGGAAGATAGGTTGTCTCGTTTCTACATTCATTCATTCAATCTGTCAGGTATCACTTTTTGAAGACTTTTTCCGGGCTGCCAGGCCCCATTGAGCTTGAAAGGAGCCTGATGCAACACATAAAGAGCATAGTCTAGCGGTGAGCAATGACTGGGGGAACTTTTTATGTCCATCTGCAAGGTGCAGTTGGATGAGAAGAGACTGGAAGTGGGGTAGAGCCAGGAATGAGCCCACTGCATAAATCTAGACAGGAAACCCTGTAAGCCAGGGTAGTGGTGATTGGAATAGTGACATTAATGACTCAGATGGGAGAAGAACAATGTCCGTGGTACCAGGGGAATTGGGTCAAAAGCCTGGTTCCATCACCTGTCAGAGATTTGATATCAGGCCAGTTACCATGCCTATCACAGTCTCAGATACCTTGTATCTACATTGGACATCCTAACTAGAGTGAACACCTGGAGATAATGTACATTAAGGATGGCAAAAGGAAGTTACTCGTTATTGATATTACGAATAATAATAGGCTGGATCTAAGATATATGTTGAGGAAAGAAATGCAACAATTGTTAATTGACTGACATTTCAGTTAACAGCTGGGGGAACTTTAATGTGATCGCGTACTTGTTTTATTTTCAGAAGTCATTCCCATCCTTAAGCAGAAAGCAGAAAAGGCTAGGATTTCCAGTGGGGAGACAAACAAAAAAGGTTTGGGCATGTCCTGGTGTAGCCAAGGAGGGACTTGAAAGCCTGCCAGTGGTATGCACCTAGGGTCCCCAAGAGCACATGGGCTGATTTTATGGGTGTAATATTTGTCACTTGTTGTCCACATTGCCCCTACTATCACTTGAGGCGAATTGGCACCCTGAAGACCCCAGAGAAGCTCAGGGTGAAATTGTAGGAACCGCCATCACTCCTGTGATGATACAGAGTTAGCTAATGGGCTCACTTTGGGGTTTTGAGGGGACTTATGATTCTGGGAAGAGTCTTATAGGAAGCCCAGTGTGAGATTATCCTTGCTTAAAGAGAGAATCTCCTCCAAGACACAAATGCCATGGACAATATCCAGTCTTCCCACAATTCTGAGGGCAGGCTGTACCTTTCTTTATTCTGTGACCAGCGTGCTGGGAGAAGCTGAATGATCCTGCAGAGAGTGGACCAAACAAAAGGACCCTCCAGGAGGCCAAGGCACCCAAGAGAAGAGCAAGACAGACAACTGCCTTCCTCCTACACCCCTAATCGCATCACCTACCCAAGCCAGAACCCTGGGAGACCCACTTAACCTGTTTCTTCCCTGCAGTGCTCAGATCCAAGCAGTCCCCAAGGTGTGTTGATTCTCTCTTCTAATCAGCTTTGATATCCATTCCCTTCTCTCCATTTGACTGCCATCACTCTATTTCAGGCCACCACTATCATTAGCCTAGATGAGGGCAACAACCCCTTATCAGGTCTCCCGCTCAATTCTTCACCCTCCCCACATGCACTTCATCCTCTACATTGCAGCCAAAAACATTTAGCTAAACTACTAATTTGACCTCATCAGTCCCTTGCTGCAAACCATTCAGCAATGCCCCATTCAGTTGGCTTTGGGATAATGTTCAACCAGCCTTATATATCATATATGGAATTATTTAATCAGGCAAGCCTTTGCTTTCTATTTAAGATTTAGCAAAAAAAAAAAAGTCATAAATCATCTTGATTTCCACTGAAGTAGAAGAAAAAAAAGTTTAAATCATTCATCAAACATTCTGAATATAAACTTGGCTTTCATAGTTGGAGATATTTTCCATTAAAAAATCTTAGTAAAATAATGATTGAACTCTTATTGAATCATTGTTTGTAGAGAGGAAAATAATTTGGAAATATTGTGTACCTGGCCAGTAGATGGATACCTGAAGATATTATGGTAAAACCACTGCAAGAACATTATTCAGCCATTATAATGAAAGAATTAGAGGTATGAGTTGAAGAAATTTTATTGTAGATCAGGAAAAAGAATGAAATGGAAATTGTGTATAGAATTATCCAATTTTTATAAGTGAAACAAAGCAGAAATCCATGTGGTTTATCCAAACACATTTATGCTTGACATATTGGACAAAGGGCTAGTATCCAAAATCTATAAAGAGCTCACCAAACTCCACACCCGAAAAACAAATAACCCAGTGAAGAAATGGGCAGAAAACATGAAAAGACACTTCTCTAAAGAAGACATCCGGATGGCCAACAGGCACATGAAAAGATGTTCAGCGTCGCTCCTTATCAGGGAAATACAAATCAAAACCACACTCAGATACCACCTCACGCCAGTCAGAGTGGCCAAAATGAACAAATCAGGAGACTATAGATGCTGGAGAGGATGTGGAGAAACGGGAACCCTCTTGCACTGTTGGTGGGAATGCAAATTGGTGCAGCTGCTCTGGAAAGCAGTGTGGAGGTTCCTCCGAAAATTAAAAATGGACCTACCCTATGACCCAGCAATAGCACTGCTAGGAATTTATCCAAGGGACACAGGAGTACTGATGCATAGGGGCACTTGTACCCCAATGTTTATAGCAGCACTCTCAACAATAGCCAAATTGTGGAAAGAGCCTAAATGTCCATCAACTGATGAATGGATAAAGAAATTGTGGTTTATATACACTATGGAATACTACGTGGCAATGAGAAAAAATGAAATATGGCCTTTTGTAGCAACGTGGATGGAACTGGAGAGTGTGATGCTAAGTGAAATAAGCCATACAGAGAAGGACAGATACCATATGGTTTCACTCTTATGTAGATCTTGAAAACTTAACAGAAACCCATGGGGGAGGGAAAGGAAAAAAAAAAAGAGGTTAGAGTGGGAGAGAGCCAAAGCATAAGAGACTGTTGAGAACTGAGAACAAACTGAGGGTTGATGGGGGGTGGGAGGGAGGAGAGGGTGGGTGATGGGTATTGAGGAGGGCACCTTTTGGGATGAGCACTGGGTGTTGTATGGAAACCAATTTGACAATAAATTTCATATATTGAAAAAAAAAACACATTTATGCTGATGCAGCCAGTAACTCTACACCAGTTGGTGATCCTAGAGAACTATGCACATGTTCTCAGGGGACAGGTACAAAAGTATTAATAAGAGCATTATTTCTTGTGGAAAAAAAATGGAAACTGCAAAAGTCCAGATCATCAGGAGAAAGATAAACTGCAAGTACTGAAAGAAATAGTATATCTAAATTAAAATGACTAGAGCTACATTTATCAACTTGCGCAAACATTAAAAAGCATCCTATGTAATGTGTATGGACACAGAAATAGGTAACAAATATGTACAATTCTTCATAGGTGTAATAAGTACTGAATTCATGATAGCAGGGCCCCACTGAGGAGGGAAAGAGCAGTGTGGACCTGGGAAGAGGTAAACAGAGAGTTTTTCCATATCTGTAATGTAAAGGATAGGCCAAAGTAGGACCTAATTTTTAAATTTGGGACAGCGGGGCATGGGTTATGCAGATGTTTGTAATTTTAATCTTTATTCTTCTCCCTATGCTTGAGATTAATTTGTAGTAAAGATATTTCTTCCTAAAACCCAGCAAACAAACCCCAAAAGTAATCACATGGCTTTTGTTTCATGATGGTAGGAGTGCACATGCTAGAGACTTCCTTGAAAGGCCCTAATTCCTGGAAATTGTAAAACAAGTCCATACCTGTACCATGAAATGATTCAGAAAGAATCGCCAGCAGACCAGAAATTGTCAGCAGACCAGAGGGACAGCAGATAGGGTCCAACTCATTTGTTTGAGTAAGCCATGGCCCACAATCTGTGCAAAGCTTGTTGCAAATGGAGGAACTGGCCCAAGAGTGCTCTATGCCCTGGCAAGATGCTGGCTGGCATCAGAACAGGGCCCACAGGCAACCAAAAGGTGATTAGTGTATGGCAACAAAAGTAGTGTGGACTAACCCTGGCATTTCCTTACCTATCTCGCCCCCAGAACTTACCTCCAGGTGGTGGCTATAGTGATGTCTGCCCAGGTGAGAGCAATGCCTATGGACACTTGGGCATACAGCCAGGACAGTGCCTGGGATGGGTGGGTTAATAGACAACCCCACAGAATGTATCCAGCCCAGTCTCATATCCCACTCCAGTCCTTACCAGTACTTTCACTGAAAATATGGCAATAGTATAAATTCATCTCAACAGTAATCATGGCTCTTGTTCACTACATATTCCCCATGAATGAGATATACACATGCCTTGTGTATGACTTTACTTCTGCTGATGCAACAAGTTACCACAAATTTAGTGGCTGAAAGCAACCAAATTTACTATTTTACAATTCTGGAGGTCAGAAGTCTAAAATGTGTCTGCAGGTCTGTGTTCCTCCTGAAGGTTCCAGGGGAGAATCCACTTCCTTGTCTTTTGTAGCTTTTAGAGACCCCCTACATCCCTTGTCTCATACTCCCTTCCTCTATCTACAAAGCCAGTGGTGTAGCCTCTTCTCTCTTCTTTGATCTCTGCTTCCATCCTTTCATGGTTCTCTAACTCTAACTCTACTGTCTCCCTCCTATAAAGGACTCTTGCATTTACCTTGGGCCTATCCAGATATTCCAGGATAATCTTCCCGTATAAAGACCTTTAACTTAATCACATCTTCAAAGTTCCCTTTTGCTGCAGGTTCTATGGATAGGGATGTGGACACCTTTGGAGTCTGGGGGTAATTTTTCAGCCTACCCTATCTTGCATGAACTATTTCCCTTTAATCTTTACAACACTACTGTGACATACCCATTTGCAGATGAAGGAGAAATTGAGGCTTAGAAAGGTTAAGTGACACACTTGATTTGACATGGCTTGGAAGGGGCAGAGCCAGTCATGGAAAACCTGGTAAAGTGAGTAAGGATCCCTGCTTTGCTCCTCCCCACATCTGTCCCTTTTCTCATCTCTTCCTTCTGCTCCTATTCAAGAGAGCAATAATACTCCCTTCCATACTAAGCCCTCTGGAACCACTAAATGTGCACTCAATTGGAGCAGCTGTGAGGTGTGTGATGGCAGAAGCCAGGGTTTGGAAATCTGAAGATGTGAACCCAAATATTGACATTCATCAGCAGTGCTATGATCACGGACAAGAGAGCTAACCTTTCTCTAGCTTCATTGGTAATTAAAGGTTGTTGTAAAGATTTCAGTTTGAAGGTAGTTTGGACACATAGCCTACCACAACAGTGTTAGTTTCCCTCCTCTCTTTGTACTCCTAAGGCCCTCACAAGTCAGTTGCCCTTCCTTTGTCATGTGCTACTTGCTCTAAACAAAGCTGTGGTCTGCAATGTCCCAGAGGCATGGTTTTTTTATATCCTCCTGTTAAACCATGCCTGATGATATTCTGGGTATTAAATACAGTGTTTATTGACTAACAACTTCTATGGCCTGTCTTATGTAAATGTGATTTCTGTTAAGCTTTTGTGAACATTGAGGGTAGCTCACAACTTAAACACTGTTCCTGATTACTCCTTTGAGGAAATTGGTTGGAAGTCGCAGTCCTAGGTTGTACATTTCTTCAGGTAGGCTCTGATCTACCCAGGGTGCTATGCACAGCTGCCCTGTCCTAGTTGTGGAGTGGAGCAAAGGTTCACTCAGATGAAGGCTGTGGCAGAGAGATGGCACCCCCTCCTCACCCAGCTGGTTGGTATGCAGAAGGAAATGCAGCAGTAAGCATACACTTCCCCAAATTAGTTTATGGCCAGGCTTCTTCAACAGGAGGCCTTGGTAGGTTCTGGGTATAAGGAAAATTTCAGTTAGAAAGTGACCGTTGGGAAGAGAATGAGTTTGCTGGCTTACATTCCCATAAAGTCCCATCAGAATGGAGAAGCTATTTGAAAGCATATAGGTGATTTTGTAGTCCTCTAGCCACACCGATTCATAAAACAGCAAACATAAAACAAACAAAAGGAAAAAAAACTGAGCTCAGAGGAACCTGCTTTCATCCAGGGTTGCCAGGATGTACTGTTGGATTTCTAGAAAGCCTGACAACAGGCCTGGCAGACAAGCCTGGAGAGATTAGCCTTTTAGCCTTTTCTTGTCTGTTCAGAGGACAAGTCACAGGACAGAGGTGGTAAGTGAGCTCATCAAAGTCAAAGAGCTTGTAGGCAACACAGGTTGGGCCAGAACTCATGTTCCTAGGTCTCAGTTCAATGTTCGTTACTCTATACCAAGCATCCCTTTTCTACACATGTACAGAGGACTGGGCCTTTTTGGGTGCAATTCAGCTGGCAATTCTGCTTTCTGAATGGGACCTACTGCCCCACCCCAACACTTATTCACCAGGAGTAACCATATCTTGATATTCCACAAACTCTATTGAAGTCTGGGAGACATCAAGAGGCTAGACAGGGCCCCTTCCCCTCAATGGGATTATAATCCGAGGTTCTGTCAAGCAAGCATTTAATCTCTTCCAGCCATAAAGGTATAAAGTTTTTGCTTGCTTTTAAAATGTTCAGGTAAACACACATGCAAGATGCATTCTTTCAACATGCATATTAAATGCCACTCTCACACACTGCTTGAAACACCTGAGAGGCAAAGGCTGTGATTCTTGCATGGCAAGTGCTGTTCATTTGTTATCTCATTTAATTCTCACAACCCTATGAGGCCAGCACTTAATTAACCACACCTTATAGATGAGGAAACCGAGGCTCAGAGAGGTGAAGTGACTTATGCAAAATAGTATCTTTGGAATGACATAAGAAAGATACAGAGTGCTTGCTATAGAGACTCCTCCCTCGGGGGGAGAGGAGCAAACATGGACTCATTACTCTTCCAGGAAGACAAACTTCAGGCAGGAAGAGGCCTGTAAGCAGGCAGATGGAATTTAGATAGTTGGAGATGAAAGGAAAGACAATTCAGACAGAGAAAGCAGTAAGCAAAGAACCAGAGTGGATAAAGTTGAGAGTATGCTCTGAATTACATTAGGGTTGCCAAATGAATTAAACAACCAAAATAAATCAGGCATTCAGGTGGACTGGAGCCTAGAAACCTCAGAGTTAATCTGCACTCCACCACCCTCTCCTCTTTCCCCTCTTCCATCCAATCAGTCCCTAAAGCCTGTCCATCATCACCCTTAAAATGCCTTTCTGCCTCTCCATCCCCATGGAAACTGCTTTAAGGCTCACTTTGTTTCCCTCTTGCTTCTTATTCTAATTGCTTCCTAAGTGACCTGCCAGACAACAGTCTGTACAGCCTCTGTGAAGCTGTGCAATGAAAGTCTGATCCAGTCAGTGCTCTGCTTAACAATCCCGTCAATATAGAACATTTTAAAGGTTCTGCACCTCTTGCACACTGTTTGCTGCTTTTGAAGCCCCACTTCCCCTAATCACCCAGTGATTCAGCCATAGACATCTTAGGTGGATCCTAGATGGCCCACAAATTAATTCCTATACACATAAACTATTTCTGAGAACGGGGATGGTGAATGAATATGCTGTGTAAGCCAACACAGGATAGGAGAACTGAGACCAGCTGAAACCTTCCATAAATACACCCCTCAACTCCATCCCCCCAAACCCTCCACCACCACCCCCTGGATACTCATATATGTACAGCCTGCCTTCTGTGAGAATGAATTAAAGGCACATTCTTTCTCAATACCCGCTAGCAAATTTTGTACTAGACTGAAAAATACAGGAGCCCTATGCTCTTTTTTCCTGTGCATTCTCCTGCCCTCGTCAATCCCTAGCTGCCATCTCTGCCCTAGTCCCACCCCTGCCTTGTCATGCCTCTTTTCCTATCTGAGAGCGGATATTTGGGTGGAGGAGCCGCCCACTTCCTCTTTGGAGTTCAGTGAGTGCGTGGCAGAAAAGGCGGAGTCAATTTTGCCTAGCGTTCTGGCTCTTGCAGCGGGAGTGAATGCAGGCGGCTGTTGCTTGCGCATTTTTGTTTCCCTGGGAGTGAGCTTTGTCGCTGAGAACATCTGGCTTGTTGCTACAAAGACTATTGACATTGGTGGTTTCAGCAGTGGCCGCTTAAGGTAGAGATAGTTGCTTTCTGCAGAAGTTGCAGGCATCATTCCCTAGAATTGCAATAGGCTCGGCGCCCATAGTGGGAGACATGCCTCGGGGTCGGAAGAGTCGGCGCCGCCGTAACGCAAGAGCCGCGGAAGAGAACCGCAACAATCGTAAGATCCAGGCCTCAGAAGCTTCTGAGACCCCGATGGCCTCTTCTCTGGCCCCAGGCACCCCGGAGGACGACCAGAGTGGCCCTGAGGAAGACCCTAGCACTCCGGAGGAGGCCTCCACTACACCTGAGGAAGCCTCCAGCACTGCTCAAGTACAAAAGCCTTCCGTAGCCCGGAGCAATTTTCAAGGCACCAAGAAAAGTCTCCTGATGTCCATATTAGCCCTCATCTTCATCATGGGCAACAGCGCCAAGGAGGCCCTGGTCTGGAAAGTGCTTGGGAAGTTGGGGATGCAGCCTGGCCGGCAGCACAGCATCTTTGGAGATCCAAAGAAGGTCGTCACAGAGGAGTTTGTGCGCAGAGGGTACCTGATTTATAAGCCAGTGCCACGTAGCAGTCCCGTGGAGTATGAGTTCTTCTGGGGACCTAGAGCACATGTGGAATCGAGCAAGCTGAAAGTCATGCATTTTGTGGCAAGGGTGCGTAACCGATGCTCCAAGGACTGGCCATGTAATTATGATTGGGATTCTGATGATGATGCAGAAGTTGAGGCTATCCTTAATTCAGGTGCTAGGGGTTACACTGCACCTTAGGGAAATCTGGAGCAGACACTTGAGGGGGTTGGAAACAGCATCAGAGGTACCCAAAGGAGTAGATTACCTGGGCGCTGAGTTGAACATGATGGGAAAAGGGAGACATTTGGTATTTGTGATCAGTGCTAATTGTTAACTGCAAAATATTGTACAATTGTATACGTCTTAATATAGTGATGAAGGTCATAATATGATTAAAAAGATGATTACAGAAAGGATATGTTTTTTCTTTTTGTCTGTCATTGAGACTTAGTATAACAGTTTTACTACCCTTATAAAATGAGTCCATCATATTCTGTGATCTGGTACATATTTTATATCATTGAAATAGGTAATTCTGAAAAGTTTGAAATAAACCGGTATGTGAGAGAAGGATGGGGAAATTCTTTTATGTTTGACCTTTCTGAAACCTTTGTGTCTACTGTTGTATAAAGAAAACTGACAACTACCATGAATTTCCTTAGCTACTGCACAATATAGAAAAAAATAAAACTATAATGACGAGGACACCTTGTTCATTTATTGAGCACCGGTTATGTATGAGGCACCAGTCTAGGTTCTGGGGATCCTCGATGGCACACAGCCCTCAGTTCTAAAGAATGTTCTAGATTACATGGGAAAGACAAATATGTAAACTGGCAGTGTGGTAAATGCTGTAATAGGGAGTGAGTGTGGGCTACCACAAAAATTTAGAAACACTTCTGTGACCTGTCTTGGAGGTGAGACAGGAGAGAGGATATCACAGGATTCTATGAAAATCCAAAAGATGCTTAAATAAGCTTGGGGAAATTTAAAAGGGGCCTCAGAGCATAGTATGAAATACTGTGCATTAGGTACTTTTGGATACCTAACCCAGCCTGGGGGAAGGGGCATTGGCAGAGGGGAGGGACTATCATGGGGTACTGTGGAAATAGAAAAGACACCTAATCATCCTGAGGGGAGGGCAGGGGAGAGTGGGGTGGTTGCAGGATAAAGGACATTGTGGGATACTACAAAAATTAAAAAGATGAGACTGTCAGAAAATTCTTGGTGAAATGACAACCTGAGGTCTGAAAATAGTATTGAAGATGGGAAAGGAGTAATTATGGGGGCACTAAAGGCAGCATGGACATTAGGGGAAAAAATGCTCCACTGTAGGATTAAGGTTATGTCAAGGGGGGAAGTGGAGGAAAAAGAAATAAGGTGGGAAAGAGGTGAGCAGAAGCTAGAGACTCAAAGGGTGGGAGTTATGGCTGATCTTAATGAGAACAAAAATGGCCAGTAATAATGATAATCCCGGAATAAAAATAATTTAAGAAAGCAAAAAACAGCAGAGCCTCTTGGATGAGTCAGAGAGAAGACTGGGCCTGTGGCATCTCTGAAAGGTAACCTGGCACTTCTCTCAAAAACTACAGTTTGTTGGGGCACCTGGGTGCCTCAGTCAGTTAAGCAGCCGAATTTGGCCCAAGTCATGGTCTCACAGTTCCTGAGTTTGAGCCCTACATCCGGCTCTGGGCTGCCAGTGCAGAGCCTGCTTCAGACCCTCTGTCTCCCTCTCTCTCAAAAATAAACATTAAATTAAAAAAAAAACAAAAAACCCCTGCAGTTTGTTAAGGTGTACCAATTGTTTTAAAAGTGGGGGTGGGGGGTGGGGGGTACACACTCTGGGGTGAGAGAGGAGCAGAGTTAGCACTTTGACTCTCTCCTTCAGCCGGGTAGCTAGTCCAGAGGGCTACCTGGCATGGTGGCTCATGGTGTACTAAGCATGTGGTATCAGGTTTCTTCCCACCTCCAGGAGCTTTCATGCTTTCTCACCTCATTATACCAAGGAGCTCAATGCCCTTCCCATCTATGCTATCACCAGGGAGTTCTGAATCCTCTACCTCACCCTGCAGCAATTCTGGAGATGTAGGAGTCTTCCCTCAAATTCTTTTCAGCTATAGGCAAAGAACACACATAAGACGCTCTGGCCACCCCCAAAGCCTACCACATCTACCCCTAGAGCTAGACACTGTATGAACTAAGTCCTCTAATAGGGAACCCCAAGGAAGGGTGCCTCACCTAGCTTTGTGGGGCTCAGAGGGAGCAGCTATCACACACAAAAGAGTGGCCAGGGTACCTTCTTCTTTCTTTGCCTCCAGTTAGTCTTACCTTGCTTCTGGCTGTATGCAAAGTAAAGTCACTGGGCCAGGGCAGGCTAACAAATGACTTTCTGGCAAAGGCCCAGGGACCCATAGACATCAGCCTGAAGGCTAAGGAGGCTTCAAACAAAAGTAGGAACTATGACACCTCAGCAGCTCCAAATTCATTCAGCAAACAAGAAAATAGTGAGAGCCTTCTATGATTCAGGCAGTGTGACAGAAACTGGGGCTGCAGAAAATGAAAAGGCATGTTTCTGGTCCCAGGGGAGCTGTATTTGTCAATGCCACCTCCAGAGGTAGATAGGGTGTAAATCTGAGGTTCGGATTCCTAAGTGACTTTCCTGTCTAGAGCCGCAGGGGTGGCAAGTGACAGATCCTAGACAAGACCCCACATCTGGTCCCGGCAAACCCAGAGTGCTTTCCTATAGGCTACCCTGCTTTCCATCTCTGCCTGCCAGTGCACTTACAAGGTCTGTCTTCAAAAGAAACATGTGAAGTCCATGGGACAGGTCTCAGTAATGCCAACTGCAGCCTCAAATTGTTTGGGGACAAGGCTGACTTTAAATTCTCCCCCTTTTATGGAAAGGGGCTCATAGAAGTCCGTCAGCTCCAGGTCAGTCAGCTAGTAAGTGGGAGAGCTTGCAAAGCAAAGATTTATTGAGCGTCTCCTCTGTACCAGGGGCTTGTCACATATTATCTCTGCCAGGTCAGTATACTTACTCCTGTTTTATAGGAAGCCCCAGCTAGCTCAGGGGAAGAAATGATGTCCTTCCAAAGCCTGACTGAATCTATGTTTTCCTTGGCTCTGGTGGGGAATAATCACCCAATTGTCTAAAATTGGTTATTCGCAAGTGTGGGCCAAGGAGCTTAATTCAGTCAGAGAACCAGTAGTACCCAGTATAAAGGGAGAAAGAGTGGGAGTATGCCACAAACTGCACTGTAAAAGAAATGACTGCTGGGATCCTGAAAGCCTCAGGCAGGAGGCTCCACAGGGAGGCACAAAGGCTTGGGTGACCTGCCTTAGCCCAGCAAGGAAGCAATTAATGACCCAGGCTCACTCTTCCCCTGACCTGGAGGTTTAGTGTGTCTCCCGCCCCTTTGCACCCCCCAACATACCACATGGGTACTGCAAAGAGTTAATCTTCATTTGATTAGGTAAATGCTGAGCAAGGGTGGGATTTCCTGTGGCTGTGAAATGAATGGCAGGGCTGAGAGAGAAGCAGGGAGAGGAGCTTCTGGAAGGTGGTGAGAAAAAGAGAATATTCCTCATTCCATTTACATAGATTCTTTGAGCTTTGAGCAGTATCCAGATGGGACACAAGCTGGGAACCTTTTGCTGTGTAAGTCAGCAACCTAAGCTAGCCCCACCCCAACAGAGTTTCCACACAGTGAGTGGAAAAGCTGCAGTTTTAGTTTCCAGAATGCCTCTAAAGTGGATTGAGTTTCTGGGTCCTAGAATACTCCAGTTGTTTAGGGAGCTCAGGGATACAGAGCCCAAAAGTAAGGGTAACAGCTGCCATTTCCTGAGTGCCTAAATTGTGCCAGGCACTTTGGTGGCTGTTTTCATACATTGTCTCTAATGTTTGCAACAGTCCAACAAGATATGTTGGCCCCCCAGGCCAAGATTACAGAGGAGGAAACTCAGGGTCAGATATCAGAAGAAAGTTGCTAGGGTCACCTGGTTGGTCAGTGACAGCCTTGGACATGAACTCAGGGCTGGACAAGTCTAAAGCTCACACTATTACAGTAAAACAACAGAATGCATCAACAGGACACCTGGGCCTCCACCTAGCCTTGGGGAAGTCCTCTGTCTTCAAAGTCCACCACAACCCAGGGTAAAAGTGAGAAGGAGCATGCTGAGGCGGGTGAGGAGGCATGGGAAAATAAGATTAATAAACCATTTCGGGATTAGCTGTGGGTGTTCCTTTATTCTGAATTATTGTGGCCCCAATTGCTAGGCATCTTTCAGGGGTTGCTGTGTGTAGAATGAGTATTGCCTTTACAAGACAAATGTGTCTTCTCCATCATGACGCATTGCTCAGAAACTTCACCACCCTGAATGCTCCATCAATCCTCAAATCCCAGGCCCTGGCTATCACACAGTGAACCAACCAAACGTCAATCTTTCTGGGCCTGAAACATTGCTGGATGATGCTGTTTTCTGTCCAGAAGGTACAATGGGCCACCAGAACCCTACCTTGAGCAGAGTAGAGTGCCTGGGATAAGACACAGGCAGCAAGCAGTTGGCTATCTGGCCATGCAAGAAGACAGGCTGATGGGGGGGGAGGGGGTCCTCCTTGGGCCCAGTGTTGTGGCCATGGCCTCAGCAGTCAGGTGCACAGCAGACCATGGCCATGGTGAAAGACAGATACAGATTCTGCCTGGGCTCACATTCACCCTTGTGATGCGGGTAGGGGCCAGGATCCCTCTGTCTCCTTCCTTTGGCAGAAGCAAAGAATTCCAGTGCTCTAAAGGAAATGATTTTGAAGCAGTGGTGGTGGTAGAGGAGGGTGATTGGTATGAAGATGTACTGAGACCTGTATACAGGTTATTCCAGGGCTTGTGAGCCATGAAAAAGTTAAACATCAAAGAGCTAATGGAATTTCTTTGAAAATCTGAGTGAGGACACTTGCACAAAGGAAGGTCTCGGCTCAGCCAACGCTATATAGAAGAATAGGTCTGGAGCAATCCAGCGCTTGCAAAATAGATTTGGGGAGGGGAAGTGGACTCTGGGTTTGTACCGCTCACCACTCAACAGACATAAATCTCACCCAGGGTGGTTTGGAGTGGGAAGGTAGAGCCCATAAACGGTGAAAATCAGGCCCAATTCTTGACTGGTCAACTTCTGCCTCAGTTCCCTGCAACAAATGACACCCTTGCAAATGTTATCTCAAAATGTGCAACGTATGAGAAAGTGCCCGAAATCCCCTCTGTAACTGTGACCAAGGAGGCCCCTAGATTCATTCTCTACCTGTAAAGTCTTGAAAATAACCGGGCCTATGTTATTTTGGATGTTGTGACTATCTAACAAGTCATCCATTTACTCATTCGACACACATTTACAAAGGTCTATTTGTGTCAGTCCTCTGGAATACATATATGAAAAAATCACAAGCTCTTCTGCACAAAAACAGAAAATAAAAAGGTAAACCTTTTAAATAACAAATTAGGCAGTACTTTAGAAGGTGACAAGTACTTTGGTCAGCAGGGGTGGGGAGGGGGCAGTGGTAAGCTCACACAGAACAGGGTTCGGGCAGATTGGAGATGCCAGGAAAGAAAGGAAGCATTAAATTCTACTAAAGGGTAAGCAGGGTAGAAATAAATGAAGAAGGTGAGGGGGGTTTCCTTGCTGATATATAAAGGAAATATTGTTCAGGCAGAAGAACCAGTTAGTGCAAAGTCTCCAAGGCCCAGGAGTGTCTAAGCACATTCGAGGAAGGGTGGACAGGCCAGTGTGGCTGCTGTGGAGTGAGCAAAAAGGACAAGAGTTGGAGATGAGGTCAGAGATATTAACAGAATCCCACATTATGTGGGGGCTAGTAGGCCATTTTAAGGAACTTGGCTCTTGTGTGCAGTAGAATGTGGGGGGGGGGGCAGAGGAGGGAGGTAGTGAGGGACTGAACAGAGGAGTGGCACAATCTGACTTACCTTTTGGAAGGATAACTTTGAACTGCTTACTATGTTGACAATAGAGTGAAAGCAGGCAAGGGTGGGAGCAGGGACACCAGGTAAGAAGCTATCACTATAAGTCAGGCTAGAAATGATGGTGGTTTGGATCATCTACCAGTAGTAGTAGATATGGTGAGAACTAATCAGTTTCTGGATACATTTGAGGTCGACGTAACAGAATTCCTGATGGTTTGGATGTAGAGTGACAGGGAGGAGTCAAGACTGACTCCAGGGTTTCATGTGTGTGTGTGGGGGGGGAGGGGGTTTGTCTATGTTTTGTGTGTGTGTGTGTGTGTGTGTGTGTGTGTGTTGTTGTGGTGGTGGTGGTGGTGGTGGTGGTGGTGGTGGTTTTTTTGTTTCTTTGTTTTGTTTTTTTGCCCGAGCAACTAGTAGAATGGAATGGCTGCCAACTGATATGAGTAATGACTGTAGTTAGTGAAGTTGGAATGAGTTTTATAGATTGGGGGGGGGGGGGGACGGGGAATAAGGAATTCAGTTCTGGACATATTGAATTAATGTCTCTTTGGCACTCAGTGTGAGTTGAGTAGGCAGTTGTAGAGAAGTCAGGAATTTGGCTGAATGGTCGTGCCTAAGATGTATAGATGGCATTTAAAAGCCATGAGACTATATGAGATCAGCTAGAGAGTGAGTGTACATAGGGAAGAGCAGAAGATCATGGACAGAGACCCGCAGCATAAACAGATCAGAGGGATGAGGAGATGCCAACTGAGAAGACTGAGAAGTTTCATCAGTGCTGTAGACCAAGAATGTAGTGTCCCAGGAGACATGTGAAGCAAAGTGTATCAAGGGAGAGCCAGTGGTCAACTATGCTCAAAGTGCCGACACCAGGTGAGATAAGAGGAGGAGTTAACCGTTGGATTTAGCAATGCAGAGGCCTCTGGTGACCTTGATGAGAGCAGCTTCATTAGAGGATTGGGTGACAAGGTCTGCTTTGGACAGATTTAAGAGAGAATGGGAAGGGAGGAGTCCGTAAGTATAGAGAAGGCTTAAAAGGAGTTTTGCTGCAAAGGGGAGCAAAGAAATTGAGCAGCATCTGCTGGGGGAAGAGAGAGTCAGGAAAAGACTACTTCAGATGGAAGAAATAGCATGGTGCTGAAGGGGAGTACTCAGCAGGGAGGAGTGAAATTCCCCATTTTATAAGTTAGAGATGTGCTGCACAAGCTGTTCCGGTGGGTTGGCCAAGGGTACTTGTTGGCCAAGCAAGCAATTGGAGGAGTAAGGTTTTGAATCCAAACAGTCTGACTCCCGAGGCAGCCTTATAACCATAGGCACAGACCTGCTGGCAAGTCAGCGTGGAAGTACTCTTCCTTCCTCTTACATTGTTATGGAGCCTCCCCACTGAACCACAGCTGCTTGAAATGACCACATGAGAGCCACGTTTGTTTAATGCAAAGAAAATGAAGTAACAGAAAGCAGAAAAATGGCAAAGACACACAAAATACAATTGCCTCAGTTTCCTATATGACACAGCTGGTGCTCTATTCAGTGTTGGAGCTTTATTCTAAGTCTGAGGCTGAGTAGCACAGCCCCTGTGATCTTGGCTTGCTTAAAATAGACCCCTCTTCTGACGACTGGCCCAGCTCCAAGTGGGGCAGACATCCCAGAACCACAGAACTGACCTCTCCTTGACCTTTAGAACATCCTTACTACCTGAAGATCTGTTGTCCAACCAAGCCAGGACAGCAGCTCCCTGGGGACGTTAACAACTCTGATCAAACTAAAGGCCACTGTGCCATTCAGAACACTATCCTTCAGGCTGCTGGACACACACACAGACACACAGACACACAGACACGATTTGTTTTGTTCTCGTTGGGCTTCCTTCAGTTGGTTTCATTCTCGAGTCTTCCTACTCCCTACCAAACTTGTCTAGCAAACAACCCCATCTGATATGACCCCAAGGAATGAGCTTCACAGTGAGGTGAAACCCCATCTGCAGAATAAGCCTGAGGCCAGATAAAGCTTTCAGAGGATTGGGTCTCAGGTCATAGGGTCTAAGCCTATCCCAGAAAAAGAATAATCATATGGCTAATCTAAGCCAGCAAGAATGAATTCAGACTCTATGAGAAAAGAAGAACAGAGAAAGAAGAAAGAGACCAGAGGCCCAGATTTGAAGGTCAGATTATTTTATAGATGAGCTCCTTCGAGGCAGACACACACTCCAATAGCCCTGACCCAGAAATGGCAATCAAGGCCTTTAGGCACCCACGTCTCTGTAAATGAACATTCAAGTATTGTTTTACTCTGTTTTCCCTTCAAACTGTGCTTTAGGTAACATGCTTGAAACTGTATCCCTCTTTTCAGAGACAAGCCCCTCCAAGATGCTCCCCATCCCTGCTGCAGGGATTGCAATAAAGGCTGTCATTAAGCTGGTCCTCAGGCATCACTGGTCCACGTAGAAGGTGGAGAGCAGCCACCAGGATTATGTAATCAGAATTTCCGAAGTCCTAGTAAGATAAACAAGTGCTGGGCACCAATGGAGCAAGAGTTGGTCCCAAACCCAAGGTTTCTATGTGGTAGCTTGGGGACCTAGTCGAAATCAACAATAGCCGAATTATGGAAAGAGCCTAAATGTCCATCAACTGATGAATAAAGAAGATGTGGTTTATATATACAATGCAATACTACTTGGCACTGAGAAAGAATGAAATCACGCCATTTGCAGCAACGTGCATGGAACTGGAAGGTATTATGCTGACTGAAATAAGTCAGTCAGAGAAGGACAGATATCATATGTTTTCACTCTTATGTGTATCTTCAGAAACTTAACAGACGACCATGGGGGAAGGGAAGGGGAAAAAACAGTTACAAACGGGGAAGGAGGGAGGCAAACCATAAGAGACTCTTAAATACAGAGAACAAACTGAGGGTGGATTGGGGTGGGGTGGGGGAGAGGGGAAAATGGGTGATGGGCATTGAGGAGGGCACTTGTTGGGATGAGCAATGGGTGTTTTATGTAAGCAATGAACCCCGGGAATCTACCCCAAAAACCAAGAGCATACTTTACACAGTGTATGTTAGCAAATTTGACAATAAATTATATTTAAAAATTAAAAAAGAAATTATCTAAGTTGTATCAGCCTCCGTGTATGCCACTGAAAACATGAATAATGTCTCTTGCTTTATAGACATGCTGTAGAAAATAAATTACCTGATCTTCACAAAGCCCCTAGACTACTGCTTCTCAAACCGTCTGTGGTGAAGGATGAGTATTTGTTTTTTCCCCAAGTCAGTCACTCATGGATCAATACATTTGTTTAATGCAAAGAAAATGAAGTAACAGAAAGCAGAAAAATGGCAAAGACACACAAAATACAAGCCCCGATTTTTGTTAACATCGTAGAGGCTCTCACCACGTGCTGTAAGAACTTTCTATACATGTACTCTTAAATTATGTACTTACCACAGATTGGTAACGCACTTTTCCAAAGCATCAAGCGTCCAAAGACTGCACTTTCATCCCTTCTGCTCTGGCACACACAGTTCCTGGCCCATCAGAGACATCCAATCAGTGGTTGCTATTACAAAATATGGTCCTTATCATGAAGGAGATTGAATAACAAGAAGTTGCAAATAAAAAGAAGAAGAAATACCAAGTGATTTGATTGCTGATGGAGCATCAAGAGAGTTGTGTGCCCAAGAAGGAGTATGGGGGTTCAAAAACAAGATATATCACAGTGGTCAAGACTTCCACTGGGTCTTGACGGTCAAGGAAGGCTGGAACTTACTTTGTAGCTTTTTGTATTTTATGATTATAGGAAAGCTTCATGCTCATTGCACACATTTCTGCAAGCCCTGAAAGTAGAAAGAGTTTGAGAAATATTTAGTCTTAATCCCACCATCCAGAAGTTACCTGTGCTAATTTTTGTGGGTACACTTTCAGTGTATAGTGAGGAAAGTGTTACTGATGATAATAATAATGAATATGATAAAAACTATAATCACAACTATTATATAATATAAGGTTATATTATATATATAAGATATTTATATATCTTTATGCTATACATTTAATATTTAATGCTACACACATATATTTATAAACATTTATACCAGTTTTCTGTACATCAGTAGAAACAAGTACCATGACTCAGAGCCCCCGCTATTATCACTGTTGATCCCATCAGCACTCTTGGCCAAGATTCCCACAGGTTTTGTGCCTGGGAGTCCCAGAAGGGTGACACAAGTTGCTATCAAGACCTATCTATTCACTACAGTTCCAACAAGCAATCTTGAAGTCCCCTGAGAGAACTTCAGTATAGCCTCCAGGTAAGATGATGACCCTCAATATGTCAATATTGATCCCAAGCAGTTCACACAGCTGCCAGGGCCCAGGTGCCAGAGTCAAGCTGCATTCTGTGTGGAGGTACATGATGTGGTCCTGTCCCCAACCTTGTATCAAATGTGAACTCTGAAGCATCTCTGCCAAACCCACACTGCCCCTCTCAGAATACCAATCCCCCTCACCTCCTACCCTCCAATCAAGGTTATCTTCAAACAAGTCCCCAATCTCCAACACAATGCACCTAGCAGTTGGAAACTCTAAAACACTGATCTGGACAATTCAAAGTGTGTACATGCATGCACCCACCCATGCACGTACTCTCATACATACACAATTAATGCATTGCTGAAGAGAAACTGCCTAGCTGGGTAATGAACAGATATGACAGCTCCCCCTCTCTTTGTGCACCCGGGGCAGTTCAGAGAAGCTGGCTGCCTCTGAACTCTGGTCTCCCCACCCTTCTTGTGTAGGAATCCCCTTGCTCCTTGGGTCATACAGGACAAAATTAGTATTTGCCTCGAGGAATTGTACTAAGAGGCAAAAGGAAAGCCCAAACAATAGCAAATAATACCCTACAAACATATAGCAGGATAGAACTGCTCTTTGCCCCAAGGCTGATCATCAAACTCAGTCCACATACCACCTTAGCCTGTCATCAGCCATCATCTGTGTCATCTCAGCCACACAAGACCCGGGACTTGGCTCGGTACTAGTCCATGCAAATGTGACCCTCAGGCCAATAGTAAGTGGAAAGTGGTGCCACAGCCCAGCCTGCCAGGGGGTCTCCTTTCCCTGAGAACCTGTTTCCTTTTCTGCTGTCTGGAGGGCCCACCTTCCCCGCAATGTTCCTCTGCCTCTTGGCTGCAGCACATCTTCCTGTTGTTTACTGCCCATGTCTGATCTTTCATCTGGGCTGCCCCTCTCACCCCCATCCCTAAGACAGCTCACAGAAGCCAAGATACCATGGGCTGTTCTGCCACCCTCAAGTTTGTTCCTGACATGGTTGCTCTGTGCCCCCAGTTCTTGAAATTTGTCTGACTACACTTGTTTTTTATAGGCTTCTCTGACCCTCCTGACCTCTCTGTTGTCCCTTCCCGTACTCATAGCCTCAGCTCTCATTCTCAGCTCATTGACCAAGGAGTTCTGACAGACATGTCCTAGGCCCCAAAAGTGATAAAGTAAGCCTCCCTTTCTTCCAGAAGGTGAAAACTCCACCTTGCCTCCCAAGTCATACAGAAATACAACCACCTCTTCCTAAAGATGCACTCGTATACTCCCATACCCACAGACAGCTGCCTCACACATGTTCAGACTCTCCTAGATGGGACACCATCCCTATCTTCACTTCTGAGTGTGTGCTTATAGGCTTACATTCCCAGGCAGACAGACACACACCCAGGCGTACATGCACAATCAGGTGCCATATGTACACACTTGCCATAAGTACACCACATATACTTCCACACCCACTAACATATCTAAAAATTCATAGGCACCTTATAGTCACACATGCCACATGGAAGTACACAAGCATATGCATGTGTACCCATCAGGAGAGAAAAAATCTCAGAGCGGGGTATGACATCCAGAAATACACACAAATGCACACACACACACACACACACACACACACACACACCTAGAAACTAACACACATTACAAAAGCAGGTATACTCACTAACACAAACATACATGCACACATATATACACATGAAAAGGAGAAGCAAGTTATGTCTACCAAAACTACCAAAACTACCCAAATCTCAAGAAAGAAAGAAGGTTAAAGATGCATTTCTAAGCTTCTGGTTCTTCCCTCTTCCCAGGCCTAGAATATATAGATGTGAAGCCAAATGATCTAACAGTCTCTGTCTCTCTCTTTCTCTCTCTGTCTCTCTCTCACACACACAAGCATGCACAGAGACATGCAAGTGCGATCTCTCACACACACACACACACACACACAATGCTCTCTCACATATTCTCTCTTACACACATACACACAGACAAGCAAGTGGGCTCTCTCACACAGAAACGTGCACATACATGTATTCTCTCACATACTCTCTCTCTCTCTCTCTCTCTCTCTCTCTCTCTCACACACACACACACACACACACACACACACATACACACACCTTCCATAGAAATCGTAGGTGGGGGGGGGGAGTTGAGGGCAAGCAGCATGGTTCCAGGTTCTGAGCAATAGTTAACTGTGAGTAGGTGGCAATTACAGCCTTCCAGGAGGCCTGGGTCACAGAAGAACCCAGTTCCTGGTACCCAGCCTGGACAGCTCCAAAGGGCAGAGACATGCCAGCTTGCTTCTCTGCTCCTTCTGTTCACTGTTCCCTGCTTCCTCCCCCTGCTGTGAGGCCTCCCACCCGCCCTGGCATGACCCTCTTGGAATGCAGCTGTGAAGAGAAAACACATGTATCTGCTGTTCTTTCCAAACACTAGTCTCAAGAATCTTGCTAGAGAAAGAAGAAGATAGAGTGCACGTGTGCAGAGGGTGATGAAGGAGTGAGTACAAACAACCTACATGCCAGGTCAGGGAATAAGAGATCAGGATGCAAAGCTGCAGACAGGTATCTGGGAGGAAAAAGAGGAGTGAGAAGGGAATGGCAGTGGAATCCTACCCCGTGAGCCAGAGCTGCCAACGTAGCAAAGATTTCTTCAGAACTTCCAAGGGGTCTCTCAGCACCCCGTTCTTCCCTGCAACTCTGTAAAATCAGACTGATTCCCTGAGAAAACCTCAGTCCATGGCATGTCAGCCTTTGATATGAGGCTTGGGTCATGTAACTAACAAATACAAAGACTGAGAACTCCTGAAGAACGTCAACAGCAGAGGGCCTCAACATAGGGCCCTGGTCATTGAGCTCATGCTGCCTGAAGAAAAGAATGGCTCCTCCTTCCCGTCACCATGTGACTGATGCCCCCAAACCCTCCACCCTCAGTCAATAGACTCCCACAGGGCAGGTTACAAGAGCTCCAGCAGCCAGGAGTGGGGCTACCCAGGCCAGACCCTGAGGTCCAAGGACCAGGAAAATTGTGACACCCAATATTCTCCAGCCAGGTTTGTAATCATGACCCATATGCCTCTCCAGTCCTGGCAAGAAGTGTGTGGATCAGTGATGAGATTACATGAGAATAAAACCAGCAAATAGATTTTGTTTTTTTAAAAAAAGCCTCTGAATTATCAGTTGTGTTTTGTTTTGTTTTGTTTTGTTTTGTTGTTTTGTTTTGTTTTGTTTTGTTTAAAGAAAACTGTCAGAAGTGGGCATGCCAGAAGAGTGGAAGAAGCTGTGTACCTAGAGCAGGAATCCAGTTAGACCACTATGCTAGGGTTTTCCTCAAAGTATCTCACAGTCTATCTCCATCAGCATCTGTGTTCCCACATGTATACTGAAAACAGTTCCATGAGTGTAGTTGGCACCAGAGTGGATATAGGAAAGCAAAGGGGGAACTAGTGGGATGCACCATATCTAGCACTCCAAGAACCCATGGACTGCAGTAGCCTTCCTCTTCCACTGCACCCTACTGTGTCCTGCTTTGCTGTAGGGAGGAACCACCAGCCAAAAGTCATGTTTATGGCTTTTGGACACCAATGGTGGTAGCAAACCCAGGGTCTGTTGTGTCTCTCTCTTAAGGCAGAGAAGCCAAAAGTGCACTGGTTGCTGTGAGCTCCTTCCTCGTATCTGCCTCCCAGCCCCACTCCAGGTTTGGCAGACTTATCTCTTAATAAGGATATGAACAGGAAATTACTATCTTTCTCTGTCCCACATGATCAAGGGTGTGGACCTAGCTGTCAGTGAGGTCTCTGCACAGCTAAAGTAAGCCTTTGGTGTGTCAGACATTGTGATGTTTGGGAAGGGAAGATGTGGGCCATTTGTCCTTGGAATGGTGGAATCAACCAGCAGATTATCAGGCATGTACTAAGTCCTTGGCTATGGATGGGAGCCCCCAGGGCTGTGGAAACATCACTCATTGCACTGAGGCAAGTGCCTTTCATTCTTTGATAAGCATTCTCTCTTTTAGCGACACCCCCGCCCCCCACCCCCACCCCCACCCCCACACACTGCCCTGCATATCCTGGGGTATGATCATCCTTTTTCTCAGTCTTCATGGGTTGGGGCTGCTTGTACTACATTCAGCCTTGGAGAAATAATAGGATTTGGAATCAGAAGGTTTGACTTCCTCACTTTCACTGGGCTGTGTGACAGTGGACAAAGACTTTCATTTATTTGAGTCTCAGCATCCTCAACAGTAAAGTGGCTGTAACAATGATAATACCTATTTAACAAGATGGCTAGGAACATTAAATGAGGTACAGGGTGCACAACTGCTTTGTATAGTGCAAGGAGGGACTAAGCAGATACTATGATTCTTATGATTGCTAAACATAATAATAGATAGCAACATGTACTTATGAGGCTGGTCACATTCCCACCAAGGTGGAAAAAAGACATCTCTGTCCTGTCTGATTTCTCTGGAAATTGCAGCAGTGTCTATGGCCAGCGGTTTAGTGCAAAGGTCAATTTTCTCATTGTCATTTTACTAGAATGCAAAGCTCCATGGGATCAGGATTCTGTTTGTCTGTTTGCTCCATTTGCTGATACATCCCAGGTGTCTGGAATGGTACCTTGTGTGCATTAAACAGTCAAAAAAATATTAGGTGTATGACTGAAGGAATATTTTTGAGAATCTAGTGGAAAAGATGTCAATAATAGTGATGATAAACACTTTCAAGTTAGTGAGGCACTCCCACAAAGAAGTCAGCTGACAGCAGAATATTATTTCACTCATCTTTAAATGAAGGACATGGAATTATTTTAAAACATGGAGACCACTGAAGCTCATGGGGGCACGTGTAGTGAATCATTAAGTTAGAGGTAAATTGTGCAATAGCAAAGCCAGAAAAGTTGCTAGGATGCTCTGAAGATGGCACAGGATTCTCCTCCCATCCTGGGGCAGATTTCTGAATGAGGAAGGAATGTAATTCACAGTTACAGCTCTTGTAAATTGAGCACCTGTTACATTCTGGGCATGTATTTCTATTACCTATGTTATATCATTTCACCCTCACCACACTGTGTGATAGGGTTCATAGTCCTCCATTTTCCAGATGAGGTATCTGGGGTTCAGAGAGGTTAGGCAGCTTATACAGGGCCATGCAAGGTTTGTACTAAATGGCAGAGTGAAGATTTGAAACCAGGTCTCTCCAAGTCAAAATATGCACTTTGCTCTTAAATATTACATGGCACTGCCCTCCATTACCTGTAAGCGGTTTCAAAATGTGAATATGGGATATGCCAGCTTTTAGGCAAAGTCTGAAACCACTAGATGGATATAGATACCATAAATTGACAGGGAGGCACATTTACACAGACTGTCTGTTAACAGAATCTCAAAATGTAATACATTAAGCTCTGTTGTGCAAAGACAAAGCGACTTGCTTGTTGCCCATAACTAATCCTGCTTTTCCAGTACACACTCCAATGGGTACCAAAGGTGGACAGGTAGACCACTTACATTTCATGATTAAAGATTCTTCAGGGCTCTTCCAGCTTGGCTTCTCCATTTCAAGCAATTATTGAGTCAATTCTAACTTCTACTTACTTTTCCTTCTCCTCTATAAAATGATGCCACAGAGTGCGGCTAAAATGATATCATGGTGGCAGTACAGAGGCACCCTCAGTCTGAGTGCTATTCTTTGGATTCTGTTTATGTGGAAATGTAGCCTGAATACTGCTTCCTTACTGGACTTTTCTCTTGCCAGACTTATGGATCCCCTTGAGATTTGCTTGAAACTCAAAGTTGATGCCAATGTGGGTGCCCAGTGTGACACTCACTACAACAATGGTCTCTGGTCATTTTTCATTACACACTGTGTACTAGGTTGACTAGCGTGCCCCCAAGATTCATGTCTACCTCAGATTGTGACTTTATTCGGGAACAGGGTCTTTGCAGATGTAATTGGTTAAGATGAGGCCATACTGGATTAGGGTGGACCCTAAATCCAACATGACTGTTGTCTTCATAAAAAAAAAAAAAAATAGAGGATACAGAGACAGAGACTCACATGGAGGAGCACACCATTAAAAAAATGGAGGCAGAGACTGGAGTGATGCATCTAGAAGCCAAGGAAAAGTCAGGATTGCCGCCACCCTTCAGAGGCTAGGAAGAGACACGGAAGGATGCTTCCTTAGAGGCTTCAGAGGGGGCATGGCCCTGCTAACTAACACCTTGCTTCAGACTGGTACCTCTAGAATTGTGAGAGAATACATTTTCATTGCTCTCAACTACTCAGCTTGTGGTAGTTTGTTACAGCAGCCCTGAGAATCTAATACATGCACTGGTAACAAAAGATTTTGAGCACATATCTCCAATATATGCGTATTTATTAATTTATAGATTACATACTAGTGACACTGTATTAGTATGCAATGCTCATCATAAAACATACACTAAAATTAGATATTTAAAAGGATGTGATAAAAATAAATATGCTTAGAATTTCTAGCGTTTCCTTCCTGTACCTCAGTGCTCTTCTTACCCACCTCATCTGTGTACACACCTGACGTTGTAGACCGATGTGCTCCACAGCCCTTTCACCTCAGTTAGGGTAACCCTGATGCACTCGACAACATTCAGCTGCCTTCTGTACCCTTCCAGAAGGCTGGCAAAATAGGCTTAATCTCTTCTAAAGCAAATGGGAGCTGAGGAAGTTTTAGGGGTGTACATATGGGTCTGATGTCTCCATATCCACTCTGAGTGAAGTGTCTTCACAGACTGCAATAACTCTCTCTTGTCTTCCAACAATCATACTGGCTCCAATGTTGTTGGCACATGCTGCTTCTATATCCAGCTTTCTCATTGATCGAAGACCACCACTTATAGGATTTTTCAGAAGATGATATCAGGACACACATATCTAATTAATATTATTCATTCTCTCTCTCTCTCTCTCTCTCTCTCTCCCTTCCTCCCTACCTTCCTCTCTCCTTCACTCACCTCTCTTCCCTCACTTCTGAGAAAGAAACACTTTCTTTTACTTGTAAGAATCAGTGACTGAATTCTCCTATATCATGCCATCCTTCTTCTCAAGGGGACATACACCCTTTCTCCCACCCCAGGGCCATTATGACTATTGGAAGGTGAAAGATTCATTGCAAAAATAATGACAAATACTTACATTTATTATTTCAAACTAGTATTCCCATTATACAACTTTGCTTCTGGAACTTATTCAATCCTGTGAGGGAAAAAAAAGATGGTGAGACCATCATGTGCACTGGCCTCTGTCACCTGTCACTGGCCTCTGTCACCTCACTTAGATGAGAAGTGTCAAGGTGGGACTGCTCCTTTATTGACTATAAAACAAGAGGAAACGGCAAGTCACCCAGAGGTGAACATGACAGCTGATACACTAGTCTCCAATTTCTACCACTGTTCCTTGGAGAACCTAGTAAGATCTGAATGTAGTGGGTGCAAGGGGCTTTTATTTCCTGGGAATGTGCAGGGATATGCTTAATAATCTTCCCTTTGGGGTAGAGGAGAGCAAACTTTCCAAGGGATCCTGCCAAGATTTACCACTTCCAGTGCGCTAGTTGTAAGGATGGAAAGTAACTGACTGAGACAGTTCCCAGGCCTGATGTGTATGTTTGTGTGTCGAAAATTGACGGAGGGAGATGATCCCTAATTCTTATGAATGGAATGTGGAACATGTAACCATTCCACAATGACAATAAAAACCAGAGCACATGGTCTGACTAAGGGTCCTTTGTTTCTATTTACATCTCTATGTTTCCACTATGAAAGTTATACATATTATGCACATTAAAGCAACTTTTTAAATAGAGAAAAGAAGAAAGGAATGACCCCAAACATGCTCAGACATAACCCTCTGGCCCAAGAACCAGAAAAAAACATGACTGTCATTATGCCCCAGAGGGGCTTCTAATCCAGGAACCCTTTGTTTCTCCAGTCCTGGCAAGAAAGTCAGCAGATCATATTTTCTTCAACAAATAAATGGCATGGAAAAGATGAGGGGGAAATGCAAAACATTAAAAGACTATGCCACATATCAAACATATGCAATGTGTGGGACTTTTCAGATCCTAATTTGAGCAAACAAACTGCACAAATGCATAAATTATGTATAAATACAGGTCTGATGAGGCAATTGGGGAAATGGAAAAGTTATTATTGGGTAGTAGATGATGCTAAGGCAGTCTTGGTCATTTTCTTGGGTATGATATGTGCCATGGTTCTGTTACAATGGATCCTTATCTATTAAAGTGTATTTCTGGATGAAATGAGTTGATGTCCACATTTTGTTTCACAGTACTTCAGAGAAACAAAACAAAGCTTTTTTTTTTTTTTTAAGTATGATGAGGGATAGATCAAACAAGAATTGAAGAAAGTTAATGACTGTTGAAGTTGATGACTCTTGAACTTAATGGGTACACGGAGTGCATGGTACTAGTCTTTCTGTTTTTATGTGTTTGAAATATTCCATAATAAAAAGTTAAAAATAAAAAAAATGAAATGCTGGGATTACTGAGGGTAATATGCGTGTAGAGGGTGGGTTAGAGATGAGAGACAGAAAAAAATAAGAGATAGTCATGTTTATGGGAACAATAGCAAGTGAAATATGAAAAATGCCTGTGAAATATCAGTCACATATTTGTAGACTGTGTGCCAATTGCAGATCCTGGCAGATAGAAGCCACCCTTAAACAAATGGTGCTGGAAATAGCCCTGCAATTTTAAGCAATGTTTATTTACTCAAAGAAAGAAGTTTGAAAGGAGCGGATGTCTTCCTGATCTCTTAAACACATTTTATTTTAGAGAAATCACTTTTTTCTTATTCTTGTTGAAGGACATGTAAAGAAATTTTGTATGTAGTGATATGCACCTATGGTAAGAATGTTGAAGGTGGACAGGACGTCTGGGTGGCTCAGTCGGTTGAGCGTCTGACTTCAGCTCAGGTTATGATCTCGCGGCCCACGAGCTCAAGTCTCACGTCGGGCTCTGTGTTGACAGCTCAGAGCCTGGAGCCTGCTTTGGATTCTGTGTCTCCTTCTCTCTCTGTCCCTCCGCCACCCATTCCCTCCCCCAACCTCAAAAATAAATAAAACATTTAAAAAGTTTTAACAAAAAGAAAGTTGAGGGTGGTGTGCTTGAATTTTTCTTAGTTAAAAGAAACCAGGTGACAGGAATTATTAACTCTCTCTTATGTAAGGTTGGTAGAGAAAATAGTTGAGGTGCAGAGAAGTTTTTAGGGGTCAGAACCAAGGGCACTTCTCCTAAGCAAAGTCAGAGCCACCTGCAATGCAACAACGATATAGCAAGGGAATCTTGCACTCTTTAGGAAGTTCTGCCTAGGGGATCCACTGTCTCTGGGGATCCATTACCCTGGGACAGGGCATGGCAATCTTTCCATTGTTGTCCACCAAATACCACACTCTGTTCGTTGCTGTGCCAGTGGTAGAACAGGTGTTGACAAGTTGACAGGTTCCCCAATTTGTGTGCATGTGAGTGTGTATGTATGTGTGTGTGTGTGTGTGTAAATGTGATGGGTCCTCTTTGGAAAGAGGAGGTGAGAAGCTGTCCCATTCTACAGAAACTATATTTTAAAAACAAAAAATAGAGAAGTGTGCAGTGAACAAGGTGTGCTATTATTTTCTCATCTTTTATTAAACATACAACATAGACACATGACAACAATTTGTGGAAACAAAAAAAAAAAAAAAAGAGGAAAGAAAGTCAATGTTATCTCATCGCCATAAAGCTCCACTGTTTGTTCTGCAATATATTTGCTCCCCTCTTATGGTCTGTGCATATGCATGTTTTTGATGACTAAGATCATACCATAAATAAGATTTTATGTCCTGATTTTTTTACTTGACTTTGATTTATGAACGTAGGCATATGAATCCTCATAAAGGTACAAAAATTGAATTGTACTTGCCCAGGCACTAATCAGACTGCGGTTTTCAAGATGACAAAATTAGATGTAATCAGACCTGTCCCTGAAAATCCAGAGAATTTGATCTACATAGGTCTGATTGTCTCTGATGGTAGATGGGAGGAGCCCCAAGTCTTAATCACTGGCACACTGTGAGACGGGGGCTAGCAGGAGAGGAAAAGAGGATGGTCTAGGGTCACCACTTAACACTGGAGTCACTTGTCCTTTTCACCACCCAACTCATACAGAGTGGGCCAACCCTGCTCCTGGGCACTCAAGATCATTAAAAATGGAGCTGCAATAGGATAAATCCTAATGAAGAATCAGGGAATCAACTGAAAGCCGAAGAGGCTCTATCTTGATTTCCAGAACCCCTGCCAGCTCTAAATGAGAGCCTGCATGGGAAAGAAACCTTGAGACCACATACATGCAAAGATGATATTCAAAATAATTTAAAAACAGTTACAGTCATTTAAATGAAAAAAAAAAAAAAAGACGGGGCGCCTGGGTGGCGCAGTCGGTTAGGCGTCCGACTTCAGCCAGGTCACGATCTCGCGGTCCGTGAGTTCGAGCCCCGCGTCAGGTTCTGGGCTGATGGCTCGGAGCCTGGAGCCTGTTTCTGATTCTGTGTCTCCCTCTCTCTCTGCCCCTCCCCCGTTCATGCTCTGTCTCTCTCTGTCCCAAAAATAAATAAACGTTGAAAAAAAAATTTAAATGAAAAAAAAAACTACTGGTGATAAAACTAACACACAATAGAGCTTGTGGCTTGACACCCCACTTTATTAAAGGGTATAGACATTGCTTGATATGATTTCTAAACTCTTTTGCAGCTCTGTCACTATAGGGAGCCCATCAAGGTCCACATGTCCTTCCTATTTTCATTATTTCAGTGTCTAGTTTTCCAGAATGTTAATTCTCTCTGCTGGTTATTTGAAGTAAGGTGTAAACATAAAGTTTATTGGGAAAAGACTTTTGAATATTTACTGTAATGTCTCTGTGGACCAGACAGAGATCATTGAACATGATGACTTACCACCAAAGTAAAACATTTGGGAGATTATATGACAGGTTGGCTAAAATCCCAGACTTTCTCCTTAGCTTTACACTGGTAACATCCTTTCAAATTCCAATACGTTTTCATCTGTGTAGTTTCTCATTAACTCCATTCTCTCAAGCACAGACAATAAAGTTTGGTAAATTATTTCAGATGGTGTTCCTTCCAAATTTCATATTTTAAGTAAAATTTTACAAAGCTTTTCCGGTTGAAACAGTGGAAGGGTAGGGGCACCTGGTTGACTCAGTCAGTAGAGCATACAAATCTTGATTTCAGGGTCGTGAGTTCAAGCCCCATGGTGGTTGTAAAGCTTACTTAAAAAGAACAAAAAGAAAGAGCCTGCTGAGAAACAGTGGAAGGGTGACCAACTGACTGGTTGGCTCAGGGGTATCCCAATTTTAGTGCTAAAAATCCTGTGCCCTGGGAAACCTCTCCAGGACATAAAAAGTCCTGGTTTTCACACATGAATGCAGAAGGTTGGGGGGAAAGTACAGAACTCTTATGGTGGCCCCCACAACTGGGGATGAAAGCAACAGTGCTTTTAGTGTCAAATGGACACCACATGGATTACAGCTTTCCCTAGTTGCTGTGGCTGTTTTGCCCCCTGACTGTTGATATTGACAACCATACTTTGGGGTTCACAGTAGTGATCATGAATTTTGCATCACCTTGTGTGATGTGAGTTGAGTGCAACTTAAGCGTGTTATCATCCTGAGCTTTGAGTCCCTAGCCTGGCACTCAGGAGACACTTAGGAAATTGCTACTGAACAAATTTTCAGGCATTTGTCCCACTGATAGATACACAGATGTGTGAAATGATGTTGTACAAGTGTATTCTTTGCAGCATGACTGCATGACAAAAAGAAGTAATAACCAAAATATGGACACAAAGGAATTGGTTAAAATTATCCAAGTCAGAGATTTTTGCAATCATTGGAATATAAATCATCTCATGATGTTCTTATTTTAAAAACTCTAATTTTCATATTGCATTTAAAATTGCAATGTTGGGGCACTTGGGTGGCTCAGGTGGTTAAACATCCAACTCTTGATTTTGGTTTAGGTCATGATTTCATGGTTCATGGGTCAAGCCCCGCATTGGTGTCTGCACTGACAGCATAGAACTTGCTTGGGATTCTCTCTCCTCCCTCTCTCTGCTCCTCCCTGACTTGCACTCACTCTCTTTCAAAGTAAATAAATAAAAACTTAAATAAAATGTGTTGTTAAATATTGTATATATTTATTATGAAGGATATGATTGATATACATATTGAAATTATTATGGTCAATCTTATTAATACATTATTTCCTCAAACAGCTACCATTTTTGTATGTGATGTGAATACCTCAATTTTACCTTCTTAGCAATAGTTTAGTATTCTATACGGTATTATTAACTATATTTTTCATGTAAAGTAAGTCATAAGACATACATCCTATACAAACTGAAAGTTTTTGATTGATTTTGTTCTGATGTGGAATGCTTTCTACGATGTACTATTTAAGAAACCCTGGGAAGTACAATATTTATATTATTGATGACATTTTTGTTAAACACGAACTAGATAGTACCCATTTAGGTTTGTATTTGGACAGAATATTTCTGGAAGCATATACATGAATCTAGGAATAGTGGTTGTCTCTGGCAGGATGAAGGTTAAGTCTGAGGTCAGGAGAAGGAGGGAAACATTTCATTATATACAGTTTTGTACTTTTTAATTTTCTTTCATATGCATGTATCTGTTCAAAATATCAGTTTAAAAATTAAAATAAATCACTCCTTCCTAAAATTATATAATTTATGTATTTAATATTAGATACATACATTGTTTCATGTTTTACAGATTATTATACTGTTCAAAGATGATATAGACTACTTTATTTTTTTCACAATACTATGAGATGGGCCAGGTGGTAGTTCATTTTTATATCTCTTTTATTATCCAAGAGATAAAAGTTGGGTAATAATCCAAAACTGGTAGGCTCTTGATTCTGTATGTGTTTTTTTTTTTTATAATCTAAGAATCTTAGCATTTTAGATATCAAAATGTTGTACCTATTTACAAATTCAAAAAGAATTAAGAGTGACACCTGGGTGGCTCAGTGGGTTAAGCATCCAACTTCGGCTCAGGTCATGATCTCATGGTTTATGAGTTCAAGCCTGGCATTGGGCTCTGTGCTGACAGCTCAGAGCCTGGAGCCTGCTTCAGATTCTGTGTCTCCCTCTTTCTCTGTCCTTTCCCCACTTGTCCTCTGTTTCTTTCTCTCTCTCAAATATAAAAAATAAACATTAAAAAAAAGAATGAAGAACTGAAAAGAAAAATGTATCAATATAAAAGCCAATGTATTCAATACTAGTACCAATTATATAATTAAGGTTAGTGGGAAAGTAGTAACTTGTAAAGCACTGAGTACTTGATAAAGAATGGAAAGTACAACTGCACCGGCTACCAGGAGACAGGTCAAACCTGTAGTCAATAAGTGCCTTTGATTTTCTCAGATATCACTACAATTGGATGCCAATTTAGCAGGCATAAGCCCCTCCTTCAGAATCTTTTCATAGTGAGACCTGAGGAGACTCTCCGTTAGAGCTCCAGCATCCTTGTCCCTCCCCTACTGGGACATGCAGTCTGTTGGCTTCTTCAGTGAACAAGGTTTCCTTACTCCCTCACACAGATACTCAGTAATTTACTAAACTGAGCCACATGCTCCAATTATATTCTACCATCCAAAGAGCATATACCATATGATTTCACTCATATGTGGAATTTAAGAAACAAAACAAACAGGTATAGGGGAAAAAAGGCAAACCAAGAAACAAACTTTTTAAAGTTTTATTTATTTATTTTGAGAGAGCAGAGCACAAGCAGGGGAGGGGCAGAGAGAGAGGGAGGGGGGGCAAAGGATCCAAAGTGGGTTCTGTTCTGACAGCAGAGAGCCTGACACAGGGCTCAAACTCAATAACCGTGAGATCATGACCTGAGCTGAAGTCGGACACTTAACCGACTGAGCCACCCAGGTGCCCCCAGACTCTTAATTATAGAGAACAAACTGATGGTTATTAGAGGGGAGGTATGTAGGTGATGGGTTAGATAGGTGATGAGGATTATGACTGAACTTGTGATGAGCACTGTGAGTTGTATGTAAGTGCCAAATCACTAAATTGTACACCTGAAAACTAATAGTACATTGTATGTTAAATAAATTGAATTTAAATAAAAACTTCATAAGAACAAAGTAAAACAAAGAGCTGAAGCAAATAAATAAGAAGAAAGAACATAGCTCTGTGTCAAAATTTCTGGAGGCTCCAGGGCTAGCAGTCCCTTCTTACCTGTGTGATCTGAAGTCAATGTGAAATGACCCCTCCATTTTCCCACCTTTAAGGTATGGATAGCAATATCTATCTCACATCACAAGTGATAAGATACATTTTAATGGGTACAGAGAGAAGAGCACATAATATGCACTTAATATGTTTTTTTGTAATAGCGTTTTATGAAAGGAGAGAAGGTTAGCACTCCCCTTGACAAGGATGAAAGAGGCCCTCAGGCCTGACAACATGCATACAATTAAGGCACTGCCACCTATTATTTCGTGGCATCTCACCAACGTTTTTGGATTACATTAATTTTGTAGTATATTTTATTAACCCAATATATCTACAGTATTATTTCAACATGTAACCAATGTAAAAAAAAATAAATAAATGGTTTGTAATAAATTTGTCCACTAAGCAAACAAGGTAGTTAGGGCATTATGAAGCAAGAACAGTCAGAATATGGAATGCATAGAGGTCTACGCATATACAGGGAAAAGGCCTATGCCTTTATTTTCACTTACCTTTAACTTAATTTGAGCATGTCTTTCAATTACTAACCTAGGCAAGGAACCACAATAATGTCACCAATAAAGACTTTCATCACATTACATTTGTTTCACATTTCTTAAAGTATCATTTATGCTTATCACTTTGAAATTATGATAGTTATGTGCTCACTTCGGCAGCACATATACTAAAATTGAAATTATGATAGTTATGTCTATCACTAGATACTCTTATTTAATGTATTAATAAATAAGCATATATGTTATCAAATTACAATCTTTTTTTTAAAATTCAAAACCATATTTCAATATAATAAATTTCAGTTATAATTCTATTCATTTAATTTTATGCATTTATAAAAATATTATTCTCTTAAGGGAGCTACAGGCTACATCTAGCTGCCAAAGGGACCCAAGGTGTAAAACATTTGAGAATGTCTGTGCTAGGAAGTGTTTTGAAGTGAGAACCCATGGGGAAGGAAAGGGATTGAGCTGACATACTGAATGTTTTCATATATGTTATCTCACAGACAGGGACAATAAAGAGGCTTCCATGGTTGAAGCACTGGAGTCATGGAGGGCAGAAAGTGAAGAAGAGGTTGGACATCACAAAAAACAACAGGTGTTAGTGAGGATATGAAGAAAGGGAAACCTTCTTACATTGTTGGTGGGAACACAAACTGGTGCAGTCACTCTGGAGAGCAGTATGGAGTTTCCTCAAAAAGTTAAAAATGGAACTACCCTATGATCCAACAATTGCACTACTAGGTATTTACCCAAAAGATACAAAAACACAGATGTGAAGGGGTATATGCACCCCAATGGTTATAGCAGTATTATCAACAATAGCCAAGCTATGGAAAGATCCCAAATGTCTATCAATAGATGAATGGATAAAAAAGATGTGGTATGTAATACACATACACACACAATGGAATATTACTCAACCGTCAAAAAGAATGAAGTCTTGCCATTTGCAACGACATGGATTGAGCTACAGTGGATTATGGTAAGCGAAATAAATTAGTCAGAGAAAGACAAATACCACATGATTTCACTCATATGTGGAATTTAAGAAACAAAACAGATGAACATATAGAGGGGGAGACAGAGGGAAACAAACCATAAGACACTCTTAAAGACAGAGAACTGAGGGTTGATGGAGGGAGGTGGGTGCAGGATGGGATAGATGAGGGATGGGTACTAAGGAGGGCACTTGTTATGATGAGCAGTGGGTATTGCATGTAATTGATGAATCACTGAATTCTACTCCTGAAACCAATACTGCACTGTATGTTAACTAACTAGAATTTAAATAAAAATTTGAGGGGCACCTAGGTGGTTCAGTCAGTTAAGCATCCAACTCTTGATTTCAGCCCAGGTCATGATCTCACAGTTCAAGTTCAAGCTCCACATCTGGCTCCACACTGACACTGCAGAGCCTGCTTGGGATTTTCTCTCTTTCTCTGTCTCTCTCTCTCTTCCCCCCTTCTCTTTCTCTCTAAAATAAAATAAATAAACCTAAAAATATTTTTTTAAAAATTGAAAAAAAACCATAATAATAACAAAAAACATAATAACAAGAAAAAAGATGAGGCTGGACATATTTATGGGTAGGGAGAGTTGGAGTAAGTTAGAAATTTTCGTTTTTAAAAAACCAAGTGGCTACAGGGAGTCACCATGGGTCTGTGGGCAGGAGAATGCACACAGCAGTGTTGTTTGTAGCTGTTGCTTTGGAAGGCTGGAGGTGGACCAGCTAGGAGCTGAGGCACAGGGAAGAAAGGGAGCAGAAGAAGGGATACAAAGGAAAAGGGGGCAAATGGCTGGCAGACAATGTGGGTCCCAAAAGACCTGAACCCAATCCACAGCACTCTTCCTGCAAACCTAGTTAGGAGCAGGCAATGGCTACAAGTCTGCCTTTTGGGATGCTGGCCTCAAAGAAGTGAGGTGATTGAAAAGAGGCCCAGATTGGGAGAAATATTCTTTCTTTCTTTTTGAAAGGCTTGTTTTAAAAGTCCTGGGGCACCAGGAGTACAGAAGCAGGCTTTTTGCAGATATCTCTCTTTTCTATTCTACTCACCCCCAGATACTACAGCATCTTCTGTGGTCAGAAAAAAAACAAAAACAAAAAAACAACAACAACAAAAAAAAAACAAGAGATGCCAATACCCCTGGGAAACCAGCCACATTGGAAAAGTTTCCTGTGACTAAGGTCTTGACCTATGGGTTTTTATACAATAACCCACAACAGTTGTTTTCAAAGTCCAGTCCCCATACCAACAGCATCAACATTCTGCATCAGCATTAGCTAGTCAATTGTCAAAAACAAACTACTGGGCCTCATCCTAGTTACACAGCTAGAAAATGAGTCAGCATTTCCATCTAGGTCTGCTATCCCAGAAATAAGCCAAGTCTTTTGTTAGCCATGGATGAGCAAATGCCCTTACCTAGGGGGAAAAAATTCCTTCATAAATTAGTCTATAGTTCTAAAGAGCTTTTCTTCCAGGTACTTCTACATGATTGAGATTTGAATATGCTTTCCAGTTCCACTTCAACAGGACACCTTTCTTTGTAGGTGGTCTCTTCATGACAAAGGGGTGAGGGGCTAGGGCAGGGTCCAAACTGAGGGACCTCTTTAGAGAAGATCCTCTTTAAAGAGGCTGGGTCCAGAAGGGCTCTGTCTATAAAGTGCTGCTGTATTCTGAGGGACACCCTCCAGATCTGGGGGGGGGGGGGGGGGGGGTCAGAGAAGACCTCCTGGAGGAGGGAACATTTGAACTAGGTGTAAAACAGGGGGTAATCTGGAGGGACACTGGATCCTTGGAGATGGGTCCAGAACAAAGTCAACTCTGGGGATGGAACTGGGGTAGGACCTCTGGGGTTACTTCATGGAAACCTGATGAGCTACCCTCTCTTCCCGTTTTAACTAACCCTCAAGGATTTATTGTCAAGAAGTGGATCAAAATCACAAGGTTTGGTATGGATGGAATAGGCAAGTATGGGGGGGGGGGGCAATGACTGGCTGTTCTTCGGGTAAGGGTGGCACTGCTGGGACTTCCAGGGAGGTAAGCTCCCTCCTTACCTCACTCTAGATTTCTGTCAAAGGAGGAATGCACAAGAGAAAGGGTAATTCAGATGGAGGAAAAGAAGTGAGGGAGATAGAAAGGACTTCCCTATAAGCCACCAGAGGTTTTCACCTTTCTCTGTGTCACTCAACCACTCACCAGCAGGAGGGCATGTCATTGCCTCTGATACTGCTTCCCCTCAAAGTCCTCCTGAGTACCCACTGGTGACTCCATTTCTGCTTCTCTCACCTACTGCTTCCTTGTATGTATGCTCTTCCACCCTCTGGTGCAATCTGTCTAAATCCCAAGTCAAAATCTTTAACATTTATACAAGGCCAATTTCCATGATGTTGGAAAACCCTGATACCCTTGCTTAAAAGTCCTTTGTAAACTCCATAGGAAGACAAACTAATCTGCCAAAAGGTACCTCAGTTTGAACAGGTCATCCCATCTCCTGAGGCTCCTCTAATGCAGCTTAGCTGCATCCAGAGAAACGGAAAAGACTAGCCAGAAAACAGTAAGCCTCCCTTCTCTGGTGTGAAGTCATGGCAGTTAAAGTCTTTCTGTGAACCGGAAGCCTCATTAGGATTTCTGCTAAGTTGCCATGAATTTATGGTAAGAACTGCTAAAAGGTCAAATCAACCCTTTTCTTACTCGGGGAAACTGAATTGTAGAAGTGATATATAGCTAATAATGGTGGGAAAGTATAAGAGCATTGATCTCTTGTCTCCCAGGCAAATGTTCCTACAAACATATTCATCTGAAGACTAACTCTTATTTGAACCTCTCAACCTATAGTCACTTTGGGCTACATGACAGTTATGGTGGTTCTTTTCTCCAAGATCATGGTGATCTGTGCTCACTCTGGAAATTCATACAGATTGCTGAATCTCTTTGATGTCCTAAAATCACTGACATTCTTTTGGGAAGGCACCTACAAGATACCAATCCTGAGCCTGAGAGAACTGAATCCTTATCCTGAGGTTGAGAAAGGAGGTGCATGACTGTCCCAGAAAGATTAAATGTAGCATTAAACATCTTCAATGATAAGCAGGAATATTCTATGGATAGGGCAGGAAGGGCAACAAGCCCCAGAGATAGCAGCTTTCACAGAGGTTGTGGCCTTGGATGCTGTATCTATTAAAGGGAAGACAAAATCTGGAGGACACAAATCGTTTTATTCAGTATTTCTCACAGCACAATTTAGCACAGTAATACAGTTATGGGATCTGTTCATGTACACTTGTTAAGTGTGTGTTCATTTACATGAACTGGTTAGGAGGGATAATTCAGTGAACTGAGCAATAACTTTGAGAGAATTTGGAAAGACAGTGTTCTCCTTTTCTGTATTCTAAGTACCAGGCATTGTGCTATAGGCAGATTTTAAGATGTGGACTGAGAAACAGGTGTGAAAGAAACAGGTGACTTAAGGAACTTTTACTTTATATATACTATGATTTAGTGTTCATAACAGGTTAGGATTATTATTCCCATTTTTGTTTAACAGATGACATAACTAAGGCTCAGGGAAATCAGGTGTTTTATCTGAGCTCACAAAGCTAGCAAGTGCTTGGGATCTCCTATCTAGGGCCTGAAGCCCTTATGATTCCTCTCACCAGACTCCAGAATAATACTCCTCTCTCCATTGAATTCCCAGAGATCAATTTTTGATGGTTCCCTGAGGGATTCACGCCAGAGAGTTGCCCTTCCTGCAACCCCAACCGCCACCCCAATGAATCTTTTTTTATCTGCGGAGTCCGGGCCTGGAGCCAGGTGAGACGAGAACCTCCATTTCAGGGGCTTTCTCTAGAATCCGTCGCTGTGGTTACCTCCAGTATAATCTGTTTCAGGAAGAGGTCTGACCAAACCGGACAGCGGTGCCATTCATCACTGCAGGAGGGCAGAATCCGGGGCTGGGGGCCACATGTCGAGAGGGGAGGGGCCGGGGGCGGCCCCCTTGTGACCAGCCCTGAGGAGAGGTCAGGAGAGAACGTTGGCTGAAGAGCGCCTGTACAGCAGCAGCTGCTGACGTTCTGTATCACGCGCCTGTGGCCCAAGGTAACCCAGACCTATAAGCAAACAGCGGAGCCGGGGGCGTTGCGGGGACAAAGGCGGGAAGGGGCAGAGATCTTGGGGGTCGAACACTGAAGACAGGGGCGATGAACGCGTGGAGGGCGTGAGAGAGTCCGAATTCTCGGAGGAATAGGGAATGAAGGTGCTGAATCAAGAAACGAGGTGTGAGAAGGAACACAAGCGCGATAAGAGCGTGAGAGGGCGCAAGAGTTTGGCTGACCAAAAGACAGTGCCCTTGGAGGTAGCGGCAAGGGTGGAACATAACCAGCCCCAGCAGCATAGGTAAGGTGGGAGGAGCTCCATTCCAGGGAGGAGGAGGACACTTTCTTTCCCTGAGCCCATTTTCCATAGGTGGTCCCCTTTTAGCAATTTTTAAGGTAAATTTTGACCCCAGTGTGTTTTTAGAATAAAAGGAAAGAACGTCAGAGGAAGCTATGCCAAAGTGAGGCTGCGCAAAGCGCAGGAAAGTCAGTTAGAGGGTGGCGCCTTTTTTCAAAGAAGATTCCATTTCCACCCTAAAGCTCAGGCCGTACCACACCCCACCTCCACGTTTTCCTCCCTCAGTCCTTCTCCCTTTCCCCCACCCCAGCCCCCCACTCCCAGCACGATCGGATCGCTTTTAAACCAGGTAACTGCTTCTGTCTCCTCAGCAGCTCCGGGAGCCCCTGAGTAGAGGGGGTGGAGCCCGCATTGGTCTCTGGCTGAGCTCATGGTGGGAGGGGTCCTGAGGGCGCTAATGGCGCGCCGCCGCCATGATGCTGGCCAGATCATTCACAGAAATCCCTGTCTCATTCCATCTACAGTCGCAGCTCCATTCCAGACCTTTCTTCTCAGGCCGGGCGGTGAGCTGATGGCCCAAGTTCGGGAAACTTCCTTGTCTTCCAGCTCTTTGGTCCGCTAGAGCTCGGGCGGTGGGGGAGGAGCCTCGCCCGAGGAGGCGGCTGAAAAGGCGGGGAAAATGGAGAAGGAGGCGGTGGGGGAGGCAAAGATGTGTTCAGGCCAGGGAGCTGAGGAGGTGAAGCTGGAGCCTTTACAAGAGCGTAAGCCTACTTCGGAGGAGAACTTGACGTGGAGTGACAGCGGCGGCGATAAGGAGGTGCTCCCTTCAACCCCACCTCGCTGTCACAGCAGCTCTTCGCCCCTTTGCCCGCGCCGCAAGCCCCGCCCTCGGCCCCAGCCCCGGGTCCGGGCCCGAGCCCTGCCCGGGCCCTCGGCCCCACCCCAGCCTCCAGCCCATCCTCCCCCTCAGCTTCTGACCCGGCCCCAGTCCTGGCGCAGATCGCGGCGTAGATCCCGGCCTGGGTCTAGGCCCCAGAAGCTGCAAAGCTGTTCTGACCTAGGTGGCTCTGCGGATCGAGGTGGCCTAGGGGACTGGTTGCTGGAGGTGGAGTTTGATCAGGGTCCTACAGGCTGCTCTCATGTGGAGAGCTTTAAAGTGGCTAAGAACTGGAGGAAGAACCTGCGGTTGATCTACCAGCGTTTCGTTTGGAGTGGGACCCCAGAAACTAGGAAACGTAAGGCAAAGTCGTGCTTCTGTCATGTATGTAGTACCCATATGAACAGACTCCACTCCTGTCTCTCCTGTGTCTTTTTTGGCTGCTTTACTGAGAAACATATTCACAAACATGCAGAAACAAAACAGCATAATTTAGCTGTAGACCTCTATCATGGGGTTATATATTGCTTTATGTGTAAGGATTATGTATATGACAAAGACATAGAACAGATTGCCAAAGAAACAAAAGAGAAAATTCTGAAATTACTAACTTCCATCTCAACAGATGTTTCTCAACAACAGTGTATGACATCAGGTGTTGAAGAGAAACATTCAACCTGTGAGTCAAAGGAACAGGAGCCAAAATTGGTGAAACCCAAGAAAAAGAGGAGGAAAAAGTCAGTCTGTACTGTAGGCCTGAGAGGGCTAATCAATCTTGGGAACACGTGCTTTATGAATTGCATTGTCCAAGCACTTACCCATATTCCTTTATTGAAAGATTTCTTTCTCTCTGACAAGCATAAATGTGTAATGACAAGCCCCAGCTTGTGTCTTGTCTGTGAAATGTCTTCTCTTTTTCATGCAATGTACTCTGGGAGCCGAACTCCTCACATTCCTTATAAGTTATTGCATCTAATATGGATTCATGCAGAACACTTAGCAGGATATAGGCAGCAGGATGCCCATGAGTTCCTTATCGCAATATTAGATGTGCTGCATAGACACAGCAAAGATGATAGTGTTGGGCAGGAGGCCAATAACCCCAACTGCTGTAACTGCATCATAGACCAAATCTTTACAGGTGGCTTGCAGTCAGATGTCACATGTCAAGCTTGCCATAGTGTCTCTACCACAATAGACCCATGCTGGGACATCAGTTTGGACTTGCCTGGCTCTTGTGCCACATTCAGTTCCCAGAGTCCAGAGGGAGCTGACAGCACAGTGAGTAGGGATGACCACATACCAGGTATTCCCTCACTCACAGATTGCCTACAGTGGTTTACAAGGCCAGAGTACCTAGGAAGCAGTGCCAAAATCAAATGCAGTAGTTGCCAAAGCTATCAGGAATCTACCAAACAACTCACGATGAAGAAATTACCTATCGTGGCCTGTTTTCATCTCAAGCGATTTGAACATGTAGGTAAACAGAGGCGAAAGATTAATACTTTTATCTCCTTTCCCTTGGAGCTGGATATGACTCCATTTTTGGCCTCCACTAAGGACAGCAGAATGAAGGAAGACCAGCCACCAACAGATTGTACACCCAATGAGAATAAGTATTCCTTGTTTGCAGTGATTAATCACCATGGAACTTTGGAAAGTGGACACTATACCAGCTTTATCCGGCAACAAAAGGACCAATGGTTTAGCTGTGATGATGCCATCATCACCAAGGCTACCATTGAGGACTTACTCTACAGTGAAGGGTATTTACTGTTCTATCACAAACAGGGTCTAGAGAAAGAATAGTCTTACAAGACACTTACCAGAAAAAAAAAAGGAAATGAATATACAAGGATCCTGAAATGACACATAAACCTACCTGGAATGGACAATGACAATACCCATACAGCAACAAGCACCTCTTGAAGTTTCGCAAAAACCTACCTGGCATTGACAATGACAAATAGCACCTATATGACAAGTAGAACCTTGATATAAAGAACCTATCTTACCATGGTTTATGGGTCTGTAAGATGAAAAAAAAAATACTAACTAGTGACCATTCAGCCTTAAGAAATGGGAGGGGGGGAAGAGGTTGAAAATGGTCACATAAAGCATACTTAAATGAACAGATTGTTTTAGATGGGGAGAGTGGGAATGGAGATGTTCTGCCACTGCTGTATGTCATTTGTTTCTACAAAAATACCATGTGAGATCAGGGAGTATTTGTACATCAACAAAAAGTTTCACAATTGGTATTCTAGCTGTGGCTGATTAGTCAAATGGTTTGAAAAAAAGAATATTGAAAAAAAATTTTTAAAGCCTTACAAGAAAATATTTAAAATGAAGAAAACTCTTTTTTAATTTTAAAAGAAAATGTTTCTAAATGTTGAAAATTTTAAGTTAAATATTTTAAAAGAAATGTTTTAAAATTTAAGTTTTTTTAATTTAAAATTTCAAAATTATTTAAGGCTTAAAAATACATTTTTCTTAGTTTAGAAAAGGTAAAATGAACAAAACAAGGACAAAGATAAAAAATGAAAGTTTACAAAAAAGTTAAAGTGAAATTTAAAGTTTTAGAAGTAAGAAAGGGGAATGGAGCTCTTAAAAGTTAAATAAAATGTTTATATTAAACATTTTAAATTAGACCATAAAATACACGTGTTGAAAAATGAGAAGTTAGCAAAATTCACAAAGAGCTTAAGAAATAAAATTTCCAAAAATATAGAATAGGATGAGAATTCAAATTTAAGTTTACAGAACTATTTTAAAGGAAGAAAATTTAGAACAAGACAAGAAGACAAAATTAACTTTTTTTAATTAAAAAAAAATTAGGGGTGGCTGTTGGTTAAGCATCTGACTCTTGATTTCAGCTCAGGTCAGGATTTCACAGTTCATGGGATTGAGCCCCAAGTCAGGCTCTGCACTGACAGTACAGAGCCTGCTTGGTATTCTCTCTCTCTCTCTCTCTCTGCCCCTTCCCCACTTGTTTTTTTTCTTTTCTCTCTCTCTCTCTCAAAATAAATAAATATACAGTAAAAATTTTGAAAAGGAAAAAAATAGAGAAAAAGGAATTTTAAGATATATAAATAACCTTAAGGAAGTCCAATTTGAGAGATTTAAATAAAAACTAAATAAAAAGGATTAAAATTTTTTAAATGTAAATAAAAATAAATTAAAAACATTTTAAATAGAAAAAAACAGTAAAATTAAAAAAAAAGTTTATTTTTAATTTAAATATTAAAATGCATACAGGTATGAAAAATAAATGGAGATAAGAAAAACAAAACAAAGGGTTTGTGAATATTTTTTGAATATTATGTTGACACATACATAGAATTTGAAAAAAAAAATAGTCTTAACCATCATTTTACATCCAATTGTGAGATTGCTGCAAGGCCTGAACTCTAGCCTGCCTTCCCCTTTCAGGTTCCACACCCCATCTGATTTTGAAAGAAGTAGAGCTGTTTCTTAGGAAGAATCAACTGCATCTGAAAAAGATGAATAGTAGGGACTCTCTCCTATTTAGAACTGCATTATTCATACAAATTCTTTGGTACTGAAAAGTGGTTCTTGACAATTTAGTGGCTTAGGGATATTAGATCACAATTTAAGCTCTGGCTTTGATGTTCAAGCCCTATGACCTGATTGAGGAAGTGACAGGGACCCATATCTGAGAACATACCATCTTCTGGTCTCCCTCTTCTCTCTCCATAGGGAAACAAGACCTTTAAATTTCTACAGTAGAGTACAGTAGAGCTTTGTACTTTATGGTCCTACTCATTCCTTATTCTCTCTTTTTTTTTCCTTTTTTGATTATTCATGCCTGGTTCCCTGAACCACTTATTTACCTACATTTCTGAGTGCCAGCCTGTAGGGCTCCTCTGACTGTTTATCTGGTGGCTTCTATTCCTCCTTCGAGACTCAACTCACAGATGACTTCTCTGGAGCCTTTTCTAAATGTTCTACAAAGACATAGATTGGAAAATCGTTCCTCACCCCTCTATCCCTCTCACTGTGCCTCAAAGTACTTTGTCTGTACCTCAGTGATATTCTACTGTGATTCTACTGGAGCTTTGTGATTGTCTGCCCCTCTGTACTGAGCATTCTGCTAACGGGGCCAAGCCTTATTCATTTCTGTGTTAATAAATGTTTGTTGAATATGAGGATGAGTTCAGTTATTTGCTCTATTCACCCTCTCAGTAACGTGATCTCACCCATTTTATCCATCAAGCCCTCATTAAGTGCCCTGTGCTGTAATACAGTGTGATCAGGTTTGTATCTTTCCCAAAAACAGTGTATGAAATGCTACTTAGCTGCAGGGGATGGCTTACCAAAGTAGGTGCTCAGTGAGGAATAACCAGGTTATGTGGAAGGAGTACCAGGAACAATGCAAGAAAAGAGCACAAGTGTGAGAATTGGTCCTGAGAGAGTGGGTGGTGAGGGGGACCAGCAGCTGAAAGTGAGACTGGGTTTTATGGCATGTTTGTGGCAACGCTGTCCATCACCACAGTTTCCCTGAGCTTCCCACAGTGTCTCTCACCTTATGATTGGGTGCCACGCCTCTCCATGGCATACTGCATAAGTTTACCTTCCCAGGATACCATGTATCTCACCATTCCACAATGTTTTATATTACATGGCACACTATAACTGTGACAGAGGAGTGATGTCTGGTGGCTGTTTAGTGAGGAAGGTGTAGGTTGTCTGCTTAGCACTCTAGCCCTTCTTTCATTCTGTGTGGTTTCACTGGGGCTACTGATCACCTTGCTGTGCTCCTCTCACCCCTCCCCAGAGTGAACATGTCCCACAGCCTAGGCCAAATTAGAGTTCTCAATTCCTCCACTCCTCCACCCACACCCCTTCCACAAGAGCAATTTTGAGGATGGTTATAGGACCTAAACAGGCCCAATCAGAGCCCATTGCTAAATTGAATATGTATAGACACTGGGAGAAAGAAGCTCCCTCTCCATGCTGAAGTCTCTAGGATGACATTAATCTGAGAATTTTAGGGGTTGATATTCATACCATGAGGAGAAAAACAGAATTAGAGATGGGGAGAAAGAACCTAGAGAGCATCATTTGAACTTTGTGGATCCAGCTGTGCCTGAAGTCCCAAAGTTCCCAGCTCTCTGATCCAATAAAATCCTTTGTCTTGCTTAAGCTAGTTTGAGTTGAGATCTTGTCACTTGTTGCCAAGCGTTTTGAACACATCAGACACACTATATGGTTGGGGGGGATCCTGTTCCTAGGACCACAAAGGGAGAGAAGGAAGAGAATGATGACCTCAAATGAACTCTGTCATATAAGATTGAGAAACCAGAGTGGGTCCCTGCATGTCTTTAGCTCAGCTATTAACCTCTTCTAGGCTTCAAACTTTACTCACAGCAATGATGTGGCTATTCCCAACTAAAGAAAGAATAAGTCAATAATGTTTCATGGGTACCATGAATAGATAGGCCAGGCACTATGGTAACTGCTTTACCTCTAGTATTTCACTGAGTTTACAAAGCAATCCTGGAAGACAATCATTACTGAACATATTTCACAGACTGGGAAAGTGAGACTCAGAATGGAAAAGTGGTTTTCTTAAGTTCACTTTACTGTTTTAAGTAGTGAGGTCAATATTCAAACCCAGGTCCCCAAAGCTTGTACATAATCCATTACAATTCAGTACAGAAAATTCAAAGATTTTTGTTTGTTTTGCTTTTCCTGATGTTTCTATGGAAGACACAATAGACCAAAATGGCGCAGAAGGCAGACAGCTTTTGACAAATCTAGATGACAAACCTGGAGAGTAATCTATCAATTGATAATAACAAAATTGCCCATGCTACAGGTGAATATGTCTCTATGGCAATGGCTGATTAGGATAGTCACATAAGGCTAATTGACTTTCCTAAGGACACACAGGATGGAGGAGGCTAAAATCCTGCTCCATTACTAGATATATAGCTTCACCCAATGTCATATGCTTGACTGAGTTCCGAGACCTGGCTGTAAGATCTAATCTTTTTACCATATGTGAAACCATCATCTCTCTCTATTTACACCAGTTTTCCTTTCTAGCTTCAATGCTGTGACCAGTATGTTGTGTGCCACTTTAATCAGTCACCTTCCCCCTGGTCTTTCCAGAGTGCCCACAATAAATACCAGCCCCTTAGCCATAGATCCTTCCCACCTACCTGTGGTGAAGACTACCTGTGGTGGTCTTGCCTATTAGGATATGGTTCCTAAGTGGTACAATACTGATTTGTAATGTCCAATTCTGTTTCCACACTATTTTCAGTTCCTTATCTTGATTCCTTCCAAACACACAATTGTATCTACTCTGGGCCAGAGTTGGAACTACATGTCTGTAAATCCCTCAGGCCAATCACACTATATGGTAGATTCTTAATATGCTGGCTGAATGAATGAATGAATGAATAAACAAAATGAATTCCATCCTACACTTAGCTTTAGTAGTTGACTTTATATCCTATTTTTCTAAGGTTAAAATACTTATAAGAGTGGCTGATTTATCTATGCCACCTACTCCAATACACTTCTATTCCCATCTATTCTCCACACCTTCCCTCTAGTTTTAAAGGAAAAGGAATCCTGTTTTCTTTTGGATGCTGCACCACCATCCTCCTCTGACCCATTCCTGACTGCCAAGAGGCCTTACTCCCACACTATTCCCTCTATGCCAGCAACTGTCATGATTTTTCTAGACATACAGCAAATAGACATCCTAGATTTTCTACGATGGTTCTTCAAAAACTTCTCCTCATTATCCCTATAATACATAAGAAGTGTTCCTCAGTTGCCAGTGCTTCCTCCTGGGGTATATATTGTCACCAGAAGAAATTAAAAACATATTGTAAGGTTTTGATTTGAGGTTCTTGTTTAAAACAAAAGTTCATAAATTTCACATGATGCTGCTGTCCCTGATATTATTTCTTTTTCCTTTCACTTCCAAGCTATTCTACATGTGTTTATCTTACATCATTGCCACATACTCATCTCCTACATCACTTTTAGTTCCCCACATAGCTTCTGCCTATACCATTCTTAAAACTACTCTTGCTTAAGTACAAAGCAACTTATTTTTTCAGAGTTCTTTATTTTGCTATTTTATCCCATTTGTAAAAGAGATATATGATAATCGAAGACAGTGGGACAACAGACACGGAATATTTGATGTTAAAATTTTCCTTATGGGGCCCCTGGGTGGTTCAGTCAGTTAAGCATCTGACTTCAGCTCAGGTCATGATCTCAGTTTGTGAGCCCTGCATTGGGCTTTGCACTGACAGTGCAGCACCTGCTTAGGATTCTCTACCCCCTGCCCCTCCCCCACTTGCTCTCTCTCTCTCTCGCTCGCTCGCTCTCTCTCACACACAAAATAAATAAATAAACTAAAAAAAAAACCACTTTACTTGCAAATTCAGGTCATGATTTTGTCATGTTGGCTACCACTCAGGGTAAGTTCCCTTTTTCTTATACCAAGAGGGTATACCAAATCTGAAAAAGGGACTCAGGGTAGGGGTGGAGCAAGTGGAGCTGAGGAAGAGAAAATAAAATATGAGGAAACTGGATTGTGTTTTAAATGTACCAGAGGAGTTGGTGTTTTTAAGGACAGGTGTGAAGAATCATTTTTTTATGCCTTATTGAGAATCTAATCATGCCCTAATTGATCTGCTTTCAGAATGGTATACTTAAAAAGACATACACTTGTATTCTACTTGCAAGCTTATCATTTAAAGCCTTTTTTGGCCACACCTCTAATACAGAATTTAAACTTCCCTATAATTTCTACTTCTTTGTGATGCAGGAGATGTGATGAGGTAGGCCTAGGCAAGAGGAGAAGATAACTTTGAGACATCAGACATACTTAAACTGAAATCACATCCCAGATCTACCACTTACTAACTGGTGACACTGGGCCAGTAACAGAACCTTGTCCACAGCCCTCCCAGGGCTGTTGGGAGGGCTAAATATAATGTTGTTTACAAGGTATTTAGTATAAAGCAGGGCACACAGTTGGAAATGAAATAAAAGCCATTTTTTGCTCCACTTTACCATGTCCAAATATTCCCTTTGTCCCCCAGGTATTTTTAGAAAATGAGAACTGCTATCTCTCTGGAAGTCTATTTTCATGCAGATAACCAGGGCATCATCACCTAAGTAGACTTCTTTATATAAATCCTCATTGACCAGATCTCTCCTTACCTCACTGAGTTTTTCTTCTTCTGTGCTATAGGCACACCAGTGGGGTCTTTCTTATTGTCAGCTCTACTTGACAAAGAATATGAGAGTGCATATGTTTTTCCCAAAATCATGAAGTCATTAAGAGGGAGAACTGGGGCGCAGAGTACTGAGTCCAAGCCCTTAACCAGGAACTCATTTGATTCCTCTTTTTCTACTGGAACAAGAACCAGGTAATACTCTGAATCCATGAAGTTTATGGATTTATAGAATCTGAGAGTTGGGAGGATCCCTAGAGAGTCTTTAGCCTTCAGTTTTCTCACTGTTTTAAGGATACACTGGCTCAGAAATAGATGGAATGACTTGCTCAAGGTCATAAAGGGGATCAGTGGCAGAGCCAGGAGCAGAACTGAGGTCCTAGAGTACTCTTAGTCCATGCCAGACCTTCTGACTGCCAAGTTTCTCTGTAAATATTCTGTCTCCATTGCTATCATATCTCAGAGTCTACATTCTCCTAGGCTGGGTTAGGTCCCTAAAGACAACAATGCCCAGAGAGATCAGTAAATAGGTGACTCTTGCTGTTGCCAACAGAATTCTTTTCAAAGACAAAAAGTGTAACAAGAGCATTAGAAGCCTACCCATAATTCTGGTCTCAGGGAAGCATCATGCAGCAGAGAAATTGTGACTGGACCTGGAATGAGTAAAGCTATATGGTTGGCACTGGGTGAATGACCTGACATAAAGGGCAACATCCAGTCCTGGAGACGTTGATGGAATGTGGGGAAGTTGAGTAATTCTTGGTAGTTGTCTTCTTTGGGACATGATAAATCTGTTTTTGTTAACATGGGTCTCTGTTCTTTTTCCATAATGAGATACAGCTTTTTGGGAAGATGCTTGTCTTATAGGGCTCTTCTTATGCTAGTAACCTAGAGAAACCTTCCAGCTCATCCCTACATTGCAGACCCAGGCCTTCAAAGAATGACATTTAGCCCTCAAGCCTGGATCACCCTCACCATAGTAAAGAATTGCATCAGTTTCTTGATCAAGCAAGGAAATTTCTTTGTAGAAGAGGCACATTTTGCTGGAAAAAATGAGGAAAAATGCCTCTCAAATGCAGCCAATGTCTCACCTGTATGTTTACCTGCTTCCCTATCACCAAGGCTTCATGGTCCTCATAACATGGGGCATATTATAACTTCCTGGGAGTCTAAAGAGATGTTCTTATGCAAGTTACACATCATTTTTGACTCACTTTACCCAAGTAAGAAAATAGGTGGTTTGTTTGGATTGTCCCCCAAATTCCTTACAACCTTTAAAACTCGAGCTATTAGCAATTCTTACCCGTAAACTCATGACAACTTAGGAAGAATCCTAAGAAAAAATAAAATGTGGCATAGTGATTATATTTTTAAAATAAAAAAATTGTCTTATATTTTAAAGGCTGCATAAGATTTCTGCCCTTGATAATTTTAACCAGTTCCCTTATGATAAATATTGCAGTTATTTCCATTGTAATCAATGCTACAAAGAATACACTTGTACATTATTTCACACATCTATGTTTATCAGTAGAACGAATACCTGGAAATTTATTCAAAATCTCTGTTCCCTTTGTGTTTACTGGATGTTAAGCTGAGGATTGACTGAGACAAACCTTCTCCCTACCATCATGGATCTCACAGTTCAACAAGGGAGACAGATATGTCACCAGGCAAAGAGCCAGGAAAGGACAAGAATAGTATGGAGAAAGATAGGGTGTAGCAGGGAGAGACACTAACCACAAAATTTACAGTAATGCTACATAAATCACTTTACTTCTGGGGCGCCTGGGTGGCTCAGTCGGTTAAACGGCCAACTTCAGCACAGGTCATGATCTCGCGGTTTGTGAGTTCGAGCCCCACGTTGGCTCTGTGCTGACAGCTCAGAGCCTGGAGCCTGCTTCGGATTCTGTGTTTCCTCCTCTCTCTGCCTCTCCCGTGCTTGTGCTCTCTCTCTCTCTCTCTCTCTCTCTCAATAAAAAATAAATGTTAAAAAAATTAAAAAAAAATAAATCACTTTACTTCTGATGTGATATCAGGGACTTCTTCTCTGGGTCACCCTTATTCCTCTGTCCCTTGTGCCTGGCATAGTGTCTGACTTAACAGGAGGCTCAATTGAGCATTTTGGGAAGGAATAACCAGGCTTTCAGTTCTAGCACCGAGATTAGATTCTGGTCCCAACATCTCTCCTGACTTGCTGTGTGAATGTGGGCAAATCACACAAATGTGGGCCCCTTTCTGTGCCTTTCTTGCTTCATCAATTACATGGAAGGTGCCATAGGCATAAGAGAGTAGCTTAGTGGTTAACACCACAGGCTGTTGATTCAAACCTGGTTTTTATCCTGATTATCCAGCACTTGCTGTGCGACATTCAACAGGTTATTTAAACACACTCTGCCTTGAATTCTTCTTTTTTAAATGAGACTAACAACCATAGTAGTACCTAACTTTTAGAGTTGTGGAGAGAATTAAATAAATAATAAATATTAAGTGCTCAGGACAGAGCCTGCTACATAGTAAAGGCTAAACATATGTAAGCTCTGTCCTTTCAAAATGTAAACTTATTTTTATCTCAGGGTCTTTGCATATGTTACTCTACCTGGGGCAGTCTTCCCCCACATTTCGCCTTTTCTTCATTCATATTTCTGCTCAAATATCACCCAGAGAGACGTTCCCTAAGCAGCCATCTAAGGTAGCAAAATCCTTTCAATCTACTTTCCTTTTCCTGGATTTTTTTTGTATTCTTCCTTTATTATCCACTTCATAATATATATTTACGCCATGTCTTCTTCAATAAAATCAAAGTGGCCCAAGGGACAGGAGGTTTTCTTTTTGCTTACTGCCATATCCTTGGTGCCTAGAAGAAAGCCTCACATGGATTAAGCCTTCAAAATCATCTGTTGACTAAATGAAAAAGTACCTCAAAAAAGTGGTTGCTATTATCTTCTCCATTTTATAAGTGAGATGAAGTTATTTGCTCAATGTCACAAACTAATAGATAATGGAGCCATAAGACACAAGAGCCCACTCTCAAGTCACAATTTTTTTACACATAATGTAAATGTTAGATGTAAATAGTCCTCAAAAATTATAGCTAAAAGTTGAAATTGCTAAACACACACATTTCACAGACAGACAGTCATGTTTTGTTATGCTAGTGGATCAAATAAGTTAAATTTACAGTCATCAATCATTAACAAATTAAATAATCATGTATGAGATACAATCACGGATTTGAGATGATAGAAAACTCAAAAATAATTTATCTGAATGTTCAAAGAACAGATTGAAAAATACTCAGAAAATATCAGATTTTTGAAGAATATCTACTCTATAATAATAAATAATACTTTTTAGCCATGAAATATTAATGGAACTTCAAAAAGATGATGTGTATATCTTTGCAACTTAGACTCATAGTTTTTATTGTAAAGCTTATCTATGGAAATGAAAAGCCAACTTTAAAAAAGTCTTTAAAATAACAAAATAAATTTTTGGGTGACCAATCTTCTTAGAATGCTAATCTTGGAAACAACCATAGGAGACATGAAAGCACAATTTAATAAATAATGATACACATGTATGTTATTATATTAACACAAGGTATGAAAGATAGATTTTTACTTTCAATGGCATATTATTCTGTTTTTTTCCATTTCATAAATGCCATTTTTTAAACAAAACAACAATAAGACTAATTAACAATGGCAAGTAGTAGTAATTAATACCAGGACAAGTTACATAATATTGTATGTGTAAAAATACAATGATACCTTTACAATGCTTTTTTCCTCTGATATAGCAATTTAGCTCTTTTTTAAAACTTTATTGGATTTTTAAATTTTGTTGGCTACATTTATTTTTAACAGGCACACATGTTAGATTTTGTTAAAAGAGAACACAAATAAAGCTGGACTAATTATACAGATACTACCTAAATTTAGTGAAAACAATTAACTTGCTTCATTCTGTCCTACAATATGGTGGAGTATTTTATGCTTTCAGTTTTCTTTTCTACTGATTTTTTCCCTAAAATGCCTGCAGCTTTTAGGATACCCTTTTTTCCCTCTTTTATGTAGTGGTTAAGCAGCATACAAATTTAAAATTTACTTTGACTTGCAACTCTGCTCTTATCAAGTCCCTATTAAACTGATTCCTAGTGTCAATATAGTGTGATGACATCAATATCTTCTCAACAAAACCATCTAAACAAGGATTTTACTTACTATTAAGAGCAGATTTTTGATTTGTAGAAATTGGTTTCTGTATCCGATAATGTCCATCCATTTTCTATTTTAGGTTTGTTTTGTCTGTTAATCATCACATAAATAGTTCATCCTACAGGCTGCCCATGTCTAAAATGTCCAGAATTTCCAATCACTCCAAAGTGCATGCAATGTCTTTGTATGTAAAATTACTTTTTCTCAGGAAAGATGTTTTAAAGCTCAGAAGAAATTTGAAGTTTCTTGAATTGAAGTTGGATTCCATATAAAGTACAATTTTAGTAAAGAAGTCAAAAATTTTCTGTTAAACTTGGCTGCCCTTTGCTGTTGACCTTTTTCTTTTTTCTTGACTTCTTTTTTTCTTCTTGACTTCTTAAGCAGTCTTATTTCTAAAGAAGAATGAGTCACTTTTATAGCTACATGAGTTTTTGTTGTGAACTACACATAACATTGAACAAATCAGGTGCAATCAGTCAATATTTTTCTAAGCTCCTTATGACCTCTCCAAAAATTTTTGGAGAAACAGAATATAAATTTCTGCTTTATTGTAATCCTTTCTCCATTCTCATATTCAATCTATTTCCAAATATATGAAGTCATTCTTCTTGTTACACACTTTGAAAATATGATTTTATGGGCAGGTCGATATTTTAGCATCTTTCCTTTCGTTGGCATCAATGATAGTCATCTTATACAACTGCATCTCAAAAAAATCATATTACATGATATGATTTTGCATGACTTGAGAAAATTTAAAAAATGACCACAAATTTGATTATTTAAGCTTCAAAACTGCAGAAAAACAAACAACACTTTTTTTTATCGATGTTGTGGACAAATTGTGCAGGAGATTTAGCAAGTAAGGTCATTTTACTTTCATTGGTAAAAAGTTAATAGACTGAATAGAATTCACAAATTTTACATTTTCCCTGTCGTTGCAATATGCAGATATATAAGCAAAATCTAGTTTGTATTTGGACAAGATATCAACAATCATTGTATATGTGTCTGTGGTTTTAGTAAAATCTTCATAGAATTCGAGGAGATTATGTGAAACTCCATTGTTCAAATCAAATTAAACAAGAGCTAGGGGGACATTTTTTTGTAAGCTGTTGCTGTGAATTGAGACATTACTTGATATACTGTAGAAAGTATGATTGCTGGTATGATCTGATAGAATTAGCTCTCTGCTACAAGGACTCAACACATCTATGACTGAACTCCTCTTTTGTTCATCTGCCTTTTCATAACAACCTATGAATCTGGATATATAACTTTACTCAGCTTTATAGAGAGATCATGGAAAGGAAACAATAGTGTGTGTTGGTACAGACTAGTATGCCCAAGCTAGCTCGGCAGCCTCTGTTTACAGGTAGACATTGGTGTTTTGGGGGACAGTCTTTATATTGAAGAATAATTGACATAAAATATAGTATTAATTTCATGTACAATACCAAGATTATACACACACACACAAAGTATATATAATATCAGATGGTTTCATTGGTGACCACAATAAGTATAATAACAATCCATCACCATACAAAGTTGTTATACTATTATTGACTATATTTTGGAGAGTATTTTAATTGCTTTCACATCCCTTTGTCCACTATGTCTGACACAAAATTCCTTTCTCAATTTTGTGTAGTATGCTCTGTTTCAGGTCATTTGTCTCTCTAATCCAATTATGTATGTTCTTCAATCTGTCCATTAAAACAGAAGTCCTTATTTCAGGTCATGCTGGCATTGTAATTGTAATCATTCTCATTTTCATTATCTGAATTTGTGGACAATATTATCCCAGTATTCACAAAGGTGAAAGTTAAACGAGCACTGTATCAAACAAATAACAGCATTTGATGCACACACAAAAGTCAGATTAAGACTCATAATTTAAAAATGCAGTCTGACTGTGGACCCAGCAGTTGGCTGGGGGCAGACAACAGGTCTGACTGCGACCCCGCCCAACAATGCAAGTTACTCCAGACAGCACAGAGGAAGAGCCCTGCAGTTCCATGCCACACCAGGGACTATCCAAAATGACGAAACAGAAGAATTCTCAAAAGAAACTCCAGGAAGTAGTGACAGCTAATGAACTGATAAAAAACGATTTAAAAAATATAACAGAAAATGAATTTAAACTAATAGTCATAAAATTAATCCCTGGGATTGAAAAAAGTATAGAGGACAGCAGAGAATCTATTGCTACAGAGATCAAGGGACTAAGAAACAGTCAGGAGGGGCTAAACAATGGTATAAATTAGCTGCAAAATAAAGTGAGGCGACCACAGCTTGGATTGAAGAGGCAGAGGAGAGAATAGGTGAAGTAGAAGATAAAATTATGGAAAAAGAGGAAGCTGAGAAAAAGAGAGATAAAAAAATCCAGGAGAATGAGGGGAGAATTAGACAACTAAGTGACACAATTAAACATAACAACATACGCATAATCGGGATTCCAGAGGAGGAAGAGAGAGAGAAATGTGCTGAAGGTGTACTTAAAGAAATCATACCTGAGAACCTCCCTGATCTGGAGAAGGAAAAAGGCATTGACATCAAAGAGGCACAGAGAACTCCCTTCAGACATAACATGAATCGATCTGCATGACATAGCATAGTGAAACTGGCAAAATTCAAGGATAAACAGAAAATTCTGAAAGCAGCTAGGGATAAACAGGCTCTAACACATAAAGAAAGACTGATAAGACTAGTGATGGATTTACCTACTGAAACTTGGCAGGCTAGAAAGGAAAGGCAGGGAATCTTCAATGTGATGAACAGAAAAAAATATGCAGCTGAGAATCCTTTATTCAGCAAGTCTGTCATTTAGAATAGAAGGAGAGATAAAGATCTTCCCAAACAAACAAAAACTGGAGGAATTTACCACCACACCACTAAACCAGCCCTACAAGAGATCCTAAGGGGGATCCTGTGAGACAAAGTACCAGAGACATCACTGCAAGCATGAAACCTACAGACATCACAAGGACTCTAAACCCATATCTTTCAATAATAACACTGAATGTAAATGTACTAAATGCTCCAACCAAAAGACATAGGGTATCAGAATGGATAAAAAAAAAAAAAAAGACCCATCTATTTACTGTCTACAAGAGATTCATTTTAGACTGAGACACCTTCAGATTGAAAGTGAGGAGATGGAGAACTATCTATCATGCTACTGGAAGTCAAAAGAAAGCTGGAGTAGCCATACTTATATCAGACAAACGAGACTTTAAATTAAAGGCTGTAACAAGAGATGAAGAAGGGCATTATATAATAATTACAGGGTCTATCCATCAGGAAGAGCTAACAATTATAAATGTCTATGTGCCAAATATGGGAGCCCCCAAATATATAAAACAATTACTCACAAACATAAGCAACCTTATTGATAAGAATGTGGTCATTGCAGGGGACTTGAATACTCCACTTACAACTATGGATAGGTCATCTAGACACAGGATCAAAAAAGAAACAAGGGCCCTGAAAGATACATTGGAACAGATGGACTTGACAGATCTATTTAGAACTCTGCATCCCAAAGCAACAGAACATACTTTCTTCTCGAGTTCACATGGAACATTCTCCAAGATAGATCACATACTGGGTCACAAAACAGCTCTTCATAAGTATACAAGAATTGAAATCATACCATGCATACTTTCAGACCACAATGCTATGAAGCTTGAAATCAACCACAGGAAAAAGTCTGGAAAACCTCCAAAAGCATGGAGGTTAAAGAACATCCTCCTAAAGAATGAATGGGTCAACCAGGCAATTCGAGAAGAAATTAAAATATATATGGAAAAAAATGAAAACGAACATACAACAATCCAAATGCTTTGGGATGCAGTGAATGCAGTCCTGAGAGGAAAATACATTGCATTCCAGTCTTATCTTAAGAAATAAGAAAAATCCCAAATACAAAATCTAACAGCACACCTAAAGGAAATAGAAGCAGAACAGCAAAGACATCCCAAGCCCAGCAGAAGAAGAGAAATAATAAAGATCAGAGCAGAAATAAACAATATAGAATCTAAAAAAACTGTAGAGAAGATCAATGAAACCAAGAGTTGGTTTTTTGAAAAAATAAACAAAGTTGATAAACCTCCAGCCAGACTTCTCAAAAGGAAAAGAGAGATGACCTACATACATAAAATCATGAATGAAAATGGAATTATTACAAGCAATCCCTCAGAAATACAAGCAATTATCAGAAAATATTATGAAAAATTATATGCCAACAAACTGGACAACCTGGAAGAAATGGACAAATTCCTGAGCATCCACACACTCACCAAACTCAAACAAGAAGACATAGAAAGCTTGAACAGACCCGTAACCAGTGAAGAAATTGAATCAGTTATCAAAAATCTCCCAACAAGTAAGAGTCCAGGACCAGATGGCTTCCCAGGGGAGTTATACCAGACATTTAAAGCAGAAATAATACCTATCCTTCTCAAGCTATTTCAAAAAATAGAAAGGGAAGGAAAACTTCCAGACTCATTCTATGAAGCCAGTATTACTTTGATTCCTAAACCACACAGAGACCCAGTAAAAAAAGAGAACTACAGGCCAATATCCCTGATGAATATGGATGCAAAAATTCTCAATAAGATAATAGCAAATCGAATTCAACCGCTTATAAAAAGAATTATTCACCATGATCAAGTGGGATTCATTCCTGGGATGCAGGGCTAGTTCAACATTCGCAAATCAATCAATGCAATACATCACAATAATAAAAGAAAAGATAAGACCATATGATCCTGTCAATTGATTCAGAAAAAGCATTTGACCAAATCCAGCATCCTTTCTTAATAAAAACCCTTGAGAAAGTCGGGATAGAAGGAACATACTTAAACATCATAAAAGCCATTTATGAAAGCCCACACTAATATCATCAACAATGGGGAAAAAAACTGAGAGCTTTCTCCCTGAGATCAGGAACACGAGAGCCATGTCCACTCTCACCGCTGTTGTTTATCATACTGTTGGAAGTTCTAGCATCAGCAATCAGACAACAAAAGGAAATCAAAGGCACCAAAATTGGCAAAGATGTAGTCAAGCTTTCACTTTTTGCAGATGACATGATATTATACATGGAAATTATGATAGACTCCACCAAAAATCTGCTAGAACTCATACATGAATTCTGCAAAGTTGCAGGATACAAAATCAAGGCACAGAAATCACTTGCATTCTTATACAATAATAATGTAGCAACAGAAAGACAAATAAAGAAACTGATCCCATTCACAATTGCACCAAGAAGCATAAAATAACTAGGAATAAACCTAACCAAAGACGTAAAACAGTCTGTGTGCTGAAAATTCCAGAAAGCTTATGAAGGAAATTGAAGAAGACACAAAGAAATGGGAAAACATTCCATGCTCATGGATTGGAAGAATACATATTGTTAAAATATCAATACTACCCAAAGCTATCTACACATTCAATGCAATCGCAATCAAAATTGCACCAGCATTCTTCTCGAAACTAGAACAAGCAACCCTAAAATTCATATGGAACCACAAAAGGCCCCGAATAGCCAAAGGAATTTTGAAGAAGAAGACCAAAGCGGGAGACATCACAATCCCAGAATTTAGCCTCTACTACAAAGCTGTACTCATCAAGACAGCGTGGTATTGGGACAAAAACAGACACATAGACCAATGGAATAGAATAGAAACCCCAGAACTAGACCCACAAACGTATGGCCAACTAATTTTTGACAAAGCAGGAAAGAAGATCCAATGGGAAAAAGACAGTCTCTTTAACAAATGGTGCTGGGAGAACTTGACAGCAACATGCAGAAGGTTGAAACAAGACCACTTTCTTACACCATTCACAAAAACAAACTCAAAATGGATAAAGGACCTGAATGTGAGACAGGAAACCACCAAAACCCTAGAGGAGAAAGCAGGAAAAATCCCTCTGACCACAGCGGCAGCAATTTCTTGCTTGACACATCCCCAAAGGCAAGGGAATTAAAGGCAAAAATGAACTATTGGGACCTCGTGAAGATAAAAAGCTTCTGCACAGCAAAGGAAACAACCAACAAAACTAAAAGGCAACCAACGGAATGGGAAAATATATTTGAAAATGACATTTCGGACAAAGGGCTAGTATCCAAAATCTACAAAGAGGTGACCAAACTCCCCACCCAAAAAACAAATAATCCAGAGAAGAAATGGGCAGAAAACATGAATAGACACTTCTCTAAAGAAGACATCCGGGGAAGAGAGGGAAGATGGCGGCGTAGGAGGACGCTGGGCTCACCACGCGTCCTGCTGATCACTTAGATTCCACCTACACCTGCCTGAATAACCCAGAAAACCACCAGAGGATTAGCAGAACGGAGTCGCCGGA